>NC_143143.1:29030000-29343863 GCF_059928025.1 Delphinapterus leucas
GATTCAGTAGCCCCACCAGGCCTCTGCAGACCCAGGTTCCTTCATTTCTCTGCTCTGGCATCTCGGCCTTGGTTTCACCTGAGGTTGGACCTTGGATGGCAGATACAAATACAGGCGTCATAACCAGAAGGAAAATAGAAGCCATCTCTCTCCAGGGCTCCCCCTTAGGAGCAAGGAAACCTTTCCCAGAAAACCCTAGCAGGCTTTCCTCCTGTCTCATTGCCCAGAATTGGGTTACCTGCCCGTTGTTGAAGCAATCACTGACCAGGGACTAGAACTTCCTTAACTGATATAGAATGAGTGTTGGAGAGTGGGTCAAACTGAGCTTTTAAAATAAAGCCCCAATCTTCCCTCCCTCCCTGTATCCATGCCCTTGACAATATGACTTTGCTGCTCCTCTCATTAAGAAATCTATGTCTCTATACTAGAACCTGGGCTGCTTTAGCCAACAGGAAGTGATTAAGGTGATGAAAGCATGTCCTGCTTCCTAGCCTGGGCCTCAAGATGCCTTCTGGCTTCTACTTGTTCTCTTGGGATTCTGCGTCCACCATGAGAACAAGCCCAAGCTGGCCTGCTGGATGATGAGAGGCCACACAGAGCAGAGAAGAACCATCCTAGCTGAGGCCACTCAAGACCAGCTAGCCCCAGCTGACCCACCAGCTGACTATGGATGCAAGAGTGTACCAGCCAAGATCAACTGAGCCCTGCCCAGACCAGAAAAACCACCCAGCCAACCCACAGACTATGAGCAATAGTAAATGCTGATCATTTTAAACCACTCGTTCTGGGGGTGGTGGTGGTTATGCAGCAATAGATAACTGATACAGGGAACTGACCACCTTATGCAGTTAACTACTCACTGGAGGCTAGTCCTTTTAAGGTGCAGGAAATGTCATTCATTGATTGACTACATCTTCCCGCCCACTCTGAGGCAGGCAACTCAAAGACTGATAAGGCCTGGCCCCTGCCTCAGGAAGTCCCCAGTCTGGATGGGAAATGAATTTGTCAACTGAAGTGTATAGACCTCCCAGGGTTCCCCACTGCCTGGGGAGCAGGATCTGACAGGCTGTGTGACCTGTTCCTGCAGGCCAGCCTCATTCCTTCCCCCCTACCCCCACCCCCCACCTCACCTGTCCCCAAGCCCCACACCCTCTGCCCCTGGACCTTTGCACACACTGATTTCTCCCTCTGGACTGCTCTGGCCCACCTTCTATGATCTATGAAGACTACTCTCCTCTGTGACTCAGCTCAGGTGTCCCATCTCCCAGGAGCCTTCCCAGAACCACTTTCCACCCAAGTCAACAGTGCCCTTGGGGCTCTCACAGTCCCCTCAGCTCCCTCTAGCTCTGCCTTCATCGCTCTGCGTTGTGACTCTTTGTCCTTCAGTCCAGCTGCCTCACTTCACAGATATGGAAACTGAGGTCCAGAAAGGAGAAATGGCTCGCCCAAGGCAGAGCCAAGCTAAGCCCCACCCAGGGCTGTCTTGGCTGTCCCACCTGCAGTTTTGCTGCTTTCCTTTCCTCAAGTCCCATGGGGGGCGGGACATGGCAGCAGGGGGCTGGGGGGACTACCTGTGCTCGGGTGAGATTCCTGGGAAGTTCTCCTGGCAGCCTCCATCCTCCCAATGGCGCTGCAAGGTAGTCATAGCATAAGCAGCATCCCCCTCTCCAGGTGGGGACAGGGGGCTCAGAGGGAAGGGGCTTGCCGAGGTCACACGGCTGGGAAGGGACAAAGCAGGGACTCGAACCCAGACCTCACCACACTCTGCATCTGGCCTCCTCTAGGGCTTTCAGGCTGATCTGAGGCCACTCATGGTGGGAGGGGGGTATGGAGAGAAGGCTGGGGCGGGCAGGGGGGAGCAGGGGATGTCGGGGAACCACCGAGGCAGGAAGAGGCAGAGCAGAAAGTGAAAGGGGCTAGAGGCCAAGAATAGTTGCGGGTGACAAAAGCAGGGGACTACAGATGCCGCCAGAAAGAGAAACTAGGCTGGGCCCCAGGGAGGGGGTGGCGCCCACTCCCCAGCCCCCGCCTGGCTGGCAGGCCTGGGAGGATGCCCCAAAATGTGGAAAAGGAATTGGGGGTGAAGGGGCTGTCTGGGGGAGGAGAGGATTTCATAGCTGGCTTTATGCAGACCTCCACTTATTTCAATGAGCTTCGAGGTTTTGGGGACCAATAAAACCCATCAAGACAAAACAGCCTGTGAACCGCCAGCCTTTGCTGCAAAGAGAAACCGGTTTATCAATGTCTCTACCATCGGCTACCACTGTCTCCAGCGGCAGTTCAGTGCAGTGGTTAAGCACCTGGGTTCAATCCTAGCTCTGCCACTGGATGGCTGTGTGACCTTGGGCAAGTCACTTCACCTCTCTGGGCCTCTGCTGACATCACCTACTTCGTGGGGGTGTCCTGAGGATTAGTTGAGTGGGTATGTGTAAAGCACACGGAACAGGTCAGAGAAAGTGCTCAACAAACATCTCAGCTTGTATTCTCCATCATCTACATCTATAGTTAACAACACACACACACACACACACACACACACACACACACACACAGTCCCTCCAGAATGTAAATGGTGCAATAGCAGGGATTTGGTTTTGTTCACCACTGTGTCTCCAGTGCCTGGAGCAGTACCTGGCATACAGCAGGTGCTCAAAAAATGTTTGTGGAAAGAAGGAAGGAGGGAGGTATTTCCAGGGGTGGGGCTTCCATTCTGTTTCGCTGTATTTTATCTTTTATCATGTTGCCATGCACCACTTGGATTGAAAAAAAAAATTTTTCGGGGAGATCCAAGAGGGGAGGTGGCTTGCAAGCTGTGATGGATTTCAGCTCAAGATGGCTCCCTCCCTGCTAGGAGCCCCAGAGACTAGCCTCTCCAGGGCCCAGCAGGGGTGGCAGCCGTGGGGCCAGCAGGCAGTGAGAAAGGCAACAGGAAACTCATCAGGACAGACTGTTCCCAGCCTACCCAGAACTGCAGGCGAGAGAACACGCTGTTCAGGGCTGAGATCTGCACGTCCCCCCTGTCATCCCCCACTACCCCCGCCCCAGGGGAAGTGTCACCAATGTCCAGGGTGGGGATCTCTGCCCTGGCCTGGGGTTCTTGTGGCTCCTCTGATCTCTACGAGGAACTCGGGGCAGCTTGCTTTCCAGGAACCCTTCCTGCAACAATGGGTGATGGCTCACAGCCAAGGTCTGGGAGGCTGTGTGACCCCGGACGAATCACTCACCTCTCTGGGCCTTCACTTCCTCACCTGCCAAATGGAGAAAATAGGGCACCATTCAGCAGCATGGTGAGGATCAAGAGGGAGGTTCAATTGTTTTGCTTTACCATCAGTTAAATTACTTTATCAAAAATTGTAATAAATACACATAACATAAAAGTCATCATTTTAAAGTGTGCAGTTTAGTGGCATTTAGTACATTCCCAAAGCTATACAACCATCATCTCCATTTAGTTCCAGAACATTTTCATCAGCCCCAAATAGAACCCTGTACCCATTAGCATTCATTCAACACACCCCCCTGCTCCCAGCCCCTGGCAACCACTAACCTACTTCCCTCTGTGGATTTGCCTATTCTGGACGTTTCATACGAATAGAATCATACAGTCTGTGGCCTTTCGTGTCTGGCTTCTTTCACTTAGCATGGTGATTCCCAGGTTCATCCATGTTGTAGCAGGTGTCCGTACTTCTTTCCTAGAATCCATCAATTATTTTTTAAAAATGATTTTCAAAAGTGTTTATTGGGGTAAAACACACAATCATAGTGTGTGCTCATACAAAGTGTCCAACTTGATATATTTTGACATAGGTGGATGCCTGTGGAACTACCACCTGGCTTAAGATACAGGACATTTCCGGTACCCAAGAAGGTTTCCTCAGACCACCCTGACCCTCCTCCCCGCAGACGTAGTTACTGGTTCTGGTTTCTGCCACCGCTGATGAATTTTGCCTTCAGATAAGTGGAATTATATGGTGTGTGAGGTTTTACGTCGGACTTCTTTCACTCAACACTGTGTCCGTGACCTCCATCCATGCTGTTACATAAGGTGGGAGTTTGTTCTTTTTCTTCACCAAGCAGTGTTCCGTCCGATGGCTGCATCACACTGTTTATCCACTGTCCTGCTGGGGGACACGTGGGCTGTCTCCAGGGACATTCCCTGAGTGATGCTGCTGTGTGAACATCTGTGCATCTGCCTGTGGGGGAGGGCCCCTGGGGTCTCGGGGTTAACCCCCAGGAGTGGGATTGCTAGGGCCCGGGGGCTGTGCAGGTTTTCTGGGGTGGGGGGCGGTTAGTGACTTCCATTTCCCAGCAGTGGGCCTGAGAGTGCCTGGGGGTCTGCATCCCCTGCAGCCCTCGGTGTGGTCAGCCTTGCTGATTTTAGTCCTTCGGTTAGGGGTTGTCATCACTCCTTTAGATTAGATAAATACAATGATGAGAGAAAACGACAGGATAAAATTCTGCACCTCTACTGAAGCAAATAGACAATTGTTTCCAGAGTGAGGTTTGAAACTGAGGCGCTGGCAATAACAGCAGTTAACGCCTTCCATGGTTCCCACACCCCGGGCCCCGGGCCCAGCACTTTCTAGGTAGCAACCCTGGAATCCTCGCAACCATCCTATGAGGCCCGGGTATTATTCCCATCTCACTGATGTGCAAACCGAAGCACAGGAGGGGTTACGTGGGCCACCGAGGTTACACAGTCAGCAAGAGGGAGCTTAGTCTCAAGTCGAAGAACCCCAGTCCCCAGGCCCCCCGACTCTGCCCCGAGACTAGGGCATGGCACGTGTGGTTTGGGGGTGTCTCAAAGAGCTCCTCTGGAGCTTGATTTCAGAAGGGTGGAGTGCCCAACCCTCACCTCACAGCCCCACTCACACCCTCCGCACGGCCCCACACACCACACACACTCACACACACACCCTGGCACAAGTACATTCACACCCACCCACACACCACACACATACACATCTGACACCACACACTCCACACACTCACAAAAGACACACACACTATACACTCTTACACAAACGCCACACACCATACATGCTCACACACTCTTACACACACACACGAATACGCTCACACACACCACACACCCTGACACACATACTCACACACCATCACACATGTCACATACCCATACACACCACATATACCCTCACGTGCACGCACGCGCACACACACACACAGGCTTTAGAGAGCAGAGCCTTGTCCGGGACACCTGCATACAAAAGGCGGGTGATAGGTGACACGTTGCTGCAAAGCAAAGCTGGCCCCCCTTCCCAGACCCTCCTGTCCTCAAGTCTGACCTGGGTCCTCTGGGAACAATCCGCTGGGGCAGCACGGGTAACTTCCTGACAGCCCCCAGGCCTGCAGGGCTCACTGACCCCAGGCCAGGCTCTGGGCCCGGAGATTTCCCTGGGTTGTTTCTCTTGACCCTCACGTGAGTCTGTGAGGTGGGATGTTATCCCCCTTTTCAGAGGAGGAGGCCAAGGCCCAGAGCAGGAAGCCACCTGGGCGGCTGTCTCCTGCCCGGGGTGGCACTTAGAGACAGGTGTCAGGCACTGGTCTGCTTGCTCTCGGAGCCATTCCCGCTCACCTCTGTGTGGCGAGAACTGACACTCCCAGGCTGCCTTGGCCCTGGTTTCAGCTGGGTTCCGCCAGCAGGAGACTGGAGGGTGGACGAGGGGAGAAGCGGGGGGTGGGGGTCTCCCTCTGCATCAGGTGGCATCTTTGGCAGGAGCGGGGACTTGTCTGTGGCACCAGCTCCCGTGGGAAAGTCCTCCCCCTGAGCAGTTCCACGGCCACTCCTCCACCCACGGGTGGCCCGGCTCCTGGGCTCTGGAAAACCGTCTCTCCGTCTCCCTCCCATCTCGCGAGTGCTCAGGGTGCCGTCCTATTGGTGCTCATCATACCCTGATTTGCCCCATCATTCAGGTAACCATTTTCCTTTGCTAGAAACACCTGGTGTGGTTTCTGTTTTCCTGACATATGTCAGGGCGGGGATTTAAACCCAGAACACCTGACTCCTGAGACGGCCGGTTTCACCGTCAGGCAGCACTGCTTCTTAGTGGAGCCTTCCTTGGAAGTGGGTCTCCTGTGTAAGCTGCTCTCACCTCCCTGTGGTCTGAGCTGAGCTGCAATACCACCCACCACCAGTAGGGGAGAAATCACCCAGGGATGGGGACTCCCACCTACTCCCCAGCAGAGTGCTTAGACAGAATCCCACGTTTGGAGAGCTTTCTTCCCACTAAAGGAAGTAATATCTTCATTTGTTTGTTAATCAAAGGGGTTACTAACTGCTAGAAAAAACCTCTGACCCGTCAAGGTTCTCAATGAACAGAATTCCTGGCAATAATAGAGAGCTTACACAGTCTTCCCTGACTAAACCACACTGGCAGAGAGAATAAACACACAATTTCCATGGGGTTATTGCCAAAAATAGCTCCCAAAGGTCCCAGGCTTGGAACTTCTAATCTAACCCAGTGTGTTCTTCAGGTCTAGGAATTCCACATGGTTAAGACTGAAAGTTTGCTACAGTGACTTGCTTCTCTCCTTCAGCAGACAGCCCTGTGACCACATAAGAGGGTGGGTCTGGAGTCAGACAGACCCAGGTTAGCATCTCAGCTCTTTGAGTCATCTGCTGTGCGGTTTTAGGCAAGTTGCCAAATCTCTCTGAGCTTCAGTCTCCCAATCTGTAAAATGAGGATGATAATACCTGCCCTGAAGGATTGTTAGGAAGATGAAATGAGCTAAGGTGTGTGTTAAGTGCTTGGCACAAATAAAAAATACCCACCCATACCCTTTATTCCAGTTTTCTACGGTTAATTTCTGCTCCATGAAGTCTAAGGCCTCAGCTGGGGGTGACTCAATGTCTGGAGGCTTCTTCTTCACTCTCATGAGTGGCATCTTCGCTGGCATGACTCAAAGGCTGGGTATCCCTGGGACTGTTAATTCATGTGCCAACATGTGGCCTCTTCATGTATCTTGGGCCTTCTTACAGCTTGGCAGCCTCACACGGTGGTTCAGGGCTCCAAAGGCAAGCATTCCAGCAAACAAGGTGGGAACTGCATGGCCTTTCATGAACCAGCCTCGGATGTCACATAGCATCATCGCTTCTGCAATACTCCCTTGGTTAAGTTCATCAAAAGCACTTGGTGGGCTTTTTTCTTTTTTCTTCATCAGAAATTTTATGACTACATTTTCAAAGCACCACACCCTTTGACTTAGCCATTCCATCCCTGAGTATTATTCCTCCAAATATACTGGAAATAATTCCTGTACAGAAACAGTCATTGCAGCCCTGAGTGTAACAGCAAAAAATCAGGAACAACCGCAACAGAGACCTCAATACAGGACTGGGTAAATATTGGGTTGACCAAAAAGCTCGTTCGGGAAAACCCGAATAAATAAATAAATAAATCATGGGGCACCCACGTGCAATACCACGCATTTAAAAAGATGAGGTCACTCTATGTGTATTGATATGGAACTATTCTGAAGACCACTGCTCAGTGAAAAAAAGGAAGGTGCAGAACAATATGTGTGGCAGGCAGCCTCCAGGTGAACCACAATAATTCTTGCCTCCCATTATTCACGCCCTTGTGTGGTCCTCTCCCACATTAACCAGGGCTGACCTGTGTAATCAATAGGATATGGCAGAAATGTGTGTCTTTCGAGCCTAGGTCATAAAAGAGAATGCAGCTTCCACCTTGTCCCCTTTGGACCACTCACCCGGGGGAAGCCAGCTGCCATGTTGTGAGGACACTCAAGTATCCGTGTGGTGGGAACTGAGGCCTCCTGCCAACAGCCACATGAGTGATCCATCTTGGAAGTGGGTCCTTCAGTCCCCGTTGAGCCCTCAGATAATTACAGCTCCAGCCGACAACTTGACTGCAACCTCATGTGAGACTCTGAGCCAGAACTTCCCAGCTGAGTTGCTCCCAAATTCCTGACCCTCAGAAACTGTGAGGTAATAAAGATTTATTGATATCTTAAGCTGCTAAGTATGGGAGTAACTTGTTACGCAGCAATAGATAACTAATACAGTATGTACAGTATACTAGGATTGGGGTGAATGCATTAACTATCTCACCAATGAAACTTAAGAAACTTGCATCAGAGAGGGTGGCTGAGGGACAGAGGGGTGGCGATGGGAACCTCTTTGTCCCTTTGGCATTTTGAACCATCTTTTCAAAAAGATCACCTGAATGGCAAATAAGTAAATAAAAACGTAGGCAGCCCTCAGAGAGTAGCAGCTATGATTATTCATTCCATGGATATTTCTCAAGCTGCCAGAAGCCCCCCTTGAGTATGCATGGCTGAATCTACAACATGGGTTTATGAAGAATACAAAGGCCGGGGATTGAGAGTCGCATAGGAGTCCCACCATGTACTAGCTGTGTGCCTTGGGGTAGGTTGCTTAACCTCTCTGAGCTTCAGTTTCCTTATCTTAAAAATGGGGATCATCAGTACAACGACAAGGGGCCTAATGTTCAGCCAAAGACCAGGCATGGGGTAAACACTTAATAGATTTGGTTGTTATTGATAATAAGCTTCCAGGATCCTGACCTGGGCCAGGAGACTGGAGACCCCACTGAGTCCCTTACCCCCAGCTCTGGAGGCAGGCTAGGGTAGGTGGCCTACAGGGGACAGCCGAGCCAGCCTTCCAGGGTAGGAGCTGGGTGAGAGGGCTTTGAAGGCCAGGAGAGACCAGAGGGAGAGAGAGACCCCACTCCAGGATCACCTGCCCACCCAGCCCCCCATCCTCCCTGTGCATGTTCTGGCCTTGCCCCAGGACTCACAGCTGGGAGCGGCAGAGCAGAGGCCCACCAACCACAAGGCATCACTTGGAGGAGTGGGAGGGTCTAGGGGTGCAGGGAGGGGCTGAGGGGTCCTGAGGTCAGGGTGCCCTGGGCTTCAGTCCACCCAGAGCTGGACTCTCTCCCTGTCCTGTGCTGGGAAGGGCGTTCGGATGACTGGTACCCACATGCCACATGACTCTACAGGGTGCCGGCTCAGGGGGCGGGGAGGGGCCCTGGGGAATTCGTATGTGGGAAACCGGAGCATCAGCTTGGTCGAGCAGAAAGGTGTCAGGAAGCTGGCTGAGGCTCTGTGTCACCGTGTGAGCCCGGTGAGTCCTGAGGCCCAGCCACCCCACCTGCTGATGGGTACGTCCTCTGGGCCCAGTGGGGTCTGTGGGCTGCCTGGGATCAAGGCAGAGATAGGAGGAGGGGTCCCCATATCCGTCCTGATCTGAGGATGACAGGGAGGCTGAGTCCCTTTGGGGCAAGTGCCTGGGAGGCACTGCCTGCCCTGGCCCCGGGGAGGGGGAGGGCGGGGGCCTGACTGAGTTGCTTTGCTCATGACTCACGCTTTCTGGGACCAGCCCTGTCCCCGGGAGGCACTTTCCAGGAAGGCTCCCTTTGGCCCCCTCTGCCCTGTGCAGATGTCCGGGGCTCAGCTGTGCCCGCCCGTCCAGGCCAGGAAAAGGCTATTCAGCCCCCGCTGGGAGGGGAGCCTCACTGGGTTGGGGCACCTTTTTTTCTGGATGGTGAACTGCCCAGTGCACTTCTGGCAACGTGACCAATATAGCAACTTGTCCACAAGGAAACCTGCACCCCTGCCCTTCCTCCAGCCGGGGCTCCCAGTCCAGTGTGCCCTGTCTCAGGACGGCCGCCCTCGTAGCCTGGACTCAACGTCTCCCCTCCTCTCAGCCCCCAGATCTGATCAGCGACTGTCCTCAGTGTGGGTTCCCTGGAAGCAGACCCGAGGTGAGGGTCCAGCTGTGTTCCCAGGAAAGACATGGGTGGGGGGAAGCTCGGCAAGGGGGCGGACCCCGCGGGGGCCTCACGCTGGAGCAGTGAGGGCCACCCCGCAGGGGACCTGATCAGGCCAGCGAGGTGGAGATTTTTTACCTCCACCTCCCGGGGCTGGTAGGGGCAAACCCCTTGCGGGAATGGATGCCCAGGCTGTTCGGCTCTCTTGGGTGCAGGCAAAGCTGGTGCTGCCAGTGAATGGTGTCTGACAGAAGGGCAGGTGCTGACTGCTGCAAAGGAAGTTCCTTGAGAGGAGGCAGGAGGCGGTGAGGGGCTGGGGGGCGTGGACGGGGCACCCACGGCATCTGCGGCCGCCGCTGAATACTCCTGATTTGCCTCCTGTTTCTGGAAAATGTTTGCTTCTCTCTATCCCCACAGCTACCTTCATGTCTCGTGGGGATGCCCAGGGGCCTCCTGACGGGAGTTGTGGCCTCCCTCCGGCCCCGCTGTCCACACAGAGCTGGTAGATAACACCCTCCTCTCAGGTGGCCCCCAGCCCTCGGAGGTTGCAAACTCAGCTGCCTCTAGGTGCAGGGAAGTGACATAAATGAATGAACCAAGAGTGGCCTGTACCAGCCCACCGCCCTCCCCAGATACCCCGTTTGATGGAGACCAAGGATGAGAAATGCACCTCATGTCTAAGAAGACGATAAAACAAGTGCCATGATAGATCAGGGGGTGGAGGCATGGGGAGCAGAGGGCCCAGGCTGCCCAAGGGGAGAGCCCCTGCTTGACTTCAACTAACCAGTCCCACAGGGCCGAGGGACCAGCATGTGTGAAGGAGGCAGGGGGGTCACAAGGATTCAGAGGTGCAGACAGGGAAGGCAGGTGGGGTAGGAGCATGGAGAGGGGTGGGCGGGGAGCCCCACGCAGGGGTCCTCCACCTGGCCTTGCAGGCCCGGGCCTGGACCTCGTCCTGACAGCAGGCAAAGCAGGATGGCAAGTGGAACAGTGGAAGAGGGGGGTTCAGGAGACCAGGCTGTTGCCACGAGCAGTCCAGGTGAGAGAGGGGGCGCCTGGACCAGGGTGGTGGCTACAGGGATGGAGAGGGGTGTACACACATGGCCAGGAGCCCTTGCTGAAGGGCTGGGTGTGGGATGGGGAATAGCCACCGCTAAGTCTCAGGTAGGAGGCTTAGAGTCAAGACCGCCCATCCCAGAATGCCCCTTCCCATTGCTTCCAGGAACCCCCAGGGTGCTCAGGCAAGGAGGACTCCTGGTGGATCTAAGAGGCGTTCCAGAGTCCCAAAGCTCCCTGGGGTGGGTGGGAGGGAATCAGGCTTGGTCCAGTCTGAGGTCAGGCATGTCCCACACAGGTTCTGTGGTGCAGCAGGCGGGGAAGAGGAAGAGGTAAAAGGTCCAGAAAGCCCTTCAATATCCAAGAAGTGATGGAGTCCCTAACAGCTCCCAGTGTCCGCATCCAGGTCCTACCCTGGGTTTGCTCATTCCCCGGCAAGGTGGTGCAAGGTGGAGAGGGGGTCCCCCATTGTCCAGGTAAGGCTCAGAGAAAGCAGGGGGGGCATGCCCAAGACCACCCCGGTCTAGCTTCCCCCGAGCAGCAGAGTGAGTTTTCTAAAACACAGATCTGATCAGCACACCTCCAGTTAAAGCAGTCATTTGGTCCGTACTGCCTGCAAGACAGCATCCACGCTTCCTCTTGTCCTGGCATTCGGGGCTGTCTTGGATCTGACCCCCGACATCTCCTACCTCATCCTCCACCTTGAACCCCACATTCCAAACCCAGATGAGCCGTCACCCCTAACACTCCCTATATGTCCCTGAAGCCTGACCTTGACCCTGGTCAGCTGTTCCTGCACGCGAATGCACTTCCTGTCCTTCCAGAAACACTGACTCCTCCTTCAAGTTGACTCCAGTGGTGCCCTGTCTCCCCAGGGCAGAATCCAACAGAATCCAACCGTGGCTCATTTAAACAGAAGAAGAACATACTGAACAGATATTGGGGAGCTCACCGAAGGCCTAGGAGGGCAGGCAGCCCACATGAAGAAGCCCAACTCCAATGCTGCCACAGAGCCAGCCTGGCGATGCCCACATTCCTTCACAGCTGCCCCAGGAACTCCATGCTGCCCAGGCTTCCTCCAAAAAGACTTTCCAGACCCTTCCTTTGCATGGCCAGCTCCTAGTGCTAACTCCAGAGCAGGTGCCTCTGATTGGCTGAGCCCAGGTCACATGGTCACAGCAAGGGACGATGGGAAAGTAGGTGTGGCCTATTTGTGCTCCTCCAATGGGAGGCGGCTCTGTCCTGCCCCAAGGCCCATGGTAGGCAGGACAGCGAGATTCCTAATGTGGGAAGGGGGATCGGACGGTGGAAGGCTCTAAGGTGACCAAAGTTTCAGTGTCTTCCTGACCCCCAGCATTCTGGCAAAGGAACAGTGCAATATCCTGTCACTCCTTCCTTGACACCTCCCTCTACCTCCCACCATGTCCAATCCTTCATCAAACCTGTAGGCTATCTCCCTGCCTTCTCTATGCCAGCTCCTCAAGGAGCCCCCAGGTCAGGGGAGGAGACGGGAGCTAAAGGGGCCATGACAGCCCAGCATGACACATGCGGTGATGGAGGGACATGCAGAGTTGGGGGAGCCCAGAGGAGGCACCTGGTCCTGCTGGGGGTATCTGGAAGGCTACCTGGAGGTGGCAGTGCTGTCTTAAAGGATGTATAGGAGTTAGAGAAGCAATGGTGGAGGAAATGCCATCCCAGGAAGAGACGACAGATTGAGCAAAGCTACGGAGGCTCAAGAGGGACGTCGGAGGAGTTCTGGAAGCCTCCAGGGTATGCATGAGGCAGGGGTGCTGAGAGATGAGGCCACACAGAGTGGAGGGGCCTGATGATGGGCCATCTGTGGGGCCCGGCTTCGAACGAGGACTTGATGCCAGGGTGGAGGAGTGAAATGGTCAGATGTGAGCTTGAGAAGGACCCCTTAGACAGCCTGACTGGTGCGGGGTCGGGGGGCAGCCAGGGGTATGGCAAGAATCCCAGCTAGCCAGGTTTGGGCTGGCCCACTAGGCTGGTGAGGCAGCAGAAACCAGAAGACGGATTCAGAGGCCCAGTAGGCTTCTGGTGGCAACCAGAGGTTTGCCACGGTGCTGGGATGTGTCCAGGTGAGTGAGAGGGGAAGAGATCTGGGCAAGTTCCCAGACCACCCTGGGGTCCTCAGTTTCCTCATTTGTAAAGAGGGAATTGGCTGTGGCCGTCTCTGGGACAGGGACCAACAGCCAATGAGGCCACCTCTGCTTCCTGCTCCCCCGCTTCCCACGAGCTGAGGACACAGTGCTGAGATGTGGAAGCTGCCGCCCGGCTCTCCCGGAAGGCTGGGCCAGGTGGGTTGTGGCCACGTGATTAATCCGCCCAGGTCCGAGCTGAAGATGCTTTCCCAGCAGGGCAGCAGCCCAGCACACAGCTCTGGCTCCTGCATCAAGAGCTGCGCCAGGAGAGAAAGGGGTCTTAGCCATTTACACCCTCCCCCTCCCGTGGGGGCCCCACTGGGGCCAGGTTTCTCAGGACAATCAATGCCATCATTCCGGGAAGCCTGCTCCAGGAGAGGCCCTGATCACCCCCTATTTGCATAGCCACAGTAACAGGAAACAGGACTCACATTGCCTCATCGGCAGGGGCTGGGCCCCGGCAAAGCCAGCTCAGGGCTCAGCTGGGATGACCTAGCTGGGGCTGCCCACCCCAGCTCCCCGCTCCCCAGACAGCTGGCAGAAGCCCCAGCTGAGTGCCCTGTCCAGCAGTCAGA
Organism: Delphinapterus leucas; assembly: GCF_059928025.1. NCBI lineage: Eukaryota > Metazoa > Chordata > Mammalia > Artiodactyla > Monodontidae > Delphinapterus > Delphinapterus leucas. The sequence goes on from NC_143143.1 coordinate 29,043,570, forward strand.
CAAGCGGCCAGACATGTGGCCGGATAGGCACCCCTGGATTTCAGACTCCAAGCAGGCCAGCTGTGCCGTCAACAGTGACCGCTGGGTGCTCCTCTGGGGTCAAAGTGCACCATGCTATTGCTGAGCCACTCTGTTTCCCAGAAGTGACGGGCAGACTTTCTTCCAGCAGGAAGTACGCCTGCCTGCTACCTGACCGGCTCCACATCCCTTCCCAATTCCCCCAGCTCCTTTCCCAAAAGCAAACTGGACTTTGAGCTGGAAGCCGATTTCTCAGATGCCTCTCAGCAGGCGCTGGACGGGGCTCCGTGACTCCACGTACTGAGCCAGACTCAGAAGCCAGGAGTTCAGGGACCATGCCAGGGCTTATCCTCATCGGAGCCAGGTAGCCTTGGAGCCCTGGATGGCCCCCACCCCAGGGCCTTAATCTCCCCATCTGTACAATGGGGATATACGTGCCTACCTCTCATGGTTGGCAAAGAGGAGAACTGAGGGAGGGCACCACAGACATGTGAGTTACTGCAAGTCTAGAGCTCACATCTGACCTAGGCTGCTATGCTTTGGGCCTCTTCATGGCAGCTATAGAACGAGAAACCAGATTCTAACATTTTCTGAAGGTGTAGCATGGCGAAGGAAGGTTAACCCCCTGAGACACCCTGCAGACACAGCCCGACCCAGGTTTGGATCCTGGCTCTGCCACTTGCTGGTTGTGTGACCCAGGGAGAGTTACTTAGTTTCCTTGAGGCTCGGCTTCTGCATCTATAAAATGGGAATGAACAGTGGTATCCGCCCCTTAGGATGGTGGTGAGAACTGCATGAGATGAGGCATGAAAAGGGCCTGGTGGGAGGAGAAGTGCAATTCCAGGTGGCCATGAGCCCACCAAGCTCCACTCTGCAGAAGCCCCATGGGAGGGGCTGAGATTACAGAAATGAACCCTACATGGCTGCGTCCATGGCTCTCAGAGAGGTCAGGGTTGAGGGGAGGAGGCTGGAAGCACCAAGTCTCATATGAGAAGTCCAGAGAAGGGCTAAGTGGGGATATCCAGGGAGGCTTCCTGGAGGAGGGGATAGCTAAGCTGGCCTCAAAGACTGACAGGTTTGACAATGAGGATGGAAGAGGAGATAGCCCAGGCACAGGAGTCAGCCTGGGCACCAATGTGCCTCCCCCAAGCCCCTCCCACCCCACCCACAGGGCCCCTGAGCCTCCCCACCTGGACACTGCCACTCTCTCCCTTGCTCTGGGGTCCTCAGACACCCATTAAAGGGGATGTCCCCTTTCCCAAGACATGGGAGCTCTTGTCACAGATAAGGCAGAACAGCTTGGTGGCACCATGCCTGGTGGGCTGCGCCCCACCCTTCCCCGTGGGACCGCTCTCTCCCTCCTTCAGGGTCACTGCTGCCAGCATTGTAACATACAACTGTTTTCTGCTTGTTTTTCTATGCAAACACTTTCTAAATGAACGAAAACAGAGTTGTAGTTTTCAAACTCTTGCAACTTGCTTTTTCCTTTAATGAAAGACCATGGGCATTTTCTCAGAGCAAACAGATTTTCCAAATCATCATTTTAATGTGGAGAGTCCATGGTATGGACAGACTGTAATAAACTTAACCAGGTCTGTAATTTCAGCAAACATTTCTGGAGGCAGCTGAGGTGTGTGGGCCAAAAGAACAAGGGCCCAGAATCCTTTGGTTCTGTGTTTTGATCCTGGCTCCACCTTCCAGAGCTGTGCAACTCTGGACAAGTTACTCAGCCTCTCTGGTTGTCCTTGGCTTCTTGGAAGATGGGGAAAGAGCAGCCTCTGCTTATTATGCTTTATGGTGGGACTTCTGGAGACCCTGTGTAGGGGGTACTTAATTAAGCACAGTGCCCTGTAGACAGAGGATGCCCCATCCACGGGGTAAGGGGCCTGAGTTCACAATCTGGGGGGTGAAGGGTTCCCTTGTGACCACATTTCGAAGCAGAAGGAGAAACTCTTCAGGGCTGCTTCCTCCCCTCCCCACCCCCTTTCACGGAAAGCATCTGCAGCTCCTTGAGGTTGGCCGGATTCCAATTCCCAGAACCATCTGGGGCTGGTTGGCCCACAGACCGATTACATGGGTGCCATCTGCCCAGAGGGTTACCGAGTTCTAGAAAGGCCTCCCCATCCTCCCTGCCCACAGAGGAAGCCGGACTCAAGTCTGCCTGAAGCACCATCATCACCAGCCCCTTCCTTTGGGTTGGCATTCCCCTCTGCCTTGGTCCCCTTTTCTTAGGCAAATTAATGCCCCAGGGAGGCACCGTAGACTGCTTCAGTGAGGGTCACCCCTGGGGTGGGGATGGAGGCACAAGCACCCCACTCCCCAAGGGGCCCCAGAGGAAGGGCCAGAAAGCCCCAGCCTAAGACTCCAACTGCTCAAATCCCCAGCACCAAATTCCCCTGCGGGGATCGCCAGGGGCAGCCTTCCATCCCCTGAGTCAACACCCAGGCCTCCTTATTCCTGCCCCTCCTCCCCAAGCGCTCCCGAGGGTCTCCCCCCCTCCCATCCCCCTCTCCAGGCTGCTAGGCTACCCTGAGCCTCAGTTTTCTGCAAAATGGGGCTATCGAGACCACTAGATGAAGGACACCCAGGACTGTCGTTTCTAAAATCAGTGGCCCGTCGGCTGTGCCCTGGGGCTCCATCATTTCCACCCTTCCCCGCCACCCCATAGGTAAGAGAACTGGATGAAGAAATGAGCGGCAGCCCTTGGCCCCGTGCCTGGCTCCATAAACCTTTCATTGCCATTACTATTATTTCTTGTGGTGGGCAGGGCTGACTGAGAGGTGTGACCTCAGCACCCAGAGGCTCATCCCAGAGCAGAGGGGCGCAGGCGGACCACGCGGTCCCACCCCAGGGACCTCCAAGCTCTGCAGCCATGGGAAGGGGTCCCCTACTCCAGGGAGGGGCCAGCCTCTGACCTGCTGGGACACTCTTTGCTGAGTCTGGATTTTCACCCCTCCCCACCCCTCAAAAGCCCCGATTCAGTGTCTGCCTGGCCTGGGGTTGGGGGCGTGGGGGTTAGTTGAGTTGCAGGCCTGGAGGCCTGGCCTGCAGGAAAGGTGATTCAGGGGGATCCCGCTAAGGCCCTTGGCATGTTACCACGGGGGAGTGATTAAGTGGGGTGTCATGGGTGTGTGCCCTGCGCTGTGGGGAGCCATCATCTGACCTCTGGCCAGGTTCTAACTCAGGGCTGGCATCTCCTCCCCTCCCCGGGGCTAAGATCCCCTCTCGGCAGGCAAGTACCTAACTTTTCATTCATTGATTCATTTCTCTCATCTGCCCATTCATTGCATCAGATCGATCAGGGTGGCTCATTTGGGTGACTCATTTTCATTCATTAATAATAAGCCCAGCCATCCTTCTGCAGGCCTGGGCTCCCAGCAGCTTCCCGGGCAAGTGCATTATCTTTTACAATCCTCCCAGGGCCCCGGAGGAGGGCTGTTATTACCCCCATTACACAGAGAGGAAAACTGAGGCACATGAAAACTCAGCACCATTGTGTGGAGTCAAATTTGAATCCAGGCCTGCCACCGTCTCTAGAAAAAAATGTCACTGTACCTCTCAAGCCGTGCCTCCGCCACTGGGTTGGGGACCCCTCCTCTGTTCTCCTGTACCAGCCCCAGGGCACCCCACACAGCTTGAGTCGTCTGCCTCGCTCTGGGACTGTGACGGCAGGGACCTGGTTGACCCCTTGGGTTTCTGCTCCGATCACGGGCATCTTCACACTCATGGAGATTCACAAGCTCCCCCATCCTGCATTCAGCCCCTGCGGGAGGCCCCGCAGCTGTCTCCAGTTCTCTGAGGACTTCTAGAGGCTTCAGTGCCTGTGGTCTCCGCACTGCACACTGCACCTGGGCTCTCTCTGTCTTCACTTCGTGTACCCAGGGGAGACAGCTCCTCCCGCACCCCGGAATTCCTCAACATGAACCCCAGGCTCCCACGAGGAACTGGCGAGAAGCGTGGTTTCCCATGTTTGGGAGTGTAGACAGGCAGGGGGTTAGGGCAGGGGATGGCAGAGCTGCTGACTGCTCGACGGGTAAAGACTGCCCAGGTGAGGCTCCTCCCACCAGGTGGGATTCCTCTGGTGGTTTCTAAGGTTCACTGTGAGCTCATCTTCAGTGGGAGGATCTTGAGCTTGCTTGTGCCTGTGAGGGCGGGCGTCCCACCTGCCTCAAGATGAGAGGCTTCCCCAGAGGCCTGTTGAGGCTGCTCTGCTGATGCTGCAGGGCGCTCGCCAGCTGGAGACAGGTCTTCATAGGATGCTCTGGTTTGAGACTGTAGTGACCCAGGGCAGCATCAGTCCGGATCCCAGACCCACCTGCCCCACTCCCACCCTCCCAGTCTCAGACTTTGAAGTTCTCACCAGATGCTTCAGCCCCCTTGTCTTCAGCTGCATCCCTGGGTGGGTGGGCAGAGTGCAGCCCCCTTTCTTGGAGGGGCGGCCTCACAGGGTCCTGCGTCATGCTGGTTCTCCACCCCTGGCCCCCTCCAGGCTCCGTTCCAAGATCCCGTCTGCCAGCCCCAGGTGGGCAGGAAGTTCCAGCGTCCACCTTAGGTCATGTGCAGCCTACCTTGAATTCCCTCTTTATTGCTGGCCCCGGGGATTTGCTTTTCTTTCTTCTCAGCCTATCAATATGTATTTTAAAATTTGTTCTATTTATTACATTTTATCCCCCTGAAAACTCCACCGGGGCTTCCCATGGGCTCATGACGAAGTCCAGGCTCCTTGAAGCAGCCCCGCCAGTCTACACATGATTTCACTGAATTTGCACAATCCCAGGAAGAAAGTATTACCGTCTCCGTGAATCAGATGAGAAAACCGAGGCACAGGGAGGGGAGGAGGAGGCCTGCCTGGTGCAGGGGTGGAGGGGGAAGGGGACCTCCGAGTCAGAGCCTCCTGCTTTTCCCACCTCCTGGGTGCCAACGGGAGGGCGGATTCACAGGAGCCCTGCCCGAGGCGCCCTGACTGCTGGCTCTCTCCCCTTCGGGACACGTGACAGGGCCCGCCTGGCCACGGGCACCTGGTGCCAGCAGGTAAACGCTGGGTGAGGCCCTTCCTTCTAGGAACAGGCTGCCTGAAGGTTTCCTTCAAAGGTGTCCTGCCCATCATGGCCATCCCCATGCTGAGCCATTCTGTGCCGGGGCTGTACGGGCAGAGAGCACTGGCCATCCTCGTCTTGGTGGTGACCATTCGCTCGGTCGGAGGGTGAGAGCCTAGGCCGAAGCTGGACGTGTGGCCGAGTGAGACCTCACCCTGGCTGCATTCAGCCACTTGTTTCTCGGCAGACCCAGGCCGAGACCTGAGCCAGGTGGACACACAAACCCTCGAGCCTCTAGCTGGATTCCGGAATCCTTAAGACCTGGGCGCGTGGGAACTTCTGGAGTTTCTGCAGTCCCTTCACAGGTTGAGGACACCGGGGTGGGCACAGTCTCAGGCCCTCCCTCGGCTTGTGTGTGTGTCGCAGCCACGTCAACCTAGATGCCACCCACATTCAGCTGTGCCCCCTCCGTCCTCTCGGGGTTTACACAGTCCCACACCCATCCTCCTGGGCTGAGCCAGAGCTGGTCTCCCTTTTTTCACCTGGTAACAACAAATCTGATCTCTGTTTCTATGAGTTCATTTGTTTGTTTAGATTCCACATATAAATGTGATAGGCCGGTATTTGTCTTTCTCTGACTTATTTTATTTAGCATAATGCTCTCAAGGTCCATCCATGCTGTCTCATGTTGTGGCAGGATTTCCTTCTTTTTTTGTGGCTGAATAACATTCTATTGTGAACATATACACATCTTCTTTATCCATTCATCCATTGACAAGACACTTAGGTTGTTTCCGTGTCTTGACTATTGTGACTAATGCTGCAAGGGGCCGCGGGCGTGCAGAAATCCCTTTGACACAGCGCCTTCATTTCCTTCAGATATATACCCAGGAGTGGAACTGCTGGATCGTATGGTAGTCCTAGTTTTAATTTTTTTTGAGGAACCTCCATACTGTTCTCCATAGTGGCTGCACAAATTTACATTCCCAGCAACAGTGCACAAGGGTTCCCTTTTCTCCACACCCTCTCCAGCGTTTCTTATCTTTTTGATGACGGCCATTCTAACAGGTGTGAGGTGATAGCTCACTATGGTTAACAAATTTATTTTAAAAGCTAATTTTAATCAAAAAGGACATTTCACAATATCACCACAAGAGAAACACCAGTCCAACTTGCCATAAGTAGAGGGTAACTGTAAACAAGCACAATGAAAATAAAACAGTTCTGGCTCCAGAGGTTGCCAGTTGAAGACTGGGGGTGGCAGGAGGGGGGTTCTTTCTTTTGCAAAAAGGGGAAATCAGGAAATGTTCAAAAGGCTGTCAAAGATAGACAAGCACCCAATGGAGGTTTTCTCTTTGCCTCCACCTGAAGGACCAGAAGGGAATAAGAAAAGGGGAATCACTTTCTCTCCTGTGATCTGAGGTTATTTGAGACCCCAAGGCATCTCTCTCACTTGGGGGGACCCAGTGGAGACATCAAGAGCCACTGGGGGAACTTGAGGGGGGTGGAGGGTGGTTTCAGAGGGTCCCTGGAGGCTGCGGTGGAGGGGAGTATGCTCCGTGGTTGGTAACACTGTCCCCAGCCTCACAGGCTGCCCCCCTCTCACCAGCCCCCCATGGACGCAGTGTGGGGAGAGGACTTGGGTTTGAATCCTGCGCTTACTACCTGAGTAAGTCTGCCTCTCCCCACCTCAGTTGCCCCCTCTGGGAAGCAGGGCCGATCCTCCCTGACCCAGGGAAAGGGAAAGCCCTGAGGGAGAGGCAGGGCATCAGTGCAGACGTGGACGAGGTACAGCGACCCCAGCAAGGGCAGGGCCTGTGTACAAAGCCTGCCAACAGGGCCCGGGCCACGACTGGGGCTTCCCCACTGGACTGGGGTCAAGGTCAGGGCACTCAAGCAGGCCTATGATCGTGGAAATCAATCCCAGCTCTGTCCCCCAGACCTGTGACTTTGGGCAAGTCTTGTAATCTGTCTGTGCCTCCGTTTGGAAAATGGGGAGATCATAGCGCCCACCTCGCAAGGTTATTGAGAGGATTAAATGAGATGGAGCGTAACAATGTGCTCGGCACAGGGCCTGATGCAGAGGTGACGCTCTGTAAAGGCTGGTGAAGGCGATAACGAGGGTGAGGATTTTGACGACGACGAAGATGAGGACGAAGAAGATGGTGATGAAGGTGAGGATGAATGTGAAGAAGATAAAAAAGATGAGAATGAAGAAGAGGATGCTGAGGGTGAGGACGAGGATGAAGGTGGTGAAGGTGAAGATAAAGACGACGAGGATTATGATACATGTTTGTGGAGTAACGCAGGGCAGGAAAGTGTGGGTTCGACCTTCGGAACGTGCTTCCACGTGTGTTTCTCACGGTTACCTTCTCACAATTTAGAAGCATCCAAGGTGGATCTGTGAGCCTGGAGGGGCCCGGACCCTTGGCTGGACCCTGTGGTGGGCTGTTCATGGGGATGCCTCCCCAGAGGCTGGGCACTCCCTAAGGGCAGAGGTGGTCCCTTGCAGCTCCCTGCCCAGCCTGGGACAATCCTGACCAGAGGCACCTTCCGGCAGCCACTCCCTGGAGTCAGAAGCCAGGGTAACCAGTTCATTCACCATCCACGGCACGTCAAGGAGAAAGGGTCATTGTGTGGGTGCCGCTGGGGGCCACCCACTCGCCATCCCTCCTCTCGGCAAACTGCAAATTTGCCCATTGGTACTTTGGGAAGAAGGTGTCTGAACTTCCATCTTCCAGGAGGGGAAACTGAGGCTCAGAGATGGGAAGATGCTTGCTCTTGGTCACAAAGAAAGTTGGTTGTGGAGTCAGGGGTGGAGCCTGCGTCTGTGTGGTCCCAAGGTCTATGGGTGTGTGTATGCACATGCACATGTGTGGACATGTGCACATTTACATGTAAGCGTGTGTACACGTAGCCCTAGGGGCAAAGCTACAGGGCCTCGTCAGATTGGTGAGCTGGATTTTTGCCAATTGCCTCCATTCTTACCCTGATCCAGAATTTTCTCCAAGAAGCAGTCTGGGTGACCCTGTTAAAACCTAGGTCATGACATCGTCCTCCTCTCTGACTCACAGTCCTCCCAGGGCTCCCCATCTGCCTCAGAGAAAAGTCCAAGGGCCCCCGTGGCCTCCCAGGACCCCCAGTCCATCCCATTATCGCTACTCATCTCAGGTTTCACCCTCCTTGAGTCCTCCCCAGCCACACCAGTGCTCACAGTTCCTCCAATGTGCCCCAGGGCCTTTGCACTGGCTGTTCCCTCTGGCTGGGATACTTTAACCCCAGATGTCTGTCCCTCCCTCACTTCCTTCCATCTTTGTTCACATGTCCTTTCTCAGCACAACCTTCCCTGATTTCCCTGATTAAGTTGCAGCAGCCCCTTTCTTCTTCTCACCAGTTGGCCTGAGACCCCTACCTCAGCTCTATTTGTATCTTCTCACGCACTCAGTACTTTCTAGACACTACGGAATTTCTATACTTTTTTTTTGTTGTTGCTGGCCTCCCCCTCCTGGGAGGTCTGCTCCAGGGGCACGGATTTCTGTCTGACTTGTTCACTGCCGCCTCCCCAGTGCCTGGTACACAGTAGGTGCTCAATCAATGTTTGTTGAATAAATGTTCAAACGATGGGGGAAGTGAAACCTTTCCTCCTTGGCCACCGGGGCCTCCCAGGGAGGGGCCAGAGGGAGGTGGGGCTTTGAGTCACCTCTTCTCAGTGACAGATGCCACCAAGGCCAGGCAGACGGTGCAGTTTCCAAGGTATTTGGCAGTGGGTGCCCCAAAAGGGCTGTTCCTGCCCAGGTGGATTGGCAGGAAAGCCAAGTCAATAAAGTGCAGGAGATAAGCAGGTTCAAGAGAAGATGCGGAGATAGGGCAGGATCCAAGCAGTTCCTGTGAATTCGCTGGAGTTGGCAAGGGGCCTGCTTGGCCTGGCCCCTCGCACGTGGTGTGGTGGTTCCTGGCTTTGCTCTCTGAGAGGCGAGAGACGTGACTGGAAGCCTAACAGACTCCGGCTTGAGGCTCCACCACTCCTGAGCTGGGTGACCTTGGGTCTCGGGTTCCTCATTTGTAAAATGGGGATAATAATTGTGCCGGTCGGGTAGGGTTGTTGAGGTACATGAGATCAGGCATGTACCTCGCTTAGCTGGGCTTGGCCTGAAGAAAGTGTCCGTTAAGCAGGAGTTGTTGCTATTCGAGCCCCTGCAATACCACTTAGCAGCTGTGCAACCTTGGATAAATCACTTGGCCTCTCTGGGCTGCGTCTCAGTTCCTCCTCTGTAAAAGAGCGTAATGCTGACCTCATAGGCTGTTGGGGAAGCTTCTTTGCATCTTACAGCGGCTCAAAATGTGCTGGCTAGTTGGGGCCAGGAAGCTGGGTGGGTGGGGGACTCATCTGCCTGATGCCTGGGAATATCAGACCAAAGTCAACCACAGCTGGGATGGACTCGGGGCAAGTGGAGGGAGGGGAGCGACTGGCCTCGGAAAGTGGAGGATGGAGAGGAAAAATCCCAGGAGGCTTTGCAGAGGAGGTGAGCTTTGAGCTGGGCTGTAAGAATGGGGAGGATTTAAAAATTGGCAACACGCAGGCAGAGGAAGCTGTGGTGAAATGGCACATGGCTGGTGGGAGTGTTGATGGGCCGACCTTTTCTGAAAGCCACTTGGCAGTTTACAGCCAGAGCCTTAAAGCGATTTATGTTTCTATGACCTATGCTCGGAACTTCTTCTAGGGATTGATAATATAAAACATGGACAAAGGTTTATGTGTAAAGGTGTTCATTGCAGGGTAATTTAAAATAATGAAAGTGGAAGCAACTTTAAGGTCCACCCCTGGGCAACAGCTAACCCGAGGGACACGTCCCCCCACATTTTATACTCTTTGGAAATGGAGCTTCCAGTAACATGGGAAATGCTGACACCAGGGGGCTAAGTGTCAAAAGCAGGACATGAAATCACACCCACGGTATTATGTCAATTGCTAAAATGCATAGAAAAAAGACTGGAAGGAAGTCTGCCAGCGTGCCGACAGGAGCTGTCCCTTCATGGGGGAATTGTGGAAAATACTATTTTTCTGTGCTTTGCCAAATTGTCATCAGGGTTCTGCAATCCTTTGGCAATCAGTGGAAGCAACAGAGTAGAAGAGAAGCAAACACATCAAAGAAGAAAGGAGTGGAGAGAGGAGGTGACAGCTGGCTGTTTGGGGGACACTGAGCTCTCTCCCCTGTGGCCAGTCCAGCAAACCTGTCGGTCTTACCTCCTAAATATGCCTCGGGCCACCCACTTCCCTAGCGACCCCTCCGCACTGCGATGGGCCTCTCCTGACTGTCCTTCACCTGCAGACCCAGCGATCTCTTGCAACACGCATCAGATTACATCACTTTTTGGCTTTTAAACCCCCACTGCATCCACTGCTCTCAGCACGGAGGCTAAAGCTCCTGGAACAGCTTCAGGGGCCTCGAGTGGCCGCCCAGGCAGGTGCCTTGGGCTGAGGCTCACATTCAGTATGCCCTCCTGCCTTTCTTTCCATCTTATTCACCATCATTTATCTATGCAGAGCCCAGCCCGGCACAGAAGCCATTGCAAATCAGGGGCCTCGGCACGGATACACAGATTGAATGAACTAGGGAGATGGTTTCAGGTGGCAGTGACATTCAGGTGTTGAGCCTGGTGTGTCCAGGTGGGCACCTGCTACTGTTCTGGGGGGAAACCAGGCTGGGTTGGATGGCTGTGGCCCAGGAGGAGGACTGGCAGGGCCAGAGGAGGCTGAGCTGGGGGAGTGTGGAGTAGAGGTTCTGGTGGGGGGTTTGCGGGGAGGCCTTGCATGGCCCCATCTGTACTCTAGTAAGTTCCTAGGAAGCCCCCGCCTGTTCCCGGTTTGGTGATTCAAGCCTATCTTCCTTTGGAGAAAAGCACTTCAGATGTTGAGGGTTTTTTTCCCACTGCCCTTAAGGGCCGTGAGGAGGCAGGACAGCAGGGGGAGGGGTTTCCAGCCGGCGGCCAGCTGGGAAGTGGTCATCCTGTGCGGGATGCAAGGTCACTCACAGGCAGAACACTGCCCGCCAGCCCTCACCTGCCTTTCCACTTTCTAGGTACCGTCAGAGGAGGCTCGGCTAGGCCTGACGGGCACCTCCCCCAGGGCAGAGCCCCAGGGGAACACTGGGCCACTTCCAGTTGGAGGGCACACGTGGCCTGGGGGCTCCTCAGCCTGCCTTACAGACAAAGAACTGGAGACTAGGAGAGGCAGTGACCGGCCCAAGGCCACCAAACAGGCCACGTGCCGTTCCCAGGAAGAGGGTGGTGGAAGCTGCCACTGAGGGTCTCACACCAAGAGCCCGGGGCCCCCAGGCCGCCTGCCCTGAGTCGAGCACTAAGCCTGTGAGGCTCTCCCCATCCGAGCCACCCACGGGTCAGCCTGTTTCTGTCCCTGCTTTGCAGACAGGAAACCCAAGCATGCGGGGGTGACCTGGCTCCAGACTCTGCCTCCTGAAGAGAGGCCAGCATTTCCCTAAGAGCCGGGAGGCCCTCTGTGCCACGCTGTGCAAGGGTCTCCTGCCGGACACCATCTCGGCTCTCACTGACCCCGTCTGGGGCGGCACGTGGTTCAAGATGGTGGACAAGTGTTCCAGATGATTCCGACAGCCATTCACGTCCCAGAATTGCTGCTTGCCTCCTTCCTGTAAACAGCCTGGGATGCTCGGCCCAGCAGCCTGGGGGTAGCACAAAGCGCAGGCTGGCTGTGCTCCAGGGCCGGTGCGTGGGAAGGTTGCAGAGCCCTGCTGGGCTTGTTTCCTCACCTGTGCGAGGGCAGGGCTGTGTTGCAGGAGAGCGCCTGCCCGGCTCCTCGCCCCGCTCCCCTGACCTGTCGCCCCCTCCTCCCACCAACCCCGAGGCCTGGCCCTCAGCTGACCCAGCGAGGCTCTGAGGCACTCTGGAGGGAGCCCTGGGGCAGGAGGGAGCCGAACCCCCAACAGCTGCTGTCCCTGGTTCTACCCGTCCTGAGGCCGGTCTTCCACCTTTTCCCTGGGCATCCTTCCAGCGAGTGCCTTTTTCTAGACCAAAGTCGTCATGACACGAGTGTCCACGTGCCTGCGAGGCTGCAGGCCGGTCCCGGCCCAGCACCGGGCACCCAGCAGGCCCCTGGTGCAGAGCGGGGTCCAACCTCAGCTGCAGGCCTCATGGGCAGATTTCAGAGGAACTTACCGGGGCTGAACCCCTGCTGGCGGCCAGTGCGAGCCTGGACGCAGAGCAGCGGCCCACACTTTCCACCGACATCACCTCAACCCTCGGCACGAGTGGGGTGCCCCATTCATGCCTTGCACTCAACTCAGGTTTTACCTCAAGGCCCAGAAGGTCCGGCTGTTTCTGGGCCAGGCTTGAGGTGGAGAGTCAGAAGTTTCTGGAAGAACCGTGATCCCATCTCCAGGGATTTCCAGAGCTCATGCTGGTGCACGTCGGTGTGCTCAGGAAAGTTGCCCGCCTCAGCACGACTTCACCTGACTGTCCTCAGCGGGGAGCCCTTCTCGCTTCCCCTGGCGTGGCAGCGACATCGCACAGGCTCCCCACGCCCTGGTGCGCCGGGCTGTGCTTGGCCTGTGAGACAGGAATGTAAGGAGCCCGCCCTCCAGGCGTGGAACCTGAGGCTCATTGGAGCCCAACAGCTGAGGGATGGAGACATGGACCAGGCTCACGGCACCTGCCTGAAGCTGGGGCCCTTTCTGAAGGGAGCACCTGAGGCGTTCTCCCAGCCCTGGGTAGGAGCTACGCCACCTCCCTTTAAGGAAGTGGGGATCCCGGGGCCCAGCTGCTGCCCCTCGCCAAGCAGCTGCAGGCGGCCAAGGACCTTCCCCTTTGCCTGGCCGTGGCCTTCCCGCCACAGAGCCATGAAGCAGCAGCCACACTCTTGGTAACTTTTTTTCTTTTATTGCCAAGTTCAGATTTACAAGGAAGTTCCAGTTTTCATTTCCACTCTCGTGTTCAGTACCCACGAAACATGAGTCATGCTTGCGAGAGCAGGTACTTCCCTGGAACAGTCCCGTAGCCCAGAAGCATGAGGTTTCCCAACCCCGCTCCTCCTTGGGACAAGAATTATTTACATATTTTCAACTCAGAGGAACTTAAGGAACCCTTACAGTTTATGCCCAATATCATCATGACTACATTAAATATTTCTTATTTATTGCGTCTAGAAAAGATGAGAATTGGTTCACCCTGTGCCTTTTTGAACAGTGCATCTTGAGACCTTAGAGAAATCTTGGTGTATGCCTGTTAAGAGGTGCATTTCCTCGCTCACCCCCAGGTCACAGTGCAGGTGCTTGGGTGGGAGCTGCCTTCTGCAGAGAGCAGCAAGCAGGGCAGGCTTGATGGGGGGAAGGGCAGCACAGAGGGCCTGCCACCCAGGAGGACAATCCCTCCCACCCGCCCCCCCGGGGTGGGGGGCACGTACCTGTCTGACTTTGAGAGGCGTCCTCGCTGGCTCAAAGTCCCAAACTGGAAAGGACATGTGCTTCTCCCCAGCAACTTTCAAAGCTGACGTTTGGGGGTTCATGTGGCCAGCCCTGCCCCTGACTTGGCAAACCCAGTGGGCCCGATGTGGACTTGGGGAGGGTCTCTGCGGGGACATGGAGATAGCGGGCTGGATGGGCCTGCTGAGGCCGATCCCAGAGATCCGAATCTGGTACTCACATGTCACAGGCCATGGCCCCTGCCCCGGGCTCGCCAAGGATTCCTGGCTCTACCTCTCTGCCCCAGAGTCCCAGCACCTGCTGTCTGGACGGGCCCCTCTGGAGGTGCCCCCACTGTTAGATTTTCTGGGGGCTCCTGAAGACATAGCTGTGCCACTGCTGCCAAGACAGTGGAGACCTGGCTGCCAGCCGGCTGTGGGCTGCCCACAACCAACCCCTTGAGCCCACCCGGGGAGAGGCCTGCCCTTGGGCCAGACGTGGGGCGGAAGCTTGGTCTGATCGCACCTGCTATTCAAGAGCCCATGGAGACTGGGCTGTGTTCAGCTCTCCTGCCTGGGTGATACTGCTGCGGGTCCTCCTGGGCATGCTGTCCCCCGGCCGAGACTTTCCTCCCGTAGAGCTTGAAGCCACCTGGAGCCACTGGATTTCAGACAGCAGGCTGGTGGTCCCAGGGCAGGGTCCACATGCCTCAGCTTGTTCCTCATGATAATGCCACCGGCTGGGAGGTCACTGGCCTCTCATTTCTGCTGCTCCAGAATCGTTTCAAAACCGGCAGTGAGTGGCTCTGGGGCTGGCCTGCCGCTGCATCCTGGCAGAATAACCAGGGGGCCCCTGTCCCTGACAACATGGACTTTCTCCCTCTTTCCGTTCCCCCTGCCTGTCCTTTCCAGGGGACTCTCCTGAAAGTCATGGCTTGTCCCTCCTTGCCAGGGCCCCTGGAATTTCTGCCTAAATGGCTGCCTTTCTGAGCTGGGTCTTTCCCCTGTTGGTGCTGGCTGGGCTCACCTGCCCAGAGGGCTTCTTAAGGCTGGAGAGATCTGTCCCGCAGGCGCCACTCCCCTTCCTCAGGGGACCAGTGTGTTCTTCAGGAGGCTGAAGTCTGGCCTGGGCAGGCCCTGCCTGACAGCAGATTGGGGGAGGTACTGGGGAGCGGGTCCTCTAAGAGGTAAGCGTGCGGAGCATTTCCTGAGGCCACCTGATAACCCGGACCGGCTGACACTGACACCATGGGTGCTGGCACTCCTGGGGGACACGTGGAGGCAAGTTTTGGAAGGTCTGAGCATCAACCAGAGAGGTGAGGGTCGATTGGCCTTGCCTGGCTGAGTAGAAAGAACATTTTGGGAGCTTTATCGGATATAGCGGAGACCTGGCCTGCACACACCCAGCCCAAATGGAGAAGGAACTGGGGGTTTCCATTTTAAAAACGAGCTTGCATCTTTACAGCAGCAGCTGAGAGGAAGAGGGACAAACCCCGAGCTCCTAGGATGGCCCTATGAGCTCGGACGTCACGTCCTTGCAGCTGGGCGGGGGCTGGCTCTCGGGATGTCCCTGCATGCAGGCACCCACACCACTGAGCAGCAGGCAACGGACTCAGAGGATGGTTTCCATGGCCCTTCCTTTCCATCACGGCCACAGGGGCTCGAGTGTCTGCAGTCCCAAATCGTTCTTTCTTAGACAAATAGAGAGATGGGGACAACCGAAGGTGATGCCGGAAAACCGTCCTGTTTGGTTTCAGTCCGGAGAGACGAGGAATGGTCCTGAGCGGGGAGCTGACCGCACTATCCCCCTTTCATGGAAAGATCTTCTGGGTAACGCAAGGCCCCTGGGCTGCCACGGCAGAGAAACTTTCGGTCCTCCCAGCTCTGTGTGTACCTGAGAATATGAGTCTCTCCCTTATTTTTGCTTAAAAAATACTCTAACCTTTCCAGGAAGGGACTTTTATCATTCCACAGGCTTGCAGAGTTAGTGAGTAATAAAGAAATGGAATCCCTTAAGACAATGGAGAAAGCCAGACTGAGAACTCTAAACCCAAAACGCTGGGAAGTTCAAGGCAAAATGAAAATGAAATCTCAACAGTAATATTACACTTCTAACATGACATCAAACCTCAGGGTGGAGGATTTTTTTTGAACTTTTAAAATAGATGTTTTTCATCTGCTGCCAGAAGCAGGAATAAATATCCAAAGGAGATGTTTATCGAAGTTTGCTTTTCTACAAATTTCTACACAAAGTGACCACGTCCGCTTCTTCTGTGCTCACTGGGGACGGTGGCAGAGGACCTTCGAGACTGGGGAGGGGCTGGCTGATGAAGGGAGTGTTGTCGGTGGGTCCTGCTGCCCTGGGGCCGTGGGCTCTGCCACCAGCCCAACCTCCTCTGCCTCAGTCATCTGGGTTCGCTGGGGTGTCGCCACTGGTCCCAGCCTGCTCTCAAAGAGGTGTGAAGTAAAAGGGGAATTCAAATGGAGCAAAGGACTGCAAGGATGGTTCGAGGCGGTTACTGGGGCCGAGGAGAACTTCAGACGCTCCCGAGGTGTCTGTCGTGTCAGCTGCTCCGGGTCCCTGCCAGCGGGGCCGCACGCACGAAGGGAGGTCAACTCAGTGCTCAGCGGGGCCCGCTGGCTCTGGCTGCGCAGCCCCCTCGCCCGGGGTCCCTGTGCCCACCGCGGCTGGTGTGGGTGGTGGGGGGATGCCGGTGAGGGTGCGGAGGCTATGGGGGTCGACGGGCGGGACGAGGGTCAGTGACTCCACGCTCAGCGTGTCGGCAGTGTCCTCGCAGAGCAGGGAGATGGTGGGCTGCTGGGCGGGGATGAGGCTGGGGCACAGGCTGACTGTCTCCACGTCCGTGCTCCTCGCCAGGCTCTTGCTGGGCCTGGCCTCTGCTTCTGTTTCACTGATGATCACCAACTGGTCGGGAAGGTTAGGCTGAGGCTGTTCCATAGTCATGGAGTCATCTGGGTGGGGGGTGGGGGCGGGAGAAAAAACAAAGGTATGCTCAGCTCTGAGATGCTCTGCTCACGCAGGCACCCTCTGTTCCCCTGCTGAACAAAGGCCCAGGGAGGTCTGGTTGGGGGATGATGTGCTGGGGGAATAGCTTGTCTCCACTTCCTCCTGGGGACACAGAAGCTGGTAAATCCAGCCCTACCTAGGCCTGGGGGAAACCTGTCAGGGCCCATGGTTACTCTGACTTGTGATGCAAGGGACACATTAGGGGCTTGTGCAGAACCAATGAGTGGGTTCCAGAAGCCCAGTTCCTGGTGCCAGGAAACAGCCCAGACAGGCTCTGTGTGTGAACCACCTCCCTGATGATAAATATGCATTTAGGTAGAGAACAGGCTTGGGTGTGCTTATCACCTCAGGCCATTCCCAGAGTCTATATTTGGTAACATTTCCCCAAGAGGGAACTCACTGCAGTATTAAAAAAAAAAAAAAAAAAAAAAAAGGAATTCTATACAATTTTTCAGCTTTGCAAAGCTGAAACAAAACCTCGGACTGTGGTTTTGTCGCCTGGTCCTCCTCTAAGTGCTGAGTTAGCACCCAGAAAGGGGCTGTGATCGCTCAGGCCATTCTTATCCCGAGGGTCTCCCCCAGGGGCCACGGAGAGAAACCACGTCACAAGGGAGGAGTGGCCCAATGCAGTTATTTTAGGAGCAGCAATTTCATTTTTTGGTGCTTTTCAAAATCCGTGATTAGATTACAGACAAGTGGCCTATTTGCTTTCCAAAGACGAGCTGGCTTGGACAGAGATACCAGCTGCCACTGGGGTTCCTCGTGGGAAACATCTTCCAGGACTTTATGTGCCAGTGATTTGAAAACATGGGTACGAAGGCCGTGGGCATCTCGCTTGGAAAGCAAATCTCCTCTGTTACAGATCTTGGGGCCAAAAAGGCGCTGAGGACACTGTGTGGACAATGAATCTGAAAGCACTCTGGGCCCTGGGACGATGGCAGACATTTTTTGGTTCAATGTGATTCCACTTAAATCAGTTGTATTTTTTTTGTTTTTTCTTAAGTTAAGCCAAAACAAAACAGAACCGCAAATCGAACACAGAGCAAAAGAATGGAAAAACCAAGAGCAAAATAAAACCGAAGGGCATACAGAATGGGAGGAAGGAGAGGAAGAGGATCCCCAGCATGGAGAGGAAACTCAAGCAACAGATCAAGTCTCCCAAAGGACACGTCGTAGCTTCCCACAGGACTCCCGGGCACGGTGAGCTCAGAAAGGCCCCAGGTCACTTCTTCACAAGGCCTTTTTTCTTCTTTTTGTTCTTTCTTTCTTTTTTTTTAGAGAGAAATAAGGCCCAGAGAAAACCACTGCATGGGGCTTTGGGTCTGTCCTCGCTCTGAGAGGGTGGCAGTGGGACATGGATGAGCACTAGTGGAAAAAATGATTTGAGGTGTGATCTCAGCCCACAAATGCTGAGTAAACACCCCACACACTTTCTGGTTTCTCTGAATTTCAATGAATTTGCTCCACTCAGGACGCCTTGTGGTGACAGGCTGGTTTCAAGGCATGGGCTCAGGTTGTGACCCATCGCAATCTGAACGTGGGGCTCTGAGTACAGGCTCACCTTGCTTCAAACAAGCGTGTCCAGGAACTTACGTACATAAGGACCCACGTGTCAACTTAGCTGCTGACGAGGCAGTTTAGAAATGACTGATTCTCCAAGGGCACTTTTGTGCCACCTGGAGACAGAGCTTCAGAGCATTTCTTTCACGTTTTCTCCAGACTTCTCTGTGAGAATTCCCTCTTTGCTCAGGTCTGCATTTGCACGCAGATACTCAAAAGGGCCGACAAACCTCTTTCCCTGATCCCTAATGGGGTTTCTGGTGATAAGAATGATCAAGTGTGTGGGAAAGTTGCTATCAAATATATTAGAAAACAAATAAACCAGCGAACGATGCCACACACACAAAACTGGTTCCTTCTTTAGGAAAAGAACCAACAATTTTATTAAAAGGGTTGGTTTTTCCCCTGAAAAACAGACTCTTCCTATTTTTTTTTTAATAGGAAAAATAACCTCCTCTTACACTGTTCTTTCTACCTATTTATCTATCTACCTACCTACCTATTAAAATTTTTTTATTTTTGGCTGTGTTGGGTCATCGTTACTGCGCGGGGGCTTTCTCTAGTTGTGGCGAGCAGCGTCTACTCTTCGTTGCAGTGTGCAGACTTCTCATCACGGTGTTGTCTCCTATTGCGGAGCACGGGCTCTAGAGCGCAGGCTCAGTAGTTGTGGTGCACGGGCTTAGCTGCTCCGCGGCATGTGGGATCTTCCTGGACCAGGGCTGGAACCCGTGTCCCCTGCATTGGCAGGCGGATTCTTAACCACTGCGCCACCAGGGAAGCCCCCTACCTACCTATTTTTAAACCAAGAACTGCTTCCTGAATGTTAGCTACAAATTTATGCATTCAAGAGGCAGAAAAAAACCAAGAACTCTGCCAAGTTCCCACGGGGGGAAAATTACCTAGCGAGGACACAGTTTATGGTCAGTGTATGGTCAACCCACAGCGGCCACCGCTGACCCTCTGGCCTCGCTCACCTGCTGGTGTTTCCGAGCTCTGAGGGCACAGGTTGGGGCCTGACCCAGGAAACGAGTGGAGGCTGGAGCGGGAAAGCCCGACGTCCAGGTTCCCGTGAGGGATGCTCGGCCTCCCCATGGTGCTGCCTCAAGTTGACACCAAGGCAGCGGGTCCCCTGAGTCCCTGGCTGGCACCCTCGGAAGCTGATCTGTGGCTCTAGGGCAGGGGCTCAGCTGACCCCTGGCGAGTGAGTGACAGTTTCCAATAAAAATGAGGATTGGATGTACTCAGGCCAGGGGAGGTGGGACTGAGAGACATGGGGAAGAAAAGGACAGTGCAGCACAGCAAGTTGGAGGGCAAAGCTCAGAGGAAGCAGCTTTTAAACACAAGAGAAGGCAAAGGCTCCTGCCTGGCAAGTGCAGCTGCCCAGCGGGAGGGCACAGGTGGGAAACCTTACGAGAAGCATCGCGGGAGGGTGGCAGTGACCACGGCCCACCCGCGGCCACTATTTGGAGCTCTAAACGCAAGAAGGGGAGATGATGGAGTCACATCTGCCAGTGCGCTTACAAGTGAAATGACTTGGCCTCTGGCTGGAACGTGATGGAATCTACCACTTAGCTTCGAGCAAGGCTGGGGAATAAAGGGAAAAGGAAAAGAAAAAAAGCAACTAGTTGACTTCTTTGTGGCTTTTTGCAAATTCCACTGCCCAACCCTTGTGGCCTAAACTGGGGGGGGCCCTGTGGGGATGGGGCTGGAGAACCCCCCTAGCTCAGGGCCTGCACCGAGCCTGGTGCGGAGGACAGCGTTTCCAGGCTGCCCAGGGCTGCCTCGGAGGAGCTGACACAGGGGTGAAGGGCCGGGGCTTTGGTCCTCAGGCGGGATGAGGCCAGAAAGGGACTGGAGCTGAGGAAATGGCTCGGGTTGGTGGCCCGGGCTCCCCGTGCCCTCGCCTGGCATCCTGGGAGCCTGCTGGTGTGGAAATGCAGCGTGCAGGGGCGTCGCGGGCCGAGGAGGCTACCGGAGGAGACCTGCCTGCAGTGACCGTGCCAGAGGTGCCGTGACAGCTGCCGATCGAAGCACTAAACCCAGTGGCCGCCGTGACTGTCGGCCTCCGACAGGCTGAACACTCGCCGGCGTCCTTTCCTGCCACTCCTGACTAGAGGGAAACACAGCGACAGATCATAGAAAGCCTTTAACAACGGGACGGAGAAGGTGACGTGGAGAGGGGACACAGAGCAGCGATGGACGCGAAGCATCGACGAGAGCGTGAGGCAGGGGGGCCTGACCCAGCGGGTGCTGGTGACGCTGCCCCCATGCAGGTAGGACACCCCCATTCCGCCCCCCACGATGAGGCGGTGTTGGGGCAGCTAAGAACCAGATCATCCGCTCGTGGGACTCAAAGACGGGTAAAGACGGCGGAGGTCAGTCCTGTCGGGAAGGAAATTCTTGGGGTCATCGGCGACACTTGGTCTCGGTGAGCACCCTCGGGGGCGGAGGAACAGAACTGCCTGTCGGTGAAGATGAAAACCCTGCATCCACGGGCCAGTCTGAGGAGGGAAGGGTGTGTGGTTGGGGGATCGGAGCCAGAGCAGTTATAGGGAAACAAGCAGATTTCTGACCCCAACTGATGAGGCCGAGGGCTCTCAGTGGCAGCCACCGAAGCCACCAGTGTGGCTCTGGGAGAGCCTCCCGTGACCCCCTCCCTAGTCAACCCCTCCCCAGCCACGAGGTGACACTCTCCCGGCCACACTCTGGTGATCCGCACCTTTGAAACCAAGACTGAACCACAGCAGCAAGATCTGAGGGCAGATGCCAAGCGGCTGCAACAAAAACGTTAGGAGCATCTCCCTGGGGAGGAACCACCACCTCTGAGACACAATCGGGATTACAGCAGAGCTTAAGATGAGTGCCACGGAGCACAGCAAGGCGAATGGACTGAACTGTAGGCTGAAAAATGGTTAAAATGGCACATTTGATGTTACGTGTATTTTACCGCAATAAAAAAAATTAACGTCATGGATAAAACTGGGGAGAAAAGAGAACACGTTTGGCTTGGGGTTTTGTCCTTAAAAGTCCCACCTGACCACGGTGCCCGGGTTCAGTAACACGCAGGTCGGTCCTGGGCTGTCTGGTGCTCAGTTGGCCCAAATGGGATGGTGCTCTGGGGTGAAGGTCATACTTTCAGACAACCGTCTCAGGGAGCAGGTGAGGATGGGGGAGGGAAGGCCCGTGTCAGGCTCCCAGGACAGGACAGGGGCCACCAGGAACCAAGCTCTTCCTTCTTTCTATAAACCCTTAGGGGAGAGTCAGAGTGGCCCCAGCTCAGAACTCCCTGGGTCTGAAAATGGATGCTGGAAAGAGCAGCCTGGCCTTTAGTCTGACTTTTTTTTTTTTTTTTTTTTTTGTGGTAGGCGGGCCTCTCACTGCTGTGGCCTCTCCCGTTGCGGAGCACAGGCTCCGGACGCGCAGGCTCAGTGGCCATGGCTCACGAGCCCAGCCGCTCCGCGGCATGTGGGATCTTCCCGGACCGGGGCACGAACCCGCGTCCCCTGCATCGGCAGGCAGACTCTCAACCACTGCGCCACCAGGGAAGCCTATGACTTCATTTTTTAACAAACAATTTTCTGTCATCCTCCTCAAAGTGGCTCACCCAGAACACCTGTGAAACGCAACAGATTGGAGATTGGAGGCAGAGTGGCTGTTTGAGGAACTTGGTGTAGGTCACGGAGCTCTTAGCTGAGGAGACGGCTTTCTTACTAGAATCCCAGGCTGTGTGTGCGTGTGTGTGTGCGCGCACGCGTGTGTGTGTGCGCGTGTACAGGCATAACCCAGAAGATGTTTCTAAAGTATTCCTACTGATCCCACATTTGGTTCTAAAATTGGATCTATTTTCTCTTTCCCGCCATATGTTTTCTGCAATTTCAGCTTCTCAAAACCATAAAATGTTTAAGGAAAGAAAAATGCCGATTCCAACCCCGTAATTTTCTACCTGGGGAACAAGCCGAGGCCCACGAGGCTGGCTATGCCGGATGAGCAGGCAAGAGGTTCCTGGACTTTTCCACAGTGTGGGGCGCCCAGCCCTCCCCGGAAAGACTAGAGGATTTCAGGGCACTGTCTTTAAAGGACAATGGGAACAGGTGGGCTCATGCATCAGGTGTTAAAACCAGACGGTAAACCCTGTTGGGCACAGCTTTAACAGGTAAATAATCGACAATGAAAATAAAATCCCCTTGCCCCCAACTCTTTCTGGTTGGTTCCTTTGGTTACCACAGAATTCAGTTTTGACCTTTCTGTCTGGGGTGTCTCTTGGCCCCGATTTGAGGGCCTGTACTTGCTGAGAAGCCACTCACAAGGGTCTACCATGTGCCTTTGGTGTGTGAAGGAGACTCAGAAGCAGCGCAGAGGGTGTCTCTGGGCGACTGGCAAAGTGGTGACGCCTCTAGGCGGTGTCCCTTCCCCCTTCTGGTGATGGTCCCTCTGCCTGCGCTGGGTCTGCAGCCACCACTTGGGCCTCGGCCCTGATGGGCATAGGGGCTGTTTCTCAAACACAGACCGCCCCCTGGGTCTGTATGTGGAAGAGTGGAATTGATAGGTAAATCCCAGTAAGATAGGGAAAAGGAATCAACTTGTCACCAGGCAGTTTCCGGGCTGGGCCTTGGTGGATTGTATGACACCCAAAGGCCACCTTCTTCAGGGAGCCCTGGCTCAGTCACCCCCTCATCCTCGGGCTTTCACCTCCAGTGACACCTTCTCTGGGAGTCTCTGGCCCCGCCCGCAGCCTCCAGTTCACAGCTTATAACTGGACACTTATCTGTGTGGTCCTCCCCTGCCAGCCTGTGCCTTCCATGCTTTGCTACCCTCTGTGCCTAGGACATGTGCATAGTAGCGGGTGGCGTGGGGTACCAAGGCCGAGGTAGTAAGAGGCAGAGAGAAGAGCTTCTTAGGTGGGGTGTCGGGGCTGGCAGGTGGAGGGCCACGCTCAGAGGGACGCTTCTGAGATCAGGCCTGAGGCGCTCAGACTAGAGGCCCCATGGGAAGCTGAGGAAATCTGTATTAGGGATAAGCGTGGGCCTCTTTCAACCCCAGGCAGGGAGCGCTAAGGCCCCCTGGGCTGGACAGAGGGCGGAGGCGGGAAACACAGCCGAGCATCAGAACAGCTTCACACCCTCATCGGGGGGTGAACCCATCTGGGCAGGCAGAGGCGGCTGTCTGGGGTCCATTTTGCTGCTGATTTGGGGACCACTGGGCTTCCCCCCACCTGGAGCTGCATAGCCCTGCTTTCGCCGGCTGGGGCTGCACAGCCACCTGGGCCTCTGCGAATGGGCTGAGGCTCTTCATCTGGCTCTAGAGCAACCGTCGTGTGGGGAGGAGAGATGCGCGCCCTTCATAGGCGGCCCCCAACCGCGATCGGAACCCGGGGCCCAGGTCTCAGGGACGCCCCATGGAGGCACCTGGGACAGACTTAGGAACCGAAGCGATGCTCCGCTGGGCTGTCTCAGGAGGCGGAGTAGGGCTCTGGGTTGCCAAGGCTGGGTCCCTATCTGGGCCCCCCTGCTACCAGCTGCAGCGCATGGCCAAGCTGTGTGGCCTCTCCGAGCCCCCGTGTTTTCAACAGCACAGTGTGAGGCGGGAGGGCGGTAGGACACAACAAGGGGGTGTCTGTAACGTATTTGTGAGCACCGTGCCTGACACGTGGGTTTTGGGAGCAGTGCCTACCGGGACGCCCCGTGGTGGGTGCACACCCAGAGGGCTGGGCGGGGTGGGAGGGGGGCAGGCCACATCAATGGCTGAGAGTGCGAGGGTTGCCCCTGGCTTTTACGGGTATCCCTGCGCGATTCCAGGTTTCGACCCAATGGAGCAGAGACATGGAAAACTGGGCCTGTCTCATGCCCTGGTAGATGGTATCTCTCAGGTGCTTTCCTGACCAAACCCTGACGTGCAAAGTGTGGCTTCAAGAGCAAAGAAGCCCCTGGAGTTTGCTAATTCCGGCTGCAAAGGGCCTGGTGGCTGCTCTCCACTCTAAGAACTTCCTGGACTCCGGGAAGCTCTGGAAACACAGGGTCAGGAATGCTTCTGATTCTGCACTGTGTCCTCCAAAACCACTTTGAGGACAAGTGGCTCCGTGGCTGGGCTGCAGCTGTTTGCCATCCAGGCTGGGTGGGCTGTGGAGGAGAGGTCCTGGCCCATCCTGCGGCCCCGGCTGGCCCTCCAAGGATGCTGCCTCTGGCAGGTGGTGGCCAGGCCCTGCGGTGGAAAGTCTGGTGGCTTCCAAATCAGACGCCTGAACACTGGGCCACCACCCTGGGCTGACGTCAACCAGGGAACGGGCAGAAGGGCACCTGTCCCAACAAAAACCTGCCTCTCTTCTTCCATCCAGCATGGCTCGGTAGGACACCAGGCAGATGCTGGAACCATCTGGGTAGACCTGCCCTACAGGGAACATGGAAACCCCACGTGGTGTTCTCTGGATGCACCCGGTGGCTGAAGGCCGGCCTGCAAGTTTGGCATTGAGAGGAAGCGACTGGTGGTCCTCCTGAGATCTGCCGCCCTAGCCCGTGGGCACCAATGCTCTCTCCTTCCAGGGATCAACAGCTGGCTCCTCAGTGGAGAGGGAAGCACCAGCCGCCCAACAGGACGGCCCTGCATCAGGAGGTGAGTTATTTCAGTGTCTACGGAGATTTGGACAGGCAGGCTGGGCCCCAGGCTTTTACTGTCAGGCAGCATAAAAAATGGGGCCTTGCACGCTTGCCTCCGCAGGCCTGCCAGGGACACACCGATCGGGAGCAGACACCCGGGGGCCTGACCATCACTTATCGACCTGACAGCCAGGCTAACAGCTCCTGCATTTCTGAGTTGAGAAGACATGTCGTTGGCACCGAGCAGGGGATGGTGGGGGTAGAGACAGAGGGGCTGAGGGAGGCCAAGAACAAAGAAACTAGTGTAAGGTGCAAGGTGAGCAAGGTGCAGAGCCCCAGGGCCCACAGTCAGGTGGACAGCTGCACACCCAGGCACGATTTTGATAATGTGGGTCTTTGCTGGCTTCAGTTTTAGGCAAAGAAGTGTATGGCTCATTGGTTCGCTTAGCTGTTGGCTGTGCCTCCTTAAAAATGAAAAAAGGCATACACAGCGGCACCAGGAAGAGACCTTTCACCCAAAATGCATTTGTAAGTATGTGTGTGTGTTTGGGTCCACACAACAGAGACACAGAACTCCGTGCACATGCAGGCAGGACGCGGGTACAAACGTGAGCACATAAACACACAACCCTGCACTCTGGTTCCCAGAGCCAGCATGAGACCAGGCTTCAGGGGGAGGCAGAGGGCTGATCTTGGCTTCTGAGGAAGCTCTGTCTGAACTTCCCAGCTACGAGCCTGGGAACAGCAACAGCAACTGCTTGGATACACAGCCAACCTTAAGTCGGGCTCAGAAATAGCTCAGACAGGGCATTCATCTTCCCTGGGCTGGGGCAGGGAGGGGAGCAGGTGCCGAGTGGACGGGGGTCTATGGGAGGTGGCTTGAGGGTCACCTTGCTGCCGGGGCCCCATGAATGTCAGTCGGAGATGGAGGTAATGGATGCTTGTGGGAGGAGGAGGGAGGGGCTGCAGGCAAGAGGTGCCCTGAGCCACAGGCACAGAGACCAGGCGGGGTTAACCCTTTGCTGAGAAAAGTGGAAGCTGAAAACTCTGCAGAGAGGTGCGGGAGCCCAAGGGGATCTCTGTCTCTGGTGCCGAGTGGACGGTGGCCAGGGGCCCCCAATTTCCTGGTGCCGTGGTGGCTGCCGCCCTGGAGCACCGCTTTTGTCAAGACCCATCGATCCATCACTTAACAAGAGTTTGCACAGGTGTCCCTGAAATATGATGGGTGAGGGCTCTGGATGGGACCCTGCAGGAACAGCAAAGGACACTGAGGGTTCCCAAATGGGGGCGCAGACCAGAGTTATGGGGTGATCTCTCAAATCAGAGATGTCCGGGGCCCTCCAGAACCACGGGTCCCCCGCCGGGGTGCAAAGCGTCATGTGCTCTCAAGGCCCTGCTCCTCTGGCTGCATTTTGGGGCCGCGTTGCTCAGGAAATAAGCCGGCATCTGCACTCCCGGGATCTCAGGCACTGCGGCGAGGGGCTCACGGCAGCTCAGAGCACAGGGTGACCACGCACACATCTCACTCCAGGCTCCCTGCTCATGGGGTCTCTCCGTGCCACATCTACATTTGTGACAGTTACAGGAGGGCAGGATGTGACTCTAGCCCACCCTGACAGACTCTCAAAAGGGCGGCAAGATGCACCCCCTCGTCACAGACAAGTGGACTGCACCAAACATTTAAAGAAGAAACTGGTGTGTTATGGAGGAGAAAAAAAAATTAGCAGAGACACGGTTCTTTCGCCAGAGTTCAAACAATCACGTCTGGGAGACCCCTCCTCGTGACACCTAAGACTCCGGAGGTGATAATGGGGAGAATTTAGGCTCAGCTACCTGCCGCCGGGGAGGCCTTCCAGTGGGCCAGCCTGCAAAGGGAGTGATTCCTCCCCTGCGGGGAGCCGAGCCAGCCGCCTGCTGCCAACAGCCACGTCCCAGTGGATGCGGAACCCCGAGTGGCACTGTCCCCAGACACGGTGGTGAGGAGCAGCTGGGGGTCAGGGCTCTCAGGTGGAGGGGTCGCAGGGTTCCCTCAAGTCCCCCCATGGCACCGTGTCCGTGGCCAATACCTGCAGGGCTCTGGGCGGCCGAGAGGCTGGACGACGAGCGGGCGCCCCCCGAGTCGCAGTGACTGGCGCTCCCACTGCCGCTGGGGCTCCCGCTGGCAGACGGCGACGGCGAGGACAGGGAGGATGAGCTGTGCTGGTTCATGCACTGGGCCACGGCGAAGCCTGCAAGACAAGGCGGGGACGTGACCCGGCGGGACGGACAGGCGGCCTGGCGGGAGGGGTGCCACCTCCCCCGGGACGGCGCGTGTGGCCCCCTGGGAAAGCTCCCACCGCGAAGGCTGGGCTGGGGGCCTCCGCATGAGGGTGGCGCTAAGCGACACAAAGCGGGCTCCTTCGGAGTCTGGGTCTGCTCCCCGTTATCAGCTGAGCTCGCCGGGCCTGGGACTGACCTGGACACGCTGCGAAGCTGTTTCAAGGGAAAGGGTGCAGCCGCCATAGCCGGGGTGCGGGGGGCTTGGGGCGGGGCTGAGCCGTAAATCGGTGCTGATGCTGGCTCTGCACCGCGCCGGCTGCGCCCTTGAAGGGGACACACAGCCTCGGGGCTCAGAGGCGTCCTGGTGAAGTTCACAGAGGGACTTGGGACATCCTCACGGCCGAACCTCGGGACCTTGGCTCACACACTCAAGTTCTGCCAGGGGCTCTTAACGCCGCACTGGACGGGAGGGGAGACCCTGAAAACGCTCCCTGCCAGAGAATCTGCTCTGCCCTGGCAGGTCTGGTGGCGAGTTTGGTGGGAAGAAGGAAAGCTCTGGTGAAAAGCTAGCAATCACAGAGATTCACTTGGCCCTCAGAGCAACTCCAGGTTTGGAGACAGGGACCGCACATTTCTGGGGCCTGCAGCCTTTCCAGCCCGGGAAGAGCCCGGGGGAGTGGAGGAGCCTCACAATTTGGAGACCTGCAGACCTGGGCAAACCCTGCTTCACCAGCAGAAGCACTAGGACGCGTGCCCAGTGTCGTTTCCCAGCTGCCGGTGGGCCGTGTGTCACCGGCCTCTCCCCACCCCGCTGCAGCAGGGGTACAAGGGGAGAACAAGGGGGGTACAAGCAGGCCCATCCAGCCTGCTCGGCGCTTGGCACACGGTGGGAGCAGGCTGTTCTCTAAGATGGGAGGGGGCCCTTCTGACCGAGCCGCGCCGGAGCCCCTCCTCCGGTAGGCATGTGCCTTCCCAGACCGTGACTCCTGCCCTTGGTACAGCCTGCTTTTCTAAAGGGCCGCGGCTTCTGATTTCATCCACAGAACACGGGAAAGCTCCCAAGGAACAAACTCCTCGTCGACGCTCGCAGGAGCCTGTGCAGACTGTGCTGGTTCCCCAGGAACTCTGTGCTCTGTGCCCCAGCCTGTTCCTGCACCAAGTCAGGGCAGGGATGGGGGCAAGTCCTCCTCCCACCTGAGAGTGGGGACCCCAACCCTCCTGGCCAGTCACATCAAGCCTTGCCACCCCAAGCACACTCAGCCTGGCCCCAAACCTCATGCTCTCCATCTGCGCCGCCTGCACCTCACTCGGCCCAGAGCCCACTGACACTTCTTCCAGCAGGTTCTCCAGGCCTGACCACGCCTTTCTCAGAACTCAGGAAGGCAGCGGGGTGTCGAGTAGGGGTTGGAGAACTATGGCCCTCTGACTGGAGTTTTACTGGAACACAGCCATGCCCTTTGCTTACATTCTGCCTGCGGATGCTTTCAAGCTACAACGGCAGCACTGAGCCGTTGCAAGAGAGGCTGCAGGGCCCACAAAGCCTGAAATATTGGCCCTCGATGGAAACAGTGTGCACAGCCTGGAAGAGGATGGGGGCACTGGCTCTGGCACCAGGAAAGCCTGGGCTCCATACTGATCCGTTCGCTTACCAGCCGCGGGGTCCTGGGCAAGTCTCCCCACTTCCCTGAGCCTCCTTCCCTCCACCCACTGGTGGGCAGGCCTGGGGGGGCGGCGCATGCAAGGGGACCCGATGCTCTGTCCCCACCTCAGGACTTAGGGGAACCCACACCCAGCCACCGTGGAGAAGCTCTTTTGTACTAATGTTTGTGTAAGATTATTTTTGTCTAAGGATCAAAAGCTGGGTCTATTTATACCCCCAGCCAGGCCATCCCGGGTTCCAGGCGATGTGACTGCATGCAGATGCGAGGCCTGGAGGGAGCACGGTGGGTGAATTCCCCGCACCCACTTACGGCGGACGACAGCAAGATTACCGTGCTGGAGTTCTCAGGAAGAGGCATCATGTGATATACTGTGTGTGTGGTGGCAGGGCCTCTGATTAAGCACGGCAAGCATCAAGGCGAATCCAAACACCAGTCAGGAAGATTCCCAGGGGGCAGGCAGCCACAGCCCCACAGAACCAGCCTAATAGCTGCTTACTTCTTAATCACTTCAAGTGGTAAACCCCCAAGTTTACAAGCTGTTTACTTGCCTTGAAAATGAATCACTCCTTAACAAATCAAAATGTCAGGACAGTTTTCCCTGAGCTGCTTATTTATCAGAACCGTGAACAGAGGGGCCGGAGAGTGTGGTAAGGGAGTTGAGACTAAGCCGACCCTGTTACATTCCCGACAAACGCCCCAGACAGAACGAAGGAATGACGTGGCAGTCACCAAGGTGGTCACCCACCCCTTCTCTTAAGACACACATCTTGGGACTTCCCTCGTGGTGCAGTGGTTAAGAATCTGCCTGCTAATGCAGGGCACATGGGTTCGATCCCTGGTCCAGGAAGACCCCACGTGCCATGGAGCAACTAAGCCCGTGTGCCACAACTACTGAGCCCGCACTCTAGAGCCTGCGAGCCACAACTATTGAGCCTGTGTGCCACAACTACTGAGCCCGTGTGCCTAGAGCCTGTGCTCCGAAACAAAGAGAAGCCATTACAATGAGAAGCCTGCGCACCGCAACGAAGAGTAGCCCCCACTCGCTGCAACTAGAGAAAAGCCCACACGCAGCAAGCGAAGACCCAATGCAGCCCCCCCCCCGACAAAAAAAAAAGACACACATCTTCTCTCTCATGCACTTTAACGCCCTGGTTTATTACTGTAAGACATGTGGGGTGGAGTGCGTGGGGTAGCAGACGAGATGCTGAGACTGAGGTCAGGATACTCAAGTTCCTTCATTTGGAGAACGTATTAGGGGTCAAGCCATAGGTTGACAAAAAATATGGTGCACCTTCTGTAGGTGCTAAGAGTTAGAGAGAAAAAAAAAATCACCCACCGCTGATACCACCCATTTGAGGGTCTAGCTGAGCAGAGGCAACTGAATGCATCTTTCCCTTGTCTGCTGCTACTAAAAATCCACCTCCCTTCTTTCCATGGCATGGGGACACAGAAAGGCTCAGCGAAGTTTTTTGTTTGTTTTTTAGCTCGGTGCCCAGACTCCCCTTGCAATTTCATGGGGCTCCTCCCCAAATCGAGGTGGCAACACTTTGAGAGCCAGTTTGACATGTCAGGGGTCAGGAGGGCTCTGCAGAGAACTCAAGACAAGCACCTGGCCCCCTGCTCTTCTCCCGGGGAGGCAGTTCTCGATGAAGTAGCTTTGGCGGGGGTGCCGAGGGGTTTTCTGGGCGCGAGTCAAACACACACACAGGCTGCCAAGTACTTGCAAACGCACAGATGCGCCAGAGATCATGGGACAAGTGCACAGGCAAACAGGTCTCCCTGAGAGCTCCTCCAGCAGATAAAATTCTTGGCCGTCGCCGAGTATGTCTCAAGAACAGCCTGTGAGATGCGTATCAAAGGCCGTATGGGTTTTCACACTAGCCGGCTGATTTCCCATCTAGAACCTGACTGATGCTGCGGAAGGCGCCGTGGGTGGGTCCACAGATGTTCAAAGCACTGGTGTGTGTGACAGGGAGGTGGAGGCACTCGGAACATCCACCAATCAGGGAAAAGCCAAATCGAGTCTCCTACGCCGGGTTGACCAAATCCTCGGCCGCTGTTAGACATGCTGGCGTAAAAGCAGATGAAGTGGGGCTTCCCTGGTGGCGCAGTGGTTGGGAGTCCACCTGCCGATGCAGCGGACACGGGTTCGTGCCCCGGTCTGGGATGGTCCCACGTGCCGCGGAGCGGCTGGGCCCGTGAGCCATGGCCACTGAGCCTGCGCGTCCGGAGCCTGTGCTCCACAATGGGAGAGGCCACAACAGTGAGAGGCCCGCGTGCCGCAAAAAAAAAAAAAAAAAAAAAAAAAAAAGCAGATGAAGTGCTGAGGGAAACGCTCAAGACATAGTAAATAAAAAATGGTTAGAAAGAGCACGTCCCACCTGCTCCCACTGTTGTAAAAAAATAAAAGGTAAAAAAAAAACAAAAACAACAAAATTTAGGCTCTGCCTCCCTCCTTGTACAGGGAGCAAAGCAAATAGATTGGAGGGATTGAAGCAGAAGTCGCGGGAGAACCAGGTGGTTTGCTGTGGTGAGTTTGTTTAATTTTTTCAAGCTTGTCTGAATTTTCCAGGACTCCTACCACAAATAGTATCTTGAACCAGAAAAAGAATGGAGGATGAAGGAAGGCACACGAGCCGCCTGGGAGCTGGGCAGGCTGAAGCTGCTGGGTCCCTAACACAGCCCTGGGATCTGTTCTGGCCTCCAAAGCTCTCTCCCCTGGACCCACTAAGAACCTCCCCACAGCTGGGGCCAGACGCCAAGCTCCATAGCAGGCGGGCCAACGGTGAAATGCATCCCTCACTTTCCAGGAGCCCTGGGCTTCACAGGGTCAGGCTGGGGTCTTCCTGCTGCCCTTTGGCCCCATTCTGACAGTTATTCTGTGAAGGTGAACTCATGAGTAACTCCCCATTGTTTGTCAAGTACAAAAATACCACAAAAAGGTCAGCCTTCTATTTTAGGTCCACTGGTAGAGGGAGCACCCGGCTGGGAGTCAGAACCCCAAGTTCGAATTGAAGCTCTGCCCAAACGGCCTTGTGACCTTGGACAAGCCCCCTCTTCTCCACGAGTCTTCACGTCTTTATGCGAAACACAGTACCGTGAGTGAGGGTCTCCTGGCTTAAATGGCCAGTAGTTTTCTTTTCACCTATAAATCTGAATTTGACTTGAACCCCACAGCCTTTTTGGGACGTAGGCAAAGGAGAAGACGCTGAAAAGTGCACCCCAAATATACGTTGGGCACACCATTGTCTTTGGGTGGAACACCCACGAAGCTTTCCCCAGGAGAAGCAGGATGCCATGGCAGGCAGGGCCCAGTGCCGGCCAACTGCAGCCCAGAGGCTCGCAGATCTGTCTGGCTTTGCTCACATCGTGTTTGTGCTTGTCTGCTTGTTTTAGGCACCGCCATTCACACACTGGGAGACTGTACATACAAGTCTGGATTTCTGGCTTCTTTAAGAAAGATCTGGCATCGCTGGGCCCCATTTGCGTGTGGCAGCAACTGGAGGGAGGGGGTGAGCTGGCTCCTTCCCCTCCCCAACCTGACGCGCCTGGTGCTCGTCAGCATTTCAGTTATTAATCTCTTGCTCTGTATCCTTGGATTCTTGGTCAGATCCACAGGACTTAGGGACGTTCCAACCTCCAGCAACGTTTTGTCAGCTCCTTCCTCAAACCCTACCCTCACCCCGCCCCAATCAGTGGGGGTGAGGGGACGGCCAGTGGAGATGGGGCCGCCTGCCTCTAGCAGCTCAGACAGGTCTTATCTCAGACTGTGTGACAAGAACCACTTGCTCTTGGCCTCAGCTGGGCAGTTCCGTTGGTCTGGAATTCCCTCTTGCCTCTTTCCTGTCTTCACAGATCCCTTCCCTATCTTTTAAGGCTCACACAGCTCAGGGCCAGCTTGGGCAAGAGTTTCTGCAGCCAGTGGGGTTAACGGGTTCTTTCCCCTGTGCTCCCGAAGCCTGCCCTGTCCAGCCTTGGGGCCCCGTCAGCCCACGTAAGGCATACGCCAAAAGGGCATAAGAAACTTGACTGCAAAGATGCTTTGCTATTTTGGGAAACAACTGTCATTATTTTAACAGCTAGCACCTGGAATCCTCTGGGGTTCAGAGGGTTTTAGAAAGTGTTTCTGATATTGTGAGCTGTCTCCCAATACCCATTCTCCCCTCCATCTGCAATTACAGAATCTGGCAGCTAGGCACAACCCTGTGGCGAAGCTGTGGCCAATGAGATAGAAGTGATATGTTTGATTTCTAGGAAGGCTTCTTAAAAGGAAGGAGGTATGCTTTCCTCCATTCTGCTTCCTGAAACGTTAATGTGATGGCTGGAACTCCAGCAGCTGTCATGGCCCACGAGGATGAATCACATATTAGGGACAGCAAAGCACTGAGCAGGAAGGATCTTGGGTCCCTGATGCCTCTGTGGAGCCCCTGACCACCTTCATACAGGCTTCCTCTCTCTGAGAGGGAAATAAAACTCTTTGGGGTTTTTCTCTATTATGTAGTTGAACCTAATCTTAGCTGACAATTGGGAAAAAGCTTTGTTAAGGCAGGGATGTGAGCTGAGCTCTGTAGGGACAGGGACTAGCCAGCCCCCAGAGCTTCCAGTGTAGGGAAAGCTGCCCTGCACTTCCTGGGGGCAATCTGGGAGAGGTGGAGTGAGGAGAAAGAGGAGAAGGGGTAATTGAGATAGGGGAGGTGACCCCCACGACCCCCAACATCTTTAGGAAATGCTCCTTCAACTCTTTCCTTGTGTGGTGCAAGTGGACTTTTTTTGGTGGATACAGTGAAGGAACTGTGTTTCCATCTGGGTTCACACCAGGCCACACAGAGACTACACGTGAAGGCCAAGACCTGGAAACAGCCGGCACCACGTGAGAGTAAAGGGTGGGAAGGCTTGCACGTGTGCAGGCAAGGGAACTGGGGGTCTGAGCCAAAGGTTTCCTAAACCTCCAAGGAGCAGGGAGGCCTCAGCTGACCTCTTCGGTCTGTCCAGAGCTTGTGCTGCTTTGCACACTGTAACTAGATATAACAGATACTGGTTACGTGACTGAAATGCAACTATTTCAGGTTAAAAACTGGAAAGTGTGAAAACTACCTGAGCAGGTAGGGGATTCCACAGGGACCTTTTAGAGAGCTGAAGGGGAAGGAACCCCACCGGCTTAGACTTCATCTTGGGGACTGTGACCGCTGAACGGCACCAACCTCACCCCACAGCCTTGCCCCTACAGACGCTCCTACAGACCTCCCGCTTCCAGGAAGGATTTGAGGTGACTGGTATTTTAAAACCCAAACCCAAATGCCATGGCTATTAAATAATGAAAATACTAAATGCTGAAAGGCACGAAAACACAAACTAAACGGTGAGAGTCCAACAATAAAGGTGGGTGGAAAGTGAAAAGTTGTACCAGAACAACTTCCAGGGAGGGGAAGCTGAGGTTACCACCTGGCTCTCGCTTCCCGGGAGCCAAGACCTCTAGGAACACTGTCCCAAGTGACCGAGCTCTTGTGACATCCCAGTTCATGTGCAAGATTCCTGTCCCATTACACCCTCCTGGGCAAGGTCCCTGAGGGCAGCTTCTCGGAAGATCCAGCTGCCTGGCTGGAGATGGGGCCTCGTTCTGGAAAGATAACAGCACATCACAGCACTTTGCAAACTTTTTTTCTCGACAGTGAAATTCTAGTTTATATGCAAGATGAAAACAGAACTGCCCTGGCTGCACGGTGCCTGATCAAGGGTGGGCTTCCCGTCCCCTGTCTTTTCTAGAACCTCTGCAGAAGCTACCTTTGAAAATCACAGACATGTCAGGGGGGAACCTCAAAGCCTCGAGCCTACAGGCTGCAAACTCGAGCACCAAGGGCTGGACGGGTAACACTGGTGAAAGAGGAGAGGCCAGGGGTGAAAGGCAGACAGTCCCCCCACTCGCCATCTGTTTCCCCTTGTTGGATTGTGACATGGGCACTGACAAACCGTTCTCTTCTATCAGGAAAATAAACATGATACATGGGACATTCAGCCTGTGTCAGGGAGATGATAGGGACTGGTGGAGACTGGAGAAAACTGGAAACTGCAGCTCCGCAGCCTCTCCTGACTGCTGCTACCTGAGAACGTGGCCATGGCTCCCTGTTCTTCAAGAGAAGCTGGATATCTGGATTTTGGTGTAAAACCTCCTGATTTTTTAAATTGCCGACAACTCGCTTCACCTCCCTTTTTTAAAAAAAGAAGCAGGCAGCCCCAGGCAAGTCAAACCAAGCATGTCTCCTGTCCACGTGGGCCTCTGCTCCAGGCTGAGACCGGGGCCATCACAGCCGAGGCCACCCTGCCCAGCTCCTGAAGTGTGTGCCTTCTGAGTCTGAAGGACATGACCCCAAGCCATTTAAGGCTCACATGGATGTGCTTCAAAGAAGTCCACTTTTCAAGAGACATCTTTTAGGAAAAAGATCTAAGATTTGGAGGGGAGGGCTGTCCACCCTGACAAAACTCGGGCCCTGCGTTTCAAGTCTCGGCTGGAATGAGGACCGTGGGGTGGGGGTGTACCCCGGGTCAGCCTTTCATTAGAAAATTCATCCTGTGGCTGTGGTTCAGGTTGTGAGGATGCAGTGTTCGTATTTTTCTCACCACTCCTCAATGCTGGGAAACAGTAAAAAAATCAATTGGCCTCGTGACCTCGCGCACAAAGCCGAAGACGGCAAGCGCAGCCGTGGTCTTATTTCTCCCCTCGCTGGCTCCTTCCTCGGCTCTGCCCTTTCACCTCCCAGCACAGCCTGCCTGGGCCCTGGGGCCAGAGAGGAGGTACTGGGCTGGGACTGAGTGTGGGACTCAGCCTGCAGCCCACAGGGTCTACAGGCGACACAGAGCTTTCTCGTCCACGTTTCTGACTCGAGAGGCTGGCTCTAGAGCCCATCCCTGCCCCCCGGCAAGATGACAGCGATGCCCAGCGATGGGGGCTGGAAGCCATGGAGTTGGGGGCCACACCAGAAAAGCCAAAGTACCCTCAAATGTTCAAAGAACATGGGGGGCGTGGAAGCAGGGTTCAGAGTCAAGTCCGACAGCGGTGCACCCACTGGGCCAGGCGAGGCCAGGTGTTCACGCAGGCCTCCTCTGAGGAATTCGCACAAAAATAAAGGAATTCACCATGGGTCAGGGTTCAGAATGGCAGAGACCCTGCAGCCTGGCGGGACCCTGGGGACCCCCTGCAGTCCCCTTACTCCCTGCTAGGACGAGCCCGTGGCTCTCACATGTAAAGCGGGGGTGACAACAGCTCACCTCACAGGGCCCACGAGGACTGAACAAGTTGCTATGGTCTAAGTGTTCAGTTGGCGTTAGCTCTTCTGACTACTTAGCTGGCATGTATGGTACCTGGAATTTGGGCCCAATGAGGCAAGAACTGGGGATTTTCATTTTTATGAGGGTCTCTACACATGGGGTATGTGACAGAAGAAACGGCTCAGCTCGCTAGAGAAAACAACACAACACAGAGCAGAATCGTTCCTCGTGTTAGCTGTTAGGAATGAAGGTTTTAGGAGTTAACAGAGACAGGGCTTTCTTTCTTTTATTTATTTTTGGCTACGTTGGGTCTTCGTTGCTGCACGCGGGCTTCCTCTAACTTGCGGCACGCGGGCTTCCTCTAACTTGCGGTGCACGGGCTTCTTATTGCGGTGGCTTCTCTTGTTGCAGAGCACGGGCTCTAGGCACGTGGGCTTCAGTAGTTGTGGCTCGCAGGCTCTAGAGCTCAGGCTCAGTAGTTGTGGCACACAGTCTTAGTTGCTCCGCGGCATGTGGGATCTTTCCGGACTAGGGCTCAAACCCATGTCCCCTGCGTCGGCAGGTGGATTCTTAACCACTGCGCCACCAGGGAAGTCCCAAGACAGGACTTTTCTAAAGGAACTTTAAATATCTGAGTTTAAAGGATTTATATGAAAACAGTATATGAGAAAATGGGGTTCCTGTTACTTTCACCTAGATTCTTAAAATCTCATCTGTTATGTTTGGGTTCAAGACACACAAGACAGTGTTCTGTTTGTTAGTATTTCTTCACTGGAGAGTTGAGTGCGTTGTGGAACCATATGAAATTGCCCCTATTTCAACCAACATGACCAATAAAATCAGAAATTTCCTATGGTTCAACCTAATATGAATTCGTCCCTCTTAAAGACCTCCACTGGAGTGATTCCTGGAGGAAGGGGAGGGGAACACAGTCGGCTGGGTACTGTGTAGTCAAACAAGTGGCTTTCCCTAGCTCTCCCTTCTCAGTTGCCATTACAGCTGTGTGTGTGTGTGTGTGTGTCTGTGCTCACATGTGTGTGGCCCTTTCTCCAGCTCAGATTCATCTTTTCATTTCCAAAAGGCAGTGGCTTTAACAAAATGTTCGGCAATGATGTTGGGGCTTAAGGAGAGGTGTGTGTCTTCTTGATGGAAGACGTCTGAAAAGGAGGCTTACAGGGGCTTGGAGAGGCTTCTCAGGTGGGTTCCTGTTTTCCCCTTGTGCTTTTCCTTTGTGCTTCCTTGCAAATGCTAAGCTAACGTGTTCGTTACAATCATCCCGGCTGTTCTTCATTTGTAGTTCTGACTTATTTTTTTTAATATTATTAATATTTCATCATAAAAGTATTGATTTCCTTTAACCAAGAGACTTTAAAGTTTGCTGCATCCTTAAGCATGATTTTATTATGTCTTGGGGCCAAATGTTTTTTGCCTCCCCCCAAAGGAATGCTTTTCCTTTTATGTAATGTGTGTCAAGCAGAAAAAAGGAATTGATTCACAGAATTCTGCATCATAGGCAACTTTTAAGGAACGTATCCAGAAGGGGGTACTTGGACAGACATTTCCTAAACATGACCACAGTGTCTCACTGTTAAGCCAGAAATAAGAACCAAAGCACAAAATTTACGTTAAAATACAAGACAGCTCCAAGAGAAGCTAGTATGGGAAAATTAAAGACAACTCGAGACATGACCCCAAAGCTTAAAAACTCCTTTCGAGCACCTGAAGAGTTATAAAAACCTCAGTCTCCACACTTTCATCTCTCTTCCCGCCCTTCAGAAAGCCAGCAGAAAACAGGCAGAAATACTGCCGGTTTGGGGTTGCCTAGAGAAGGCTCCGTTTCCCTCTCTCTCTAAATCACCAGCATCAGATGCCAGTTGTAGAGTTAGGGAAAGGATGCTCGGCTTTACAGACCCGTCCAGGAAATGTGTGGAGGGCAGTGACTGGCAAACCAAGCGAGGCGCTCCGCAATGTTTAAATATTGAGCATCGGGCTTCCCTGGTGGCGCGGTGCTTGAGAGTCCGCCTGCAGACGCAGGGGACGCGGGTTCGTGCCCCGGTCCAGGAGGATCCCACATGCCGCGGAGCGGCTGGGCCCGTGAGCCATGGCCGCTGAGCCTGCGCGTCCGGAGCCTGTGCTCCGCAATGGGCGAGGCCACAACAGTGAGAGGCCCGCGTACCGCAAAAAAAAAAAAAATTGAGCATCCTTTTTCCTCCCTCCACATTTATTATTAACTTGGACCCACATCACCGTTTACATTGACTTCATTTCTTCCCAAGAATCTGAGACACAATGGACAATGAGTGGGGGTGGGGCTGAGATTTGGGTTTCTTTCTTTCATATCCTCCCTGGATATTCTTTACGGTCAGCCCCACGTCTTTAGAGCCACGAATTCCTGGAAATGTCTCAGCCTCTCAGTGACCCCTGGCGCCGGAATGCAGATCATTAGTGCCCCAAATATTGACAGACTGGACTCTCTTCCCCTTCCAAACAAGGGAGCAGTGTCAGAGTGAGGCTGCATGAAAGATGCTGTTGCCACCGGGCGAGCGAGGTCGCGGAAACATCATTCAGACAGGTGCTCTATTGCTTGGGACGAACCGCGGTTCCCTCAGCTTGGCCCAGGTAGAAGCGATGCCTGTGATGCCACGTGAATGTCAGAGGTGTCCAGTTTAAAAAAAACAAAACCTGTCTATGGCCACCAGAAGTCCTTTGCTCAGTGACGGGACAACCGGGACGGGGGCTGGCGGTGGCCCTGCTCTGACACACGAGCCACGTCGGATGTCAGCAGCCTGGCCAGCAGCAGAGCAAACTCGGCGCCTGGGCCTTGCGTCACTCATTGTGAGGATGAACATCTGGGACTGGAAACAGAAACCTCAAATCTTGCCAGAAAGCAAAGCAGCACCTTTTCTTGGGAACGAGCAAGGGGGGTTGGGGGTGGACCATCCATCATGCCCCTGCGGAAACCAGCTGCCTTCCTGTCAAAAGAAGATCCTCTGGATCTGCCAGTAGGAATAAGCCAGATACAAGTGTTCCTTTTTCCTGGGCTTTTATCTGTTCAAGAGAAATTGTCCCAAATGACCGGCCTGCAGCTTCCACTTTCTTTTAAAAGACAGTACTACATTTGAGATCGATGTTTTCCCCTGAAACGCCGGCTAAATTTATCCTTCCCTGCATCCTGCTCTCTGGTCTCTGCACTCAGCTGGCCCTCGTCTTGCTAAGTGAAGCGTCTGCCTTCAGACTCCCACCTCGCTGGTGGTACTCAAGCACCTGGCCCTGTCCTGCTGTGCATCAGGCATACAACCCCCCTGCCCCCAATTTCCTCCAAGAGTCCTCTGCTGCCTCGTTCCCTCAAGTCCCTGTGTATTAAACCCCAACTACCCGAGGTCTTCACCCGGCTCCAGCTCTCAAAAATCTACCCCAAAAAGCCTTCAGGTTGGCTGGCTTCGAACGGCTCATGAGCACCCCCTCCCCGGCCAGTCCCGCACCCCAAAGTGGCTGAGTGCTTGTTATCTGACTGCTGTTAGAGGGAGTGAGGTG
Organism: Delphinapterus leucas; assembly: GCF_059928025.1. Taxonomy (NCBI): domain Eukaryota; kingdom Metazoa; phylum Chordata; class Mammalia; order Artiodactyla; family Monodontidae; genus Delphinapterus; species Delphinapterus leucas. The sequence goes on from NC_143143.1 coordinate 29,082,950, forward strand.
ATGTAGACTGCCAAGGGCCTTATGGACTGAACTGACCAGAGAACTTACTTCTCTCTCCTGGTCTCTCTTGGCAAGCTGTCCTGTGAGTGAAATTTCACTGACTGATTTCATGCCTGATGCCCAGAGAGCCCAGTATTTCTGAAACCTTTATTCGTATACATGGTTGCAAGAGAATGTGCCCTAAACAGACATTTGGAGCTATGGTTTCCAGTTTGCTGTTAACCTGTGGACTCTCTCTCTTTTTGGCAGGAATAAGAAACAAAATAAAATCCTTGCTAGAAAGGACGCACGGGCCCATGCTGGAAGCACGTGCACACATGCTGTGGAAAGGATTTTGACCTGAAGTGCTGAGCAGGCTGGCAGCTCTGGAGAGCCCGGGGGATGAACATACGGGGTCCAGGTGTGGCCAGATGGGCATCCCCCACTCTGCTTTCTGGAAAGCAACCTAGCAAGGGGCTATCAAGAGCCTTAAACATGGGCATTCTCACTGATCCTAAGGAATGCTTTCTAAAGAAATCACTGGAAACCCGGACAAGGATTTCTGTGTAAGGAGGTTCATCACAGGGTGGCCCATGACGCAACAGAAACAACGTAAGTAGCCAAATACGGGGCCTGGCTAAGTAAATATCTGCTAAACTCCAGACTCCTCAGGTTGGATTATGTGTCCTCCATATTCTTATGTTGATGTCCTAACCCCAACTACCTCAGAACGTGACCTTATTTGGAAAGAAGGTCATTCCACAGATGTAATTAGTTGAGATTAGGGTGAGCCCTAATCCAATGTGAGTGGTGTCCTAATGAAATGGGGGACATTTGGACACAGGCATGTGCAGGGAGAACACCACGTGAAAGCAGAGATCGGGCTGATGTGTGTAGCAGCCAAGGAACAACAAGATCGCCAGCAAACCACCAGAAGCCAGCAGAGAGGCCTGATTCCTCCTCATGGCCTTCAAAAGGAACCAACCCTGCTGATGCTTTGATCTCAGACTTCCACCCTTCAGAACTGCGAGACAATACATTTCTGTTGTTTTAAGCCACCCAGTTTGTGGTACTGTATTATAGCAGCTGTAAGAAATGAATACTCAGACCCAGACTATACGTAGCCATGAAAAATGAAGTATTAGGAAGAGGTATTTGACAGCACAGGGAAATGCTTCTGGCATGATAGCAACATTGTTAAAAACAAAACCCTTACACAACAAGGAGTTACTGTAGAGCACAGGGAACTACATTCAATATCTCATAATAACCTATCATGGAAAAGAATCTGAAGCTGTATGCCTGAAACTAACACAATATTATAAATTAACTATAGTTAAATTTTAAAAAAGGAACCCTCTGTTGTATAGGGAATAGCAGGTGTGTGGGGACAGGGAGAAGGGAAAAACAAACAAACAAAACAAAAAACACCCCATGACCCAGCAGTTCTGATCTTAGGCTGCACACGCGTCCAAGGGTGCCCACAGCAACACTGTCTGGGGTGGCAAAAACCAGGAAACACCTAAAACGCCCAGCCAAAGGAATACGTGGATCCACACTATGGAATATTACACAACCCTGAAAAGGAATGCGTGCCATCTATACACATTAACACAGGAAGATCTGTGATTCACAGTGGTGTCTGAAAAGCAAGCTGCAGAAGGGTATGCAGAACGATGATTCTGTTTAGGTTAAAAAAAAAAAAAAAAAAAGAGCAGCCCAAATCATAAGACAACCATAGATCCATAAGCCCTTATCCTAAACCTTTGAGGCTGGATGTGTTCTAGACTTTAGACCCTCAGCTGGGTCTTAGGCAGCTAAAAACTAAACCTATTAAATTTCTGCAGGAAAAAACAAAGTCAATTCACAATAAATGGTATCTGCAAGTCTTTTTTTTTTTTTTAGTATTTATTTATTTTTCGGCTGCTTCGGGTCTTAGTTGCGGCACGGGGGATCTTTCACTGTGGCACTCGGGCTTCTCTCTAGCCGTGGTTTGCAGGCTTAGTTGCCCCACAGCATTGGGATCTTAGTTCCCTAAGTAGGGAGCAAACCGGCATCCCCTGCATTGCAAGACTGATTCTTAACCACTGGACTACCAGGGAAGTCCCTGCAAGTCTTATACATAGCCTATAAATAGTTCAGGGCAGGTTTTGCCACCAAGTGAGTTATAAAAACTCTTTTGGTGCTCAGTGCTGTGTGGATTTCAGAACTGCAGAGAAGGGCTGAGGCCCTGCGCTGCCCACTGGCTATGGGTGCACATATGGATGCAACTGCACAGAGAAGGTTCTGGAAGGAGATGAGCCAAACTGTGGACGTCCAGGGAGTGGGGGGAATGGGGAGTAGTCAAAGGGGACTTAGGTCCCGTTTGTAACATTTTATTTATTTTTTTAATAAAGAGTCAACTCATGCATTTCTTGGGTAATTAAAGATTAGGGAAAAAAGAGAAAATAAAAAACAGAGAAAACACAGATAAGAAGTAAACTGAAATACTAGTGATGGTTTTTTCCTGGGGTGGAGGGACCATGGTGATTTCTTCTTCTTGTAGCCTTACAGTTTCCACTGACAATTTTCTACATGCATGCGTTAATGCCACAAATGCATACAAGGGGCCTGCAGCAACAGCTGACACATGACTGGTTCCATCCATTCCTGTCATTGCCAGCTCATCCCCAGGGCCCTGGTGACCTTACAGGGCTGAGTCCCACTCTCTCTGACTCACTGCCACCACCACCCCCTTTCGCTTGTGCTCCGCTCGGCTGCCACACCTCCATCACCATGAAATACGGCCCCTTCCCGGGGCGCTACTCACATACTTGCCACTTTGATTCATCATCTCTCTTACTCTCTCCATCCTTTATTTTTCTTTGGCCTTTGACTGCTTTTTGGGAGTTTATCATATTGAACTTTTATCCCTTTCCAGGAAACCCTATTCTTTTTTCTTCCCTTTCACAATTAATAAATAATCGTAAGAGCACTTCTTTGGACAGAAGCACATCCTGCCTCCTAAACAGAACTGCTGGAGCGTCTCTTTTGGGGACCCTCCAGGCCTGTGAAGGGCACATCACCTGTCACCAGAAGGAGAGCATTTTGGTCCCTCACTGCCATGCATGGGGGGAGGGTGCCAACAGTGTTTTCAGTATCTGAGCTGCTCTCCATCCTACAAGACTGCTGCGCTTTCACAGCTATCCTCAGAGAAGGGACGGGCTGGCGGGTCTAAGTGCCAGGGTATGGACAGGGAAACAGAGGTAAGGCGAGTGCGAGTGTGGGCTTTGGAAACAGACATGTTCAAGTCCCAGCCCTGGGATGCTGACCTCCTGTGGAGCCTTGAGCCTTGGATTCCCTGAGTACAATATGGAGGAAAATAATCCCTACCTCATGCATTGTTGTGAGGATTAAATGAGAAGAATACATACAACCGTGCTTGGCATAGGGGCTGATATATAGTAACTGCTCAATTAATAGGAGTTGGCATTATTAAGTCATAGCACTAGGCATGGCTCTGAGCCAGGGCTCCAGACCCCCTCGCCAGTTTCAACCACACAAAAAGAGGAGCACAACTAGCCCTAAGCATCTCCCAGAAATAACGTGGGGCATTTAGGATCAAATTTTAAAAGTCACTGGAGTGAGCTGGAAAGAGTGGCTGACATGTCATCTACCAACAGCAGGAAGTGACCTGCAGAGCGACTAGCAGGTAGTATTCACCTGTTTTCTGTCTCAGATCTACAACGCAAATGAACCCTTGCTACTTCAGAGGTTTTCAACAAATGCTTGCAGCAGTGATTCTAATACCTACTTTCTTTCCCAGAAGTCATGATTCTGAGGTCAGACCACAATCAACAGAGATTTCTGGAAAGGTATGAAATGCAAACTTATCTCATAATTTACAGGAAAGGGAACAGGAGGCTATTTTACCAGCAAGAACAGAGTCATTTCTTCAAAGTCAAAAAGAAATGGAGAAAAGGCAAATTTTAGGGAAGAGGAAGGGTGCCAGGTGAGACTGGATTGCATGAAGGTTTCCAAATTATTCCAGAATGTTTTGCGGGTTCCAATTTCTTTTTTCACAGTTGGATTGCTTGAAGGAAAATGTTGCATAAATCGGACTGTTTTATAATTAAATGGGACACAAATGAGATAACCTGGTCGTCAGAAAAAGATGACAAAAACTTGTGAGTCCTACTAGTTTAGAACTCGTTTTAAAAATACAACACCTTTATTGAGGTATAACTCACATAACTGTATAATCTATACATTTAAAGGTATAATCCAATGATTTTTAGTCCATTCAGAGTTATGCAGCCATCACTACAATCAATTTTAGAACATTTTCATCCCCTGTGTAACTAGTTGTGAATTAACTTGGGGGTTACAAACACATGTATCCCCGACTATGCTGAATGAGCCCATCACCTGACCTTTTCAAGAAACTCCCACTCCAGATTCTGCCATCTGTTCTGTGAGTATTATAAAATGTTTCATTCTTCACATCAGGTTCGGCGCCAAGAACTATCCCTTCCAACAGAATTCATCAGAAAAATGTCCTAGGTCCAGTTTCTCCTTCCTCTTCACTAACGAGGGGAGGAGCTGTTTCTGGGGGCCTGGGGCTAAACACCTTCCTGGGAAGCAGGACCAAGGTCTTGGGCCCCACTTATGTGGCCACGGTGGAAACTGATCACAAAGGGGAATTGTGTGTCCAGCCAAACTGGCAGCAGGTGTCACATAGACAGTAATGTTTTTATTCCTTGAGGATCTGGGCAGCCTGTGGGACCAGGCATCAACAGCTCTCCCATCTGTGTGGGCTCCTGTCTGGGATGGATTCCTACCCTCAGGAATCCTGTCCAGGTCAGATCCCTCTGTTGCACACTGTCCCAGCTCTTGGCCGGTCCCTTCAGGGCCCCGATCACGGTCAGTGTTCTGGACTATCTACGGCATCCACATGGCCTGGGAGCTCCAAAAGGACGGATCTGTTTTGCTCACCCCTGAGTCCACAGCGAACAATGTCTAGCATGTAAAGGGGTACTGGAGACTTGTTGGCTCCATCCATCCATCGATCCATCGATCCATCCATCAATCCATGCACCCATCCATGCATCCATCCATCCACCCAATGCTTTCTAAGCAACACCTATATACCTCCCGGTACATCTCCAGGAGAGCTGGGCATTTAGCAGTAAACAAAACAGTGTCTGCTGTCTTGGAGCTTCCAGTTCAATAATGGGATGGGGCAGGATTGGGGGTGGGGGGCAGACAATGAAGAAACAGAAACTGTTGGGAGGGAATGAATGTGACGAAGAGAGTTAAGCAAGGCAGGGGGCGTCTGGAGGGCTGGGAGTGGGGCACAGGATGGTCAGGGAAGACCCCTCGGAGATAGCGAGGTCTGAGGAATGAGACAGAGGACAGAGCCAGGCAGGTACCTGGGAAGACAGTGCTCTAAGCAGAGGCCAACCCAGTGCAGGTGCTGCAAGGCAGAGGCATCTGGCACAGTGGAGGCTCAGCTGAGGCCCCTGCGGCTGCCTTGGAGTGGCCAGGGGACAGTGGGAAGAGGCAAGGTCAGTCTTAGGAGCAGCAGAGGGAGCAGACTGTGTGGGACCTCGGGAGCCACTGTGAGGAATTTGGCTTTCGTCCTGAGTAAAATGGGAGACAGTGACGGATTTAAGCAGAGGACACACATGATCTGACTTACACCTGAAAAGGATCTCTCTAGTTACGGTGCTGAGAATACCAAATTGGCCATGGAGAGAAGCAGCACGACGGATTTTGAAGGCCAAGGTCAGGAGGCAGCAAACAACCTCCGGAAGGCCAAATCCCCAAATCAGGCAATGGGCCTGGTTTTATAAGTGAAGGCCCCGCCTGCTCATTTGCATATTGTCCTGCGAGGCTGCAGGTGGAGCCTCCTTCTGACAGACATCACACGCCCCTTTAGGAAAAGTCAGTGAACCCCTGGCCTAGGATATGGGGTGCAGTGGTGAGAGGGGACTGGATTGGGGCTGCACTTCCCGGACAGTGCTTGGGGCTGGGTGAGCTCTGGCCCTGGAATGGAGAAGTGGTTTGGTCTCCAGCTGCTCTACGTGAAGACATGTTTTTGGTTGCATCTTCCTTCCAGCTAAGTGTGGGTCGTGGGATCCCGTGGGCAGCCCAGCCTGGGGCCGGCCCCTGGGGCCGGCTATTTGTGGTCATTTAGTGGGCAGCCTTTAGCCCCCCTGCTTGAAGCCCATCAGTGCTTCCCTGGGTCCTCCGAGGAAGTCCAGGACAGTCGACAGGCACAGGGGGTCATGCCTGCGTGGGCCTCATCTCCTGCCGCCTCCTGCCTGCATGGCTCAGGCTGCTTGCAGGACGCACATGCACACCATGGTTTTTACAGCCTGGGTACTGCCGCCTGCCCGGGACGCCCCACATTTAACCTAGCCCATCCGTCAAGACCTCCCTCAGGAGCCCTCCTTGCCCTCCAGTTCTGGGAGGGCCGGTGCCCCTGTCCTGGGCTCCCACACCATCATGCATGACCAGACTACATAGCAAGAGTGGGTAAGGCGTCATCTTCCTCAGGACACTGTGAACTCCCTGAGGGCAGGGTCTGTCTAGAACCTTCCACTCCCCAGTCTTGGCAGAGCGTGGCGCAGGGCAGTGCTCATAAGGTTTCCCGAAAGTGGGACAAGTTTGAAGAATTGGCCTCTCCTGAAACAGGGCCCAGGGTATCGAATACATCCTGCTCCTATACCAGACCCCCTGGTTCCCCCAAACTCGCTAAGCAGCGGCTGCTCTGATGGAGGAGAGCTCCTGACTAAGCACCCCGCAGCCTCAAGCTGTCAATCCATCTCTAGGCGACCACCGAGGCTGCTGGCCCATGGAGAAGGGATCTCGGTCATGCTGGGCCCCGTGTCGTGCAAGCCCGTGGTAGATGCTCAGTGAGCATTTGAGGGTTAAAGGAATGACAATCAGGACACAGCATTTGACCCCAGTGGTCACCGAGAACCCTCTTGTAAAGCCACCTAAGAGGACTTTGTCTCCGATTGTGTTCTCAAGACTGGGTGGACATTTGAACAAGTCCGGGTGAGTCACCGAACACAGTGATCCTCGCCTCACTGTTTTAACTGGGCTGCACTGGGCATGGACACTGGGGCTTCTCAAATGCTCTCCAAGGCGATTCTAGAAACACGCAGCCAAGATGGAGGGCACAGGGGTAGGCTGGCTTGGGCCAGGGCCTCAGGCGGGAGAAGATCTTGCCTGGGCTGCGACTCCATGCTTCCACAAGGGCTATGCCTCTTCCCCGGGCACCGTGGGGGCAGTGCCTGTGTGCCTCTCCAGCTGAGTGTAGGGGTTCTAATCAACTGACTTCCTGATCACCTAGTTGGCCACCCCATGGAAGGTGCGGAGGTACAGGACCGTGGAAGGACAAGCCCATGTGTCTGGAGGACCAAGGAGCTGAGCCGAAGGCTGTGCTGAGCTGAGGAGGCCCCATGACCCCAGTGCCGGTGGGAGAATGAGGCCACTCTCTAGCCTGAGGCTGGAGGGATGCCCTGGGATGCTGGACAGTGCACTCGGCCCCCTTGGCTCCTCAGGCACGGCACCGCTGCCCCTCGTTTGGATGTGCTTCCTGACGGAGATTCAGGGACGTGCTTACTCTAAGATGGATGAAGTGAGGTGCAGAGTCAATCAACTGAGTGGTTTGCTGAGAAAGTGCCACATGCTGGGGACAGGAGACACTTTCAAGGCACAGATTTGAGCTTCCGGCTGTTTGCAGATTTGAGGTCAATAACTTAGAAGGAATTCTCCTCCAGTGGGCTTGTTAGTTATGGGGCTCTGAGCCTTCTGGCAGGCCCCTGAGCCATGTCAGTAATAACAAAGATAGGGAATAAGAGTAAAAACGAGAACACAGAAAGTGAGGCTATGAGCTGGAGTCAGAGTCAGGCAGAGGTAGGATGGACACCTGTGTGGCTGACTTGCTGTGCAGGTCCAGGTAAGTTACTTACCCACCCTGAGCCTCAGAAAACCTCAAATGCAAACTGAACACGTGCCTACCTCTCCCCAGGAGGTTCTGAAGGTGAGATAATGAATCCGTGAACATGCGTGGAACAGACCTTGAAGCACAGGAGGTGGACCATTGATGGGGAGCCAGTGGAGCCTGCCCCCCTCACTCTGTGGCTCAGTCCCTTCCTGACTCGGGGCCCCCGCACATGCTGTTCCTGCCTGGAACACCCTCTTACTTCCCCATCCAGTTTATCCAATGAAACCTTCCACTGTCAACACGCACCACCTACTCAGGGAAGGCTTCCCCGATCCCCATTAGAGAAGGCCAGGTTCCCCATCATCAACCAGTTATTTACTGGTAGGATTCTATGAAAAATGCCTACTATTCTTATAAGATTGCAAGCTCCATGTGGCAGGGCCATACATGTCTTGTTTGCTCATGGCTGTCACCTCAAACCCAAGCACAGCGCCTGGCACACGGTGGATGCTCGATAAATGTTTATAGAACAAAAGAATGAACGAAAAGGTGAACTCCACTGCTTTCCCCAAAACCCACCCATCTTTGTGGCTTCACGAAGGCAAAGAGCTAAAGAAGTCCCCAGACTCACATCGCTGCAGGGCTTGACTATATTCTGCCAGCCCCAGAACTTTCCAGAAGGTTTCTAAATGTATCCTTGACCAGCAGACCTTAAATTTCTACTGCAGAGGCTTCTGTGCTTGGCTGGTGCACCAGCATTTTCCATTGCAGGTCGGCACCTTACTATATACTTTCTAAAGAGTTCTGGCTGAGAGAGCCAGCCCGTGCCACAAAAAGTAGGAGAAAAAGCTGTTGATACATCACACCTATTGGGCAAATGTCAATTGGCTTGAGGAGACCTAGACAACCACTTAGTGCTGCCAGCCAAACACAGGCATCTCAGGCCTGATTTATCAGCAAGCTCTGACAGGTGTGCTCAGAAAACCCTTCTTGGCCTAGTAGTGGAAACTGGAGCTCAGGAACCACGTGTGAGGGGACATCACGTGTGAGTTGAGATCACGGTGTCTCAGCTTCCAACTGTGACTCCTCCAGGGTGAGGCCAAGAATTTCTTCAGGTCCCCAAGCCCTGAGCAGACTGTGGGGTGAGATGGCCTTGGAGTGACTGACAACACCACGTAGTCACTGTGTGACTTAACCTCTGGGCCTCAGCTGCCTCACCTGTTAGGTGGGGATGGTACAGGGCCTTCCCCTGCAGGCTGCTGTGACCCCTGAGTATGGAGACACCTAGCCTGAGGCTAGCAACGTGGCAAGCCTCAAGAAACCCTCTTCAGTGCTGCCCGAGCCGCTGAGACATTTCAACCTCAGAACGGCTCAGCGGGGCAGAGATCCAAGCACATTACTGCTTCTTGGAGGTGCGAGCTGGCTGGTCACCTCGCCTCTCCAGCCTCAGTTTCTCCATCTCCCCCCTCCTCGTGGTGTTGCTGAGATCACGAGTGGGAAATGCTCTGCCAACCCTGAGGTGCTAGATGACGTGCGGGGAGAGCACCATCCTCAGGGGAAGATCTGTCACAACCTGGCAAGCTGTACCCAAACCCATCACCGACCATGCCAACTAAGGGTGTACCCCCGCCCGCCTGGCTCCCGGCTCCTGGGTGGACCCCAACGGCCCCCGCACCGCTGTCTCCAATCCACTCCCCACCCAGCTGCCACACAAGCTCAGACAGACATGAATCAGGCGCAGCCCTCCCCTGAGTGCTCAGTATGAAATCCACACGCCCTCCCCAGGCCGGCCCCCTCCCACCTTGGCCACCTGCTCCCCTACCCCCGCACCTTACTTCCTGCATTCCAGTGCATGGGTCTTGTAGGCAACACCCCTGTGGTGACTGCCCCCATGATCTCTAGCACAGTGGTCACCCCATTTCTATGTGTGCCTCCCAACGTGGCCGTCAGCTGCAGGAGGTGCTGGAAGAGTGCACGCCGCCTACGGGGGCTCCTTCTTTGGTGGCTCTATCAGGGAAGCTGCCCAGAGGTGCCCTTGCCTGGCAGAGCCTGAGGGCATTGGGGAGATTACATGCAAGCTCCCTGTGGAGTGGCCTGGAGGAGCTGGGCCAGCTGCCCTGCGAGGGGAGGGGGGGCGGGCTGCTCGAGCCCTCTGGCTCCCCCCCAGCCCCTCAACAAGCAGCTGTTCAGATACTGGGACAGCGTGAAGCACCCACAGGGCTGAGCTGCCCCAGTGAGGCAGGTTCTATCATCAGCCCCATTTGACAGAAGAGGAGACTGAGGCTCAGAGGCCTTACGGAACTTCCTGACATCACACAGCTGTTGATGGGCAGGTACCGAGTTAAACCCAGATGGGCCGACTCCAGGACGTGTGCCCCTGACTTCCTTGTGGCAAGGGCTCCCTGGCAAGGACGTGGCAGGTTTGAACAGCATGGTGGCACACACTGGTGCCCAAATGCTGGTATCCTTTAAGTGGCTTGAGGCCAGGAGCTTCCTGTGGGTGTCCCAGCTGGCATGGAGGGCCCCTCTGCTGACAGTGGGGCCAGGAGTCAGTACAGGGTGGTTTCTGCATTTGCTCTCTGCTCAGGGTGGAGTGAAGAGATCAGAGAGGGGACGATGAGTGGGCCACAGCCTCCCCCAGGCCCGGGCACTATTACAGGGTGCTGGGATGCTGCTCTGAGTGGGTGGGCATCTCCCTTGGGCATCGGGCAGGAAATCTGGCACACACACACACAAAACGTTTTTCCAAAACACCTAAGATTTTATAAATGTCAACTATTTCAGAACATTCTCCAGTTTACTAAGAGTGAGGGGGCAGGGGGAGGTTTAGGGGAGGCTCCATCACATTGACAGGGACCTGCTAGATTCAAGAAGCTGGAGGGTGCATGGGACCCAGCATCTGAGGCCCAACTGTAGCTCATGAAGTCGACACGCTCAGAAAGCCACAACAAAGGGCAGCTTTACCCCAGAAGCACCACGGAGGCTTCATGTCAACTTAGCAGGAAAGGAAAGAACACTGAGCAGGAGATAATCTCTTTCTCAGGAAGCAGGTAGAAGCATTAGAAAGAGCAGGAATCTGAAACCAGGCTCAGTCTCTCTGGGATATGGGGCAAGTGACTCTGCTTTTGACTTCTGCTTGCCCATCTGCAAAAGTGGGATTAGTCACAAGACAGTTTTCACATATTTACCTCCTGATTTTCTGTAAAGCAACTGGCCTAGTGCCTAGCACATAGCTGGCATTCAATAAAAGGGACTTTTATCCTGGGGCCTTAAAAAAAACCTGTGACGCTAGAAGTACGTACCACACACACCACGCACCTGAATTTTTATCAACTCACAAATATTTTGGGGGGAGTCACTGCAAAGCACAGTCTGAACTTAGTATTTCACACAGTTAAAGTGTCTACTCTCAAATCATGTTGTAAGGATGCAGCTTTCAAGGACTTGAGTTCACAGCAGGCAGAGACGGGGACAGAGTAAAACAATTCATCAGCCCCAATTTGATGGGCTTTGGAATGTTTTTGTGATTACTCTGGGGCTTAAAGGAAGCAGGCTGCTTAAGTGTGAAAGATGTCACAAAGCAGCCATTCCTGTTATGCTGGGATAATATTGACTTCTGGTCCTTTGGGGATTTGAGATGTTAAAAAAAAAATACTGTGTGTGTGTGTTTTTGGAGAAAAGCACACTTATACAAAATGCCATGGCTGGACAGCCACAAATAAAGGAAGCTGTATTTCAGTCATGGGATGCTGGCTACAGACAGAAAAGTATCCCAGAGAGCCGGACCCTCAGCAGGGGTGCCAGGAGGTAGGGGCAGACCCCACTGGTGGCTCCGTCCTGCCACCACACTCTGTCTGTGACAACAAGCCATGGGTGCGCCGTCCCTTGGAGACCCCTGCCAGCCCCTGGGAACTTTTCCAATCATCACAGCTCCTGAAGGCCTCCTGGACAGAAAAACATCCACAAGTAATGAGGATTTTCCTGGGTCAGAAGTTGGGATCATCAAAATGCCCTTGTTAAATACACAGAGAACATTCCGAGAGAAACTGAGGCTCCTTGATATTCTGCCTGAAACTAGCCCTGTGGCCGTCCACCCACCCACTTCACTGGTCACCAAATCCTGTCAGTTCCACGGCCTAGCTATTTCTTCTGGACTTGCTTCATGTTTCTTACCCCAGGGAAACCCTTGTGCAAAGGGCCAGGGAGGCGCTCCTATTTGTTAAAGACAAAAAATTGGCCACAAACTAAACATCCATCAATGGGAGATTGGCTAAATGAACAACAGTTTGCCCGCATGACAGACCGCTCCGCAGCAGTCAAAAATGAATGAGGGCGCTCTTATGAACTCACGTAAAACAAAGGCAAGACATACTGCTGAGTGAAAATAGCATCCATTTAGGTTAAAAAAAAAAAAGACAATACTATAGTACAAGTATAGTATGTAAATGCCCTGAAAAGGTATCGAAGGATATATACCAAGCTGAGGAAGAGGGTACCTCTGTGGAGACTTGTTCTCATCCATAAGACGGGCACAGCCTCAAACTGCACCGGTGGTGAGCGCCAAGGGAGGGGCTGAGTGCGCGTCGCCCCTTTCTGGCACCCCCGTGTCCCCTGCCCTTCTGACTCCGGTCAATCAAACCCCAAGCCTCCCGGCTCAAAACTCCTCTTCCTTAGTCCCTTCCCTATTGCTTCCAGGGTAAAAGTACAACCCTTCGGCAGGCCCGGAAGCCCTTCACCATCTGACCCCGCCTAGCTTTCCAGGCTGTGCCTAATCACGTCTCACGGCTGTGACATCAAATGTTACCTGCTCCCTCAAGCCTTTGCACGTGTTAGCCCCACCATGCCCGCCTCTTTGCTCTGCACGACCTGTTAATAAGTCCTACTCCCTGATCTGGTCCTCTTTATATGTAGCTCTGCACAGCATTTATTTACTTCACGAGAGACATCAGAAAGATCCTCCCTTTCCTGACCCTAGTTAGTGTATGCATCATGTAACTTCCTTGGAATTTTTAAAGTCCTTAAAAAAAAAAAATGCCAGTTCTTCCCTCACCTGCCCCCCGCCCCCAATTCCTTCTCTCCTGGTGGTCTCCTACCCTGGCCCCTAGGAGCTGCCGTGCTTTGAGGGGGCCGTCTAGGGCACAGAGGAGAGAACATGTGGAAGACCCAATGACTTAGGCCTCTGTGAACCTGTGAGTGCTATTATTGTGTCCCGTCCCCACCTGTTTTGGTTCTTCTCCTGCTTTGCAGGTCCTCGTGAATTAACAACTCTCCTTCCAGCCGTCTGTACGCTAAGCAATGCCGCTTACTTGGCATCTCATCCTCTTAGATCTCAAGGTGGGCACTATGACTGATTCTTGGGAAGTGGTAAAGTGGTTCTCAAACCCGGTTCCAGGGGGAACCCTGGGGTTCCTCAAGCTAGTTGGGAGACATTTTAAGGCCAAAAAAAAAAAAAAATCAAATCAAATCAAAGTGGTCTAGAATTCAAAGGGCTAGAATTTTCTCAGTTTCTGAGTTTTATCCCACAAACGAGCCTTCGATCCTTAGCATTTGTAATCACTTATCTGCTAATGATAACTTGCAGTTAATAAAACAAATGACTCAGCAGAAAAAAACATCAATGGGAAAGAGCTTGGAAAGTTTCTTCAAATAACTTTATGGACTTTCCCTTTAGACGTGGAGACTTGCATCCACAGAACACTGTCACATTCTCTGCTGGTTTCTGTGCTCCTGGAACGGGAGACAGCGATGGTTCCCAGGGTTCCTGAAGCACACCTGATCCTCAGGGGTTCTGCCACCGGATAATCTTCAGGACTGAAGACACAGGGGTTTGTGGAGTCGGAAGCCGACGGGCCAGGTGCTCCCCTTCTCCAAGCTCCGGTTTCCTGGTCAGCACACTGAGGAAAGGCGCCAGCCCCCCAGGGCTGTTGCGAGGCTCAGTGGGAACTGCCCGGCTCAGGCAGGCGTGGAGTCAATGATGGCAGCCAGTATCGGGTGCACGGATATGTGCTGGGGCCGGGGCTGCAGGGGACATGTCTCTGTTTGTCTCTGGCCCTGGCTCTGCCTCTAGAGCTGTGGGACCTCAGGCAAATCATGTGACCAGAAATCTCATGGCCCTTCTGCAGGGGAAAGGAAACTCTGCCCTGGTGTTTTATCAGCACCTGATAAAAGCCTTTCTGAAATGAGCAAATCTGTACAACTGCGGGGTTTTTTTTTGGTTATTTACAGCAGGAGGGGCCCCTGGATTATTAACTTTGTGCAAACTGATTTAACGTGTAGAAAGGGAACTTATCATTTGGGGTCCCAAGGGTCAGCCTTGACTAATAACAACGACCATAAAAAATACTGAGATAACCTTTACAGCACCCTGCACATGGGGAGGCAATCGTTCCAGGCACTTATGTGAATTAACTCATTTTATGCTCACGGGAGCTTAATGAGGTAGGTGACATTTCCATCCTCACTTTTTTTTCCTTTTTAATTGTGGTAAAATACACATAACATAAAATGTACCACCTTAAATATTATTTAGCACGCAGTTCAGTCATGTTAAGTACATTCACACTGCTGTGTATCATCCCCATTTTTTATATGAATAAACAGGCCCAGAGGGGTGACTAACTGTCCCAAGGCCACGTAACGAGGATGAGGTGGAGCCAGGACTTGAACCTGACTGTCTGTTCCAGGGCTGTGCTAAGCTGCCTCCTTCGCTGACTCTCACCTGGGCAAGCACTGCTGCTGAGAAAAGAAACCCCACAAAGGATGAACAGAAAGAACAATGGGGCAGGACACCGGACAGTCTATCCTTTCTATCTTTCCTTGGTACTTTTCCATCCTTCCAATTGTTCTGCAATAAACGTACTTCACTTATACTAAGAAGTCCGGAGTCAAGAAGTGACAGGAGCTGCGTTCTGGGTGCGGGGACAGGCATGCACACGAGTAGCTGTGCTGCTTGCTCTGGAACACGCCTGCTTGTCCTGTGCTACCAGCGAGGCTGCCCCGTGTGGGCCTGCCTGAGCCCACAGAACAATCCAAGGTGTAGCCAAGGTCAAATGGCAGCATGAAGCTGGGGTTTTGGTCTCTTCCCACACCCCACTGCCTAGGCTCCCAAGCTTTTCTCTGCTGGCAACACGCTCCCTGATGCACTGTTATTGCCAGAAGGCTCCAGGGCACCCAGCTGCTTCATCATCTGAGGTGGGTAATGACCTCAAGAAGTGAAGCAACACTCAATTCTTCGGAACTCCTTTCTCCTTCCAGCCTCCGCGCCGCCCGGAAAAGCCTGTCTGGAGCACGATGGCTGGCTCTGCCTACTGAGTGCTCATTTCACAAGAGGGCTCCTCAGACAAGTGCTGGTGTGTCTATTGGGAAAGTGTCTGTGGGGGGTGCACATTCCAGGGGGAAACACTGTGGGCCCTGGTTTGGGAACGTGGTTCCTTCCGAGGCCTGTGTGCTCCCAGCCTGGCAGTATCCTCAGGCTCTCTCTTCACAGCTGCCCTGGGGACACCGAGAAGCAGTCTGGCAAGCAGGAACCCCATGGACTCAGCTCAGCCACTTGAACACTGATCTCTTAGACACAATTGCCAGACAGCTTTGAAAGAAGCACAAATCCTGCTACTTTTGCTCAGGCAGGATTCTGAAATCTCGTTTCTGCTTTTTGTTCGTGAAAGATCAGGAACAAATTTCTACGAGGATGGCCTTTGAGTGACCCTGACCCCTAGCCTGGTTTGGAAGCGGTGGCTCTGGGAGAAGAGTGTCTTTCTGCATCACAGTTTTGCAGGTTTGTCCCTGATCCAGTGGAGGCGGGCTTGGAGTGTGAGGACTCGGGAGCAGGTGTGTCACACAGAAGACAGGGATGCGGAGCGGTCTGCCTGGGCCAGGGCCACCCAAGAGTCCCCTCCCTCCTGAGGCTCTGTCCTGCCAACCTCTCACGTGGCAGAGCCGTCAGGTGGAGCTCCTCAGCCATCACCAAGCCAGCCTTGAAGCAAGTGGTCTTCAGAGGCAGGAAGTGGAGGTAGGGATCTCGGCCACCCGTGGGAGCTCTGTGGGCTTGGTCTGAGCCTGTTTCCTATCTGTAGAGCAGAGCAAGTGCTACTTGCTTCCAGAGCTGTGCAGAGGATAGAATTAATGTATACAAAGTGCCTGGCACAGTTAATTCTTCCAGTCAAACTGTACCCCACACTTCCAGAAATAGATGACTTTTCTGTCTGAAACATGCTGAGGGCTGGAGCCAGCAGTGTGATTCTGCCCGATACCACTGAGGCCTCAGGTGGGGAGAAGTCACTTCGGGAGCATCAAAACTGAGTCAGGAATGAAAGGGACTGGTGGTGGTGGCAGTGGGGGCTCAGGGTGTGATCTGGGCAGGCCTGTGTTCAAAGCCTTGCTGTGGATGGGTATCGGGCGTGTGTGACCTTGGGTGGGTGGCTTCCTCGTATGTAGAAGAGGAAAATGGTAAAAACTTCCTCTGAGGCAGATCAAATGAGAACCCTGCATAAAGTGCTTAGCAGCTCTATATATTTTGCTTTAAATAAAAAAAAACAAAGGCCTCTTGGGGTCAGATTCAAGTTTCTGTAACTCACCAACCCAGTGGCCCGAGGCTCTGACCAGGGAGCTGGTGGCTGGGAGGGGTTGACATGGGGCTAGGGAGACTGGAGGGGGGAGGGGAGGGCTCTCCTTCCCATGTGACTCCAGAAAGGGTATTTCTTCCCCTTGGTCAAGCTGGTAGGAGAGAGCTGGCTCCAGTTTTATAATTAGAAACAAGAAAAATAACAGGCCTAAATAATTAGTTTCTGGAGAACACTGCCATGAGATGACATTAGCACCTAGTATGTTCTCCCCAGGGGAGAGTCAGAACTGAGGTCTATGAATTAAACATTGATTCTTTTTCTCCCTTTCTTTTCCTTTTTTTTTCTTCCGGATGTCAGTCGAGGCTTTGTGGTCAGCTGGGCTGGCACTGTAATCTTGCATCCTTCCTCAGTTCCTCAGCTGCCAAAGGCTGGCTCTGGAACCGCACTGCCTTTCCACAGAACTATGTAGTATTCTGGGTCAGTGACTGATAAGGCCGCTGTGTTTGCCTTTGACAAAGATCACACCCACGGAAAGCACAGCGCTTGACAAAGATCACACCTACGGAAAGCACAGCGCTCGCCCTCGTGCTCAGTGATTCCGACGTTTGCCCAGAGAGAGATGGCGCCCTGAATCCAGTGGGATAAGAAGTGAGGGAAGCTGACTCTCCCACTGGCACCCCGAGCCCCTACCGACTGGGGCCGGAGCCAGACCCAGGTGCGAGCGAGGCAAGTAAGTCACAGTCTGCTGGGAACAATTCACCCGTCCGAGCCTCGAGCTACCAATCCACGTCCCCACCCGCCTTCACCTTCGACAGTCACTGAGCACCTGCTCGCTCATGAAGTGTCAGCCATCGAGGGCAGGACGAACAGGGCCCCAGAACCTTCTATCCTAGCGCAGGGCAGTGATGCAGACGAGAAGACAAGTGGGCAACTTCAGTGAAAGGTGAGGGCTCTGAAGACTGTGGGAAAGCAGCTCCTCAAAAAGTTAAATTCCTATTCGACCCAGCAATTCCACTCCTAGGTAGATGGCCTAAAAGGCTGAACACTGGTGTTCAAACAAAAACTCATACACACACACTCGTAGCAGCACTATTCACATTGGCTAAAAGGTGGAGACAACCCCATGGCCGCCAACAGGTGTAAGAAGGATAAATCAAAGGAGGTCTATCCACACAATGGGCTGTTATTCGGCCATGAAAAGGGATGAAGCTCTGACATATGCCACAATGTGGATGAACCTCCAAAACATCATGCTAAGTTAAAGAAGCCAGAAACAAAAGGTCACACATTGTAGGGTTTGTATGAAATATCCAGAAGAGATAAATCCAGAGACAGAGTGGATGAGTGAGTGCCAGAAGCCTGGGGGGAGAGGGGATGGGGAGTGACGGCTTAGTGGGTACAGGGTTGACTGGGGCTGAGGAAAATGTTTTGGAACTAGTAGAGGGGATGGTGGCACAAGACTGTTAAGGTACTAAATGCCACTGAGTTGTATACTGTCAAATGGTTAATTTCACGCTGTATGAATTTCACCTCAATTGAAAAACTAAGACCCAGCTGCTGCACAGAGGGGGACTGGGGTGGGTGGGGCCCCTGGGGAGGCCTCCGAAGAGGAATGTGAGCAGAGCGCTGAACGCTGAGAAGGCACCAGCCTCACAGAGGGTTTCAGGCTCCAGCCACAGGGCAGCGCGAGGACAGAGGTCCTGAATAGGACGCGCCTGGCCCTCGCTAGGTGCAGACAGAAAGCCAATGGGGCTGAAATGCTGGGTTGTTTTATTATCTGCAAAGAGAGCCCAGGACAGAGAAGAGAGAGGAGCTGATTGTGGAAAGGGGGCAGGGGCCAGATTGCAACAGGACTGTCCTGAACAGGGTAGAGGGCAGTGAAAGAGGCAGACCGTCCTTTCCCTGGAGCTAAAAGGCTGGTGGGGGGCAGCTGACTGTCCTCAGCTGGGGAAGGGTCACTTTTTTAAACATGTCACTGAGCCCTCGTCAGTAAGGGCCAGTGGGTGTCAACCTGCTTGGCTGTCCCACTCCAATCCCCGTAACACGCTGGGTTCTAAGAGCCCTTCTGTTTGGGTAAGAATTAGGAAGGGCCTGGGTAGGACCTGAGCCAGAGGGACGGTGGTGTTCTGTCACCAGCCCTCCCACCCCCAGGTGAACGCCTGTGAGCAGCCTCTGGGCCACAAGGAGCCCAGAAGGGGTCAGGAAGGCCAGAGCCCCGGCCCGTGGACTGGAGCCCACTGCCCCCTGATGCCCAGGCTTACTTCCGGGAATAGCCTCTGCTCTGGGGTCTGCTGGTCCACGGGTGTTCATGGGAAGACTGCACCCCGCCCTGCCTTGGCAGATTCTGGCAATCAGCTGTCACTGTGCGTCGGTGGAACGAATCCTCGAGGGCACCAGCCATGGAGCACCGCACCTCAAAGCCGGACTCTAGAGCTGGCCGCGCCTGCCCGCCAGACACGCCGGTCACTGCTGACCCCTCCCTCCCCGGCCATGCGCACACCAGCCTCTGCCCTCGTGGAGCTGAACATTCTATGGGGGCGAGAGCCATAAACATAAAGCCGGCCAATAAACAGAATTTGTGGTTTCTTTCCAAGCCAAATGGAAGAAGAAAAATATACCAAAGTGGCTACTCGCCTATTAGTCCTGATTTATATTCTACTTTAATATCTCTTCCAAGGAAATGAAAGGTATATTTTCATCAAATATAATCATGTATAGCTTGGAAAGGGGGAGACAAATGGCTCTGTGACAATTACTTGGACCTGCAGATAAAATTGGAAGATGTGTCACAGTAGAGCTGCCTCTTCCCGCAATCTCCCAGAGGCAGGTGGTCAGCACTGTTTCTTCCCCTGTGAACTGTTCCCAGGCAGGAGCAAGGATCCCACCCGGCCTGGGATGTTGCAACAGTGTGGCCTATGGCAAGGGGCACAGAGCAATACCCAGATGGCAGCTATGGGTGCCATAGCATTGGAGGCCAATCTGGGCCGGGCTTCCGATGACCCCTCCAGCAAACTCTGAGTAAGGTGAGCGCGGTGAAACTGATGTGCAACCAACCCAAGTCTTATCACCCGGGTGCCCGGGACGCACATCTCACTCACTTTGTGACAGGAGTTAAGCCGAGGAATGCTGCTGAAGATCTGGGGGCCGCCGTTCCCTCGTGTTCCCTTGTCAAAGTGCCTCAGCCTAAACCACCCAACGTCTGGGGCCCCTGTGGGAATTGCTCGTCTCCCTGGTGTCCGCACAGGGAGAAGGCATCTGGCGGGATCTGCTCTGAGGCTGTGCGGAGAATAAGAACAAAGCCTCAGTCCTTATGCAGTGAAGACTGAATGAAGGTACCGTGCTAGGCGCTGCGGTACAGCGGTGAAGGGGACACTCCAGGTCCCCGTGGAAGTGACCCTCTCCATGGGGGAGGAAGGTACACAAATACGTCAATTAGGTATGGAGCCCCAGGGCCACGGAGAACATAAACCAGGCTAATGTGATGCGGGGGGGCTGGGGGTGAGGGTGGGGATCAGGAAAGGCCTCTCTGAGCAGGTGGCACGCAGACTGAAGCCTGAGTGATTGGCAGGAAGTAGCCACACACAGATGTAAGGAAGAACATTCAATGCAAAGGCCCTGGGGCAGGAGAGAGCACAGTGAGTTAGGGTAGTGGTTCTCAAAGCATGGTCTGGGGAACCCTGGGGGGCGTCCCAGGGTCAGAACTTTCATAAAAATAATGTTGGCATTTTCCTTTTACACTCATTCTCCCAGGAGTACACAAAGGAGTTTTCCAGAGCCCACGCTCTCACAACAGGTTGAAAGCAGAAGCAGATACGAGAATTCAGCTGTCTTCTATTAAGCCAGATATTAAAGAGACTTGCAAAAATATAAACTTTTTTTGTTTTGGAAAACAGTTATTGTTCATAAAGAACTATGTTATTTATTTTTACATAGGATGGCTCATTATTATTTTTTAAACGAATAAGTAAATACTTAAAGTATTTCTCAGTTTTCCAATACCTGAAATATCAATAAACATAATCCATACAAACTGAAGCTCTGTGAATTCCTCAATACCTTTCAAAGAGTATGAAGGGTCCTGGGACTTCCCTGGCGGTCCAGTGGTTAGGACTCCGAGCTTCCATTGCAGGGGGCGTGGGTTCGATCCCTGGTGGGGGAATTAAGATCCCACATGCCGTGCGGCCAAAAAAAAAAACAAAAGAAGAAGGAATCCTGAGGCCAAAACCTTGAGAAGTGCTGACTTGGAGGAGCAGCAGGGGTGGTACAGCCGGGGCAGGGACAGCACGAAGGCGGGGGGGGCTGCGTCTGAGAGGCCGGCTGGGGCCCATCCCACAACGATCACACAAGGTCAGAGCGAGAGATCTGGATTTTGTTTCGGGCGCAACGAGAAGCTTACTGGAGAGCTACAGGCAGAGGCATGATATGATCTGACTTATGTTCTAGAAAGATGCCTCTGGCTGCATGGAAGGGAGGGAACGAGGCTGGAAAACAGGGAATGCTGCTGATGCTGCTGCCACAATCTAGGAAGAGATGCTGGTGGCGGGGGAAGATGGTGGGGTGTGTTCTGGAGGCAGAGCAGCTCTGTGGGTGTGGGAGAGCAAAGGGAAAACGAAGGATGACCTCAAGATGCTGGGCATCTGCGGGGCCAAATCTGAGCTAGCAGGTGGTGAGGAGCGGGGCGGGTGGGTTCCTTTCCCTCTCTCGAGTCACGCTAAGGCTCACTCTTCAGGTCACATCTCTGGCCCAGGCGAGGACAGGGGGGCAGCGAGCCCTCTTCACCCAAGGCCCCAGAGCAGCTGCCCTCTGGGACACAGCTGAGAGAATGTCCCCACCACCAGGGGCTGTCGGGGGGGAGACACTGCCAAGGGGTGGATGGCTGCGTTCAGGCGCCACCTTTGACTTCCACAGTCCCAACTGGCCCAGCGTCACGTATCCCGACCCTGGGACCAGCAAGAAGACACTGGGCATTCCAGCTGTGCCCCCCTGCCCACTCCCCAACCCGTGAGGCAGCAGGCCCGGGCCACTGTCGGCAGGGCAACACCCCCAGCACTGGATAACCTCACTCTTCCCCTGGAGCCCAGGCAGGATGGGAGAAGTAAGTAATTGCAAAGCCTTCTGCAAACAGAGGGGTGGCTATGCAGAGGCCGAAGAACGTGACATTCGGCTCTGTTTATTAATTTACACTTGCCTTGTTCCAAAGATGGGGGAGCGGAAACAAGGACCAAGCTTTTCTCCTTAACCCATTAGTTCCTGAGCTCAGAGAAGCCCTGATGACCCTAAAGAACTGATTTCTTAAGTAATATCATCTTAAATGTCAATTATATTTCAATTTAAAAAATTACGAAGCGGTGCTTATACAAATGTTATAATAAAATTACAACTGTGTGTTTATTGATTTTTTTTTTTTTTTTTTTGCAGTACACGGGCCTCTCACTGTTGTGGCCTCTCGCGTCGCGGAGCACAGGCTCCGGACACGCAGGTTCAGCGGCCATGGCTCACGGACCTAGCCGCTCCGCGGCATGTGGGATCTTCTCAGACCGGGGCACGAACCCATATCCCCTGCATCGGCAGGCAGACTCCCAACCACTGCGCCACCAGGGAAGCCCACAACTGTGTGTTTAAAAAAAAAAAAAAAGGAAGAAAGAAATGATTTCTTACCAGGCCAGTGTGTATTTAGTTAACCTAGACTCATGGTCATCATTTATATTTACTTAGCAACCATCTCTACAGGGCAGAAAGCAACCTGGATAATTTTTAACAAAGAAGCCTCCAGACCCCTGAGCAGGCAGAATCATCTCATATTGCATGGCTGAAAACAGAGGCAGGGCTACAATCAGTCTTGTAGCCTAAGACTGGATTTAAGAATGAAAGCAAGATTGCTTTGGCTATTTGGGGTCTTTTGTGTTTCCATACAAATTGTGAAATTTTTTGTTCTAGTTCTATGAAAAATGCCAGTGGTAGTTTGATAGGGATTGCATTGAATCTGCAGATTGCTTTGGGTAGTAGAGTCATTTTCACAATGTTGATTCTTCCAATCCAAGAACATGGTATATCTCTCCATCTATTTGTATCATCTTTAATTTCTTTCATCAGTGTCTTATAATTTTCTGCATACAGGTCTTTTGTCTCCTTAGGTAGGTTTATTCCTAGATATTTTATTCTTTTTGTTGCAATGGTAAATGGGAGTGTTTTCTTGATTTCACTTTCAGATTTTTCATCATTAGTGTATAGGAATGCAAGAGATTTCTGTGCATTAATTTTGTATCCTGCAACTTTACCAAATTCATTGACTAGCTCTAGTAGTTTTCTGGTAGCATCTTTAGGATTCTCTATGTATAGTATCATGTCATCTGCAAACAGTGACAGCTTTACTTCTTCTTTTCCGATTTGGATTCCTTTTATTTCCTTTTCTTCTCTGATTGCTGTGGCTAAAACTTCCAAAACTATGTTGAATAAGAGTGGTGAGAGTGGGCAAACGGAGCTGAAGGAATCAGGCTCCCTGACTTCAGACTATACTACAAAGCTATAGTAATCAAGACATTATGGTACTGGCACAAAAACAGAAAGATAGATCAATGGAACAGGATAGAAAGCCCAGAGGTAAACCCATGCACATATGGTCACCTTATCTTTGATAAAGGAGGCAGGAATGTACAGTGGAGAAAGGACAGCCTCTTCAATAAGTGGTGGTGGGAAAACTGGACAGGTACATGTAAAAGTATGAGATTAGATCACTCCCTAACACCATACACAAAAATAAGCTCAAAATGGATTAAAGACCTAAATGTAAGGCCAGAATCTATCAAACTCTTAGAGGAAAACATAGGCAGAACACTCTATGACATAAATCACAGCAAGATCCTTTTTGACCCACCTCCTAGAGAAATGGAAATAAAAACAAAAATAAACAAATGGGACCTAATGAAACTTCAAAGCTTTTGCACAGCAAAGGAAACCATAAACAAGACCAAAAGACAACCCTCAGAATGGGAGGAAATATTTGCAAATGAAGCAACTGACAAAGGATTAACCTCCAAAATATATAAGCAGCTCATGCAGCTCAATAACAAAAAAACAAACAACCCAATCCAAAAATGGGCAGAAGACCTAAATAGACATTTCTCCAAAGAAGATATACAGACTGCCAACAAACACATGAAAGAATGCTCAACATCATTAATCATTAGAGAAATGCAAGTCAAAACTACAATGAGATATCATCTCACACCAGTCAGAATGGCCATCATCAAAAAATCTAGAAACAATACATGCTGGAGAGGGTGTGGAGAAAAGGGAACCCTCCTGCACTGCTTGTGGGAATGTGAATTGGTACAGCCACTGTGGAGAACAGTATGGAGGTTCCTTAAAAAACTACAAATAGAACTACCATATGACCCAGCAATCCCACTCCTGGGCATATACCCTGAGAAAACCAAAATTCAAAAAGAGTCATGTACCAAAATGTTCATTGCAGCTCTATTTACAATAGCCCGGGGATGGAAACAACCTAAGTGCCCATCATCAGATGAATGGATAAAGAAGATGTGGCACATATATACAATGGAATATTACTCAGCCATAAAAAGAAACGAAATTGAGCTATTTGTAATGAGGTGGATAGACCTAGAGTCTGTCATACAGAGTGAAGTAAGTCAAAAATATAAAGACAAATACCGTATGCTAACACATATATATGGAATTTAAGAAAAAAAATGTCATGAAGAACCTAGGGGTAAGACAGGAATAAAGACACAGACCTACTGGAGAACGGACTTGAGGATATGGGGAGGGGGAAGGGTGAGCTGTGACAAAGCGCGAGAGAGGCACGGACATATATACACTACCAAACGTAAGGTAGATAGCTAGTGGGAAGCAGCCGTATAGCACAGGGATATCAGCTTGGTGCTTTGTGACCGCCTGGAGGGGTGGAATAGGGAGGGTGGGAGGGAGGGAGATGCAAGAGGGAAGAGATATGGGAACATATGTATATGTATAACTGATTCACTTTGTTATAAAGCAGAAACTAACACACCATTGTAAAGCAATTATACCCCAATAAAGATGTTAAAAAAAAAAAAAAAGAATGAAAGCAGTTGCAGGCAGTGGGTGGCAGCGTGAACTGGTGCACTTTTTCCAGAGTGCATGTTGGGACTACATATATTAAGATGAAAAAACCTCCCCTTTGACTCAGCAGATCCACCGCTGGGAATTTATCCCATAGACACGTGAGATTTGCACACTTACACAAAGATACCCCGAGGAGGTTCACTTTGACAATGGAAGAGCAAGACACTGGAAACGACTCAAATGTCCGTCAATACAAAATGTTATAAAAGACTCTTTTGTTCCGTCCATATGATAAAACACCACACAACAGTGAATGAGCGTTAGGTCGATTTACATGTGCTTACACGTAACACTGACTTGTCAATAAGTGAAAACAGCAAGATGTAGAATCACACATATGGTATAACCCTGGGTGTAAAAACAGACAAGCAAAACATTTCTGGAAGGAAATGCAAGAAACTGTTAACCATGGTCACTTCTGGGGCCAAGTAGTCTTATTTTTCATTTTATCATGTCCTGTTTGGGTTTAAAGAAATCATATGCTTATAGTATATACTATATTTCTGAAATGAATTAATCAAATCGAAGAATGAAATCAGAATGAATCGCGGGGTGGAGGGGAAACAGGGATCCTTGTTTGGGTCAGGTTCTTTTCACTAGATTTTGTTCTTAAATGTATAACTGCTTTTGAAAACATTTTGCCACATTTGCAATTGAGGTTCGAAGCCCTAACTGCGGAGAAGTGAAGTTGCAGGGGACAGCTTGGCCAGTTTTCTGAAGCTTTGTAACCAAGGGCAAGGTTGTCTTTCGAGGGGTTGGGATGCATATGGATTTACTTAAAGCAGACATGTCAGAACAGGAAGGGGGAGCCTGCCGGCCCTTCTGGAGAACCAGTACTTTCAGCTTCACCAGGCGACCTTGAACTTTCTATTCATGCTTCTCTTTTGGAGAGGCGGGGAGGAAAGTTAGAGATGCGCTTCGGGGAAAGTGGGAAGAGAGGCTCCCAGAAAGAAGAGAGTGGCAGCTGCCCCAGGGGCAGCGGGACCTTCTTCTGAAGTCTCACTTCTTCAGGGGCTTAAACAGGAACTGCACACACTAGCCCTTTCTAGTCATCCTACATGGAGGAAATGAGTCTCCCACAACCTCGTTACTAATAATCTAAAGTATTTCCAAGAAATTTCCAAGAAATTTTTAGCCTTAATTCTGAGAAGTTCTTCCACACCCTCAAACAAATCTCTGGAAAACCAAACCCCGGCGGCAGAACACCAAAGAGAAAGCCAAGATTTCTTTCTGGGGCTTGTGTTTAATCTTGTGTAGCACTTTGATAAGTTCTAAGAAACGGGGTTTCTGAGAGGGGAAGGAAAGCCTACACAGGCTCAAGACAGAGAGGGTCCTGGAACCACCCCTCTCCCGCTCCCCGGAAGGGACAGGAGGTGGCACAGGGTGGGGGCCGGCTTACCTGGCACCTTGTCCACCGACGCAAACACAGAGCGCTGTACTGTGGGGTCGCTGCTGCCCCGGCGGCACTGGTCGTAGAAGCGGAAAGGCAGGTGCTGGGTGGAGGACGAGCTGAGACCAAACCCCAGGACTTCAGTTGTCGGCTGGATCGGGAGGTCCAGGAGGGCTACGTTCAAACAAACCCGTGGTTCAAGCTCAGCACGTGCGTGGGATGGGAATGTAGGTGACAAGATTTTGGGTGGCACGGCTGTAGCAGGTGTGGCCACATCCCTGCCAGGCACATCCCTCGGACAATGCCAAGCAGGCAGCCAGCAGCCTCGAGCTGGGGAGACCAGCGTGACACCAAGGGTCCCGCCTGAGGCTCATAACACAAGCAGTGCCTACAGAGTGGTTCAGGGATGAATGCCAGGCCCATCTTCACCTCGGATTCTTGGCTTCCATACACTAAAGACCCTACCAAGGCTTAGCCCTGGGTACAGTTTCAGACCCCAAAGCAAACGGGGCCAATTCTGCTGTGAAAGTTCATAAATCTATGTGTGTGGGGAAGAGTGTGTGAGACAGAACTTACACGCACGTGTGCCTGTGTATTTATGAGTGTGTGTGTCTCTGTTGCTGTCCTCTCTTCCACGCAGAAATCTCACGATACAGCAATTTGGAGGGGCTTTTTAAAATCAATGTGAGAAATACCCAAGGCGTTAGTTCTAACAGCCACTTTACGGCATAATTCTCAATTTTCAAATGAAATATTTAGCCTTCATGCCAGCTGTGAGAAATTGCTTTACATTAAAAAAAAAAAACAACCCTCCGGAAATAAATCTTAAGAGAAAGGACTGAATGATTTAAGTCACTTTGCACATTACAAAATGCTTCTGTAATGATTTTGGAGGCCAAGTTTCAGCTAAGTGAGAAATAAGATGAGGACTATATGGGATGCAGGCCTGCACAAATCAACGGGGCACGTGCAGGAAATGACTGAGTTCGCGATATCCAGAAACCCTGCCCTCCAAGTGTTTCTTTTTAGGTGACCCCTCGAGAACGCTCCCCTTCTCTCCCAGTGGACTGGAAAGCCTCCCAGTGACCACAGCAGAACGACCACTGGTGCTTGAGCTGAAAGGCACTGGTTTCTTGTGAAAGGCTGTTCGTGATTTTAGGAGTTGACAGAACGCCTTTTCCCCGAGGAGGACGCTGTGCCTTCCACCCTGATGAAGGGAATGCCCTCATTTCAGTGCCTTCACTTCTAAGAAAGCTGGGGCCTTCCTGACACTGGGCGGTGTAGGGCCACCTCACAGATTCACCACAGTCCCGGTGCAATGTGCAACAACACTTCCGAATCAAGTGCTGGGTTACGGCCCCTCACCAGGCAGGGCTGCCTCTCATGAGAGCTGGGAACGGAGAGGAGGAAGGGATGGGCTTTAGTGTAGGAAGTTCTGTGTTTGGGTTCTGCCAACTAACTGCCTGCGTGGCTGTGGGCAAGTCACTGAGCCTCAGTTTACTCTTCTGTAAAATGGGCAGAACAGGCCCTACTCATCTCAAGGGTTGTTTTAAGGGTCAGAGGTGGCAGAGGAACGTCGAAGCGCTTTGCAGGCATACGCTAGAGAACGTCCGTGTGCGGGAGGGAGAACCGTCGTCCCACACTGACAGCTGCCTCTTGCCTGGGAGGGAGGGCTTGCCTCTTACAAGCAGCCCTAGACTTGTAGAAATCAAACACTCAAGGTTCTCCATTCTCTCACCAAAACACAACTCATTCCTGAACCATACGTTTCCTCTTCTAGAGGAGTCACAAGGGTTCTCAAGGTCAACGTGAGAGTCATGCTGATGGCCTGCGGCAGCTGCTGCCCCACTGCCGAGAGGACACCCGCCGGGGCTGCACTCACCAGCTATTCTCTGCATCTTCATGCGTCTCGCCTGGATGCGGCCCTTGGCCAGGCGCTGCTTGGCGATGATGCAGCGGATGTGGTCCGAGAAGACGAAGGTGGCCTGCAGGATGGGGAAGGGCTTGGAATGGGGGCTAGATGCAGGCTTGTGGATGGTGATATTCAGGGCGCGGCTGTCGTCCTCCACGCCAGTCACCTGCATGTCCTGCGGGGGGAGGAGGCCAAAGAAAGGGTGTCTGTTAGGTTCAGGGGGAAGGTAGCTGCTCGGAAGCTGTGGATTCACGTCTCATCTAGAATGAGGTCCCCCAGATTGAACTTTGCTTTTGCTCTGGAGGAGACCATCAGCCCCCCAAGTCTGAGAGAGTCAAGGATGGGCACAAACCAGGCCAGGCCTGGCGGGAAGTGAGGGGTGGGAAGCACAGACAGCTCAAGTGGCTGATGCTGGCCGTGGTGGCCGGTTCCATCCCCGCGAGAACTTGAGGCAGCTAGTAAACACACGGGACACCAGCCTCTACATGGGGCCTCAGGGAGCCCAACAGACTCCAACAATTCTTGCTTCGGAGAACTAGAGATAACAAACCCAAGTTCCTAGTCCTTTCCAGTGTGATCTGCTCCAGCGTAACAATTCCTTCCTTGCTTCTCTTAAGAAGGGGGCATCCTTAGCTCCCATTTGTATGTCTCTGACGAATTCCTGGTCCCTAAAGGAAATAGCTAACTCTGAGAAAGGAACAGGGGAGGACCACTTAGCAGACGTTTGAAGAAAGTTACACTTGAAAGGTAGAGGAGAACTCAGGTACAGCAAGTATCCTCGGGACAAATCCAATCTAAAACCTCAGATTGGATTCTGTGCAAAGAATCTGCTTCCCACTAAGTAAGGTTTGAGATAAAAGCAGGAGACAGGAGACAGACATGAAAGTCAGAAAGGTGGGGAAAATGTTGAAAAGGCTCATGAAGCAAGACAGATACTGTTCACAGGCATTCAATCTGGCACAAAATGTTGCAGTGGGAATTAGATGAGATAGTACGCTTTTAAGACGGAGAGAGAGGCTGGCATGTAATAATGGCCTGACAAATAGAAGCTACTGGAAGACAACTAAAAGAAAAGGTTTATGTGCCTTTCATTGTCTGAGGGACGACATGTATTAATCCTTTGAGGGATAAAAACACTTTCCTGACACTAAATTCTAAAGGAAATTGATCATAAACCTAGATAAAGAAGAAACACTAAGTCACCTAATGGACAGTCTCGTACGCGGAAGTCTTTTTCTAAATGAGAGGTTCTTCAGATAGCTGCTTCTCACACCACCTTCTGTAAAAGACCTTTTTTAAATGGAAAGATCTTGAAAAAGAGGAGGCTGGGAAATGGTTGCAACAGCATCCTCAAACACGTGGGTGGTCCTCTTGGGGAGTGGGTTGCCCTGGAGAGGTGGATGTGGGTCGCCCCAGCAAGGCCTTGCCAGCAACCAGGACTGCCCAGCAAGGAAACGGACTCAGCGCAGGGCAACTCAGGGCCCAGGGGTCTGACGGGGGTGATGGTTGGGGAGGGCGTGAGCTGGAGGCTGTTTTCAACTCATCTGGTTCCACGCTTCGTTCGACCAACTAGCTGGCATTAGTCACCCATCATTTAGACAAACATTAAGAAAACCCATGCTCCAGCTTGACGTTTGGCAGTTTAGAGCCCAGGCCTGCTGGAGAGGTGGAGGACACAGGAACGTCCATAAATCACCAGTGGCAACAATCATTCTAGAGAGGAAATAGGCACAGCCCAACTTCTTGGTATCTTCCCTAGGGAAACGTTGGCCCAAGTGCACAAGGAAGTCAGGACAATTCTGTTCACGGCAGCACTGTCTGTAAAGGTAAAGAGCTGGAAGCAGCCACAGGGTGCTGGCTAACTCTGCCTTGGCGTGTGGTCAGGAAGCAGTTAAAAGAACACCAGTAAGCCTGCAGAGACTAACACGGTCAGTTCTCCAAAACATTAGTTGAGTGAAAAAAGCAAAGTTTACAATACATTCAATGTGACAGGATAAAAAATACACACACACACACACCCCATTCCAACTATATGTTGTACAATTTTTAAAAACAGTACATGTAGTTATAGTCATACACATATTCGGCAAAGCACCGTATCTGATAACGGATGAGAGGAGTCAGAATTGGGTTTTGGTCAAAGGGGACTTGGCTCTTATCTGTGAGGTATTCTAACTTTTGTCAATGATAATCTGTTCACGTGGCCCTTATGTCATTAGAACTTGACCGTAAAGATGACACTTTTGTGGGTGTTTGTACAGCCAACCGAGAAGAGCTTCCGGAGCTCTCGGCCATCGTACCTGCAGAAGGCCTGCGAACTTGACCACTCCCCAGCCCAGCCTGGACACGTCAGGCTCCACCAAACTCATCTGGTAAATGTCGACAGCCAGGAACCGCTGGAGCATGCTGCCATCCTTGGTGATCACCGTGCATGCGATCAGGTCGCTGTTGTCTGTGGTAGAGGGGGACAGAGAGCATAGTGAGGTGCAGTCCGCTGCCCAGCTTGACGGACACACTCCAGCTGACTTGTGTTCTGCCGGGCAATGCAGCTTGGCACCAGAGCCTGGGCTGGAAGTCACACACACCTGGGTCTGAGTCCCTCCTCCAAGTCACGCTAGGCAACTTACTGTACCTCTCTGGGCTTCAGATTCCTCATCTGAAAAATGGGGATCATGCCCCTCCCACTCAAAGCACTGTTTGTGAGGACTAACTCAGATAAAGTACATAAAGCATCAGTACAATGTTAGCTGTGGATTAGGCACTGCACCTGTAGCTAAAAAAATAACCAACAAATCCGGAATCCCAGTAACATTTCAGTGCTTCCCTGCAGGCGTTGGTGGTTTACACCTGTGACGGTGTTCACCTAGATTAAGTGAAGACAGGAAAGGAAGAGCCCCTCGCTCGGTTATAGAATCACCAAGACCTCAGTTTGGTGTCTGACAACTTAGAGCCGAGCTCTACACT
Organism: Delphinapterus leucas; assembly: GCF_059928025.1. Lineage (NCBI taxonomy): Eukaryota > Metazoa > Chordata > Mammalia > Artiodactyla > Monodontidae > Delphinapterus > Delphinapterus leucas. The sequence continues at coordinate 29,113,822 of NC_143143.1, forward strand.
AGATGATGCGCCATCTGGGGCAAGGCACTTGGCCTCTCTAAACCACAGTTTCCCATCTGTAAAATGGGAATAATGTCCCCTACCTTGAGATGTCTGATGCCTTAAAATGAGAACAGGTAGGTAAAGCATTTAGCAGGGGGTCCTCAGCTTATGCTTGGTCCCTTCTCTTAGCTGGAAGTTACTCCCAGATTTGAGGTCTAATTAACTGCTTGTCCTTGATGGCTTTGAAATCACCAGAGTAACGCAGGGCCATTAAATCTACAGTCTGCTTTGAGTTCCCTCCAGTGAAACCCTCTGTAACATGTTGTTTTTTTTGTTTTTGTTTTTGTTTTTGTGGTATGTGGGTCTCTCACTGTTGTGGCCTCTCCCGTTGCGGAGCACAGGCTCCGGACGCGCAGGCTCAACGGCCATGGCTCACGGGCCCAGCCGCTCCGCTCCGTGGCATGTGGGATCTTCCCGGACCGGGGCACGAACCCGTGTCCCCTGCATCAGCAGGCGGACTCTCAACCACTGCGCCACCAGGGAAGCCCCTCTGTAACATGTTTTAAAAGAAACAGCTGAACTAGGAAACAACCTAAATGCCCCCAAATAGGGGAACCACTTGAGTATGATTTTTTCCCATCATATGGAAAATTATATACCCATTTAAAAATTATGTTTAACTAAACTGTGAACTGTGGTTACCTATGCGGAGGGAAGTGAGAACTGGGGTGGGTGGGAGAGAGTGTGTGTGTGTGTGTGTGTGTGTGTGTCTGTGGTATCAACAGGAGAACTTTAATTTTTGCCCTCTATACCACTGTATTGCTTGAAATTATTTTAAAATGAGAAAGTATTCAACATGTACTTTTGAAATACGTATTAAAGACCCAAGTAAAAAATCCTATTTACAAATAACTGCAATGGCATTGGAAAAGACATTACAATTTTAAATGAACAAGGTGATAAAAACTTTATAACTATGATGTTGATATGTTAAAAAAAAAAAAAGTATCCCTACAAAGAAATACAAGCACAGAGAAATATACTGAAACATTAAAAGACAGTCCTGAGGGCTTCCGTGGTGGCGCAGTGGTTGAGAGTCCACCTGCCGATGCAGGGGACACGGGTTCGTGCCCCGGTCCGGGAAGATCCCACATGCCGCAGAGCGGCTGGGCCCGTGAGCCATGGCTGCTGAGCCTGCGCGTCCGGAGCCTGTGCTCCACAACGGGAGCGGCCACAACAGCGAGAGGCTCACGTTCCGCAAAAAAAAAAAAACAAAAAAAACCCGACAGTCCTGATTAGAAGAATGGTAGGTGGGTTTTTTTTTTCGTAAACAGCTTTATTGAGGGATAATTTATATACCATAAAATTGTCCCATTTTAAGTGTACAGTTTGAGTTTTAGTAAATTTACAGCTGTGCACTGACTGTGACACTCCAGTTGTAGAACACTTTCATCACCCCAATACGTTCTGTGACCTAATATTTGGCTTCATTTTATTGGTGGCCGGTTGGGGGGAAAGGTAACACAGATAGTAACACTTCTGGCCCCAAGCACATGTGATAAAGTTGGGCTCAGGGGCTTCCCTGGTGGCGCAGTGGTTAAGAATTCACCTGTCAATGCAGGGGACACGGGTTTGAGCCCTGGTCCGGGAAGATCCCACATGCCGCGGAGCAACTGAGCCCGTGTGCCACAGCTACTGAGCCTGTGCTCTGGAGCCCACGAGCCACAACTACTGAGCCTGCGTGCCGCAACTACTGAAGCCCGCACGCCTGGAGTCCGTGCTTGGCAACAAGAGAAGCCACTGCAATGAGAAGCCCGCACACCGCAATGAAGAGTAGCCACTGCTCGCCGCAACTAGAAAAAGCCTGCATGCGGAAACGAAGGCCCAACGCAGCCAAAAATAAATAAATAAAATAAATAAATTTATAAACAAACAAACAAAACAACAACAAAAAACCCTTGGGCTCAGGTATTTTGCCAAGGTTTCGCCACACACCCCCTCTCCATTTTTACTTTTCATTTAGATCTAAGGGATGATAGGTACATTTCTCCTCTGCCATCTTCTTTTCCCCTCCCACCTCTTCCCCCTCCCCCCTCTTCCCCCTCCCCCCACCTCCCACACTACCTCAGTTTAACCCTCTGAGAGCATAATCCGTCTGAGATCCTGGCTTCATGGGATGCCTTCCGGTCTATCGTCTCAGCTTTGAAAGACCTTGTGTTTCTGTCTTTCCTCCCCAGCATATGACCACCCGGCACAGCCAGATACCCCATGGCAAACACCAGCACCAGACAGGCTCAACGGTCTGGATTGCACATTCTCTTATTGAGGGCAAGAAACTTCCTCCCTTTCCCGAGGGTCCAGCCAAGTATTTAAGAAGAGTTCTAAAAATGACTGTATCCAGGATTTCTAGTTCCACATGGAAGACACTAGTCTTCTGTATTATCAGAAATGGAAGTCCTCACACTCTTTCTTACAAACATTTTCTTTGTGGTAGGTAGAGTTTATTTTCTTTACTCAATACTTAAAACATGTTCCCCAATTAGAAACGTTTACTTTTTAAAAAGAGAAAACTAAACTCATAAAGGATGCCTTTTCTTTCCTTTTTCCTTTCTCTTTCTCTCCCCCTTCCCTTCCCCCCTCAACAGGACAACCTGGCTCTTCTTTCCCCACATTCACAGAAGAGGTTCATGTGCGGGTGAGAGCCGGGAAAGCGGGCACAGCCAGGGCGTTGGTGTCAGTGGGGTCTGTCGGCAGGCAACCCCCTTTACAAAGCCCAGGGGCCTTAGGGACTTCAGGGGGAAAAATAGACCTACCACCTCTGCCACAAAGAACAAAAAAGGAAGGACAAAACCCCAAAGTGGAACAACTTTCAGAAATGCAATTGAGACATCAAAGCCCCGTGAGAGATTTTGTAAGAAAACTAAGAGGCAACCGTCACCAGTGAGACAGGATGGCTCCAAGAGGGAGGGAGCCCTTGGCTTTTCAGCAGCTGTGGGGGCAGTTAAGGAGAAATGAAGCGGCTTCCGTGGACTAACAGAAGGGCATATGGGCACCCTGCAGAGAGATCAAGGGAGTCTGGCTGGGGTGACATCTGCGGGCCCCTGGGGCAGCATCTCAGGAAACGCCTTCACCGCCTGGGCTCTCCCCTCAGCTGCTCCACATGCTGGCTGTGAGCATTCCCGTCGGAGGAGGACCCAGGAGAGAGAGCTGTGGAACGGGGCCCAGCTCTGCCCACGGTCCAAGTCCTTCACCTGCTGCCTGCGAGCAGGCGCCCGTGGATTTCACTCTGAGCCGGCGGGAGGCGTGCCGGGTACCCAGGTAGCGGAAGGGAGGGATGCAGGCTTGTGGGGAGGACTCAGAAGCGGGCGGCTATGTCGGGGTGCGTGGCGGCCTCTCAGGATTGGCCTGTGGTCGGGGGAGGCCCGTGCAGGTGACGGGCCACCCCTACACTGGCACTGCTCAAATCTCTCGGCCCACCTGGGTCTCCCGCGTCCTTCCCCCACCAACTTCACTTCAAAAGGGGTGGGGCCGAGGGCTTTAGTTTTTAAACTGACAGAAATTTATCAGACTATCCATATGACCTTAGGGAAGGATTTCTCTAAAAAAGAAATGAGGATCCATACATATGAATAAATAAGTGTAAGGTTGATAAACTGACTACCTCAAAATTAAAATTTACCTCATGGGTAACAAACGAGCCCATAGACAGACTAGGGGAAATATTTGCAAAATACCTTTAAAAGGCAAAAGATGAATAAAGGAGAAAATATGAAGAACTCCACAGGCCATTCACAGACAAGAGAATGAACACACACACAGGTGCTCCCCCTTGTGCTAAATCAGAAGACAAATGAGAACTGGATCCCACCGCACTGGCAAAAATAAAAATGTCTGATAACATCAGGTACTGGGGAGGCCACAGAAAAACTGACGTTCTCAAACGCTGCTTGTAGAATTAATTAACATAGCCATTTTGAAGGGCAAATCATTATTTATTAAAACTGAAAGTTTCATACTTTATGACCCGGCAATTGGTATGTTCCCAGGAAGACATACGCGTGGGCTGAGAGACAGGAACAAGGATGTTGACAGCTGGATTTGGGTCTGTAATGACCCAGATGTCCGGTGAGAAGAGAAAGCTTTTTTAAAAAATGTATGTTTATTCGGTGTAAAAACATATGACAGTAACAAGGAAGGAATGAGATCTCTAGATGTTTCAACAAGGTTTAGTCTCAAGAACGTGCTGCTGAGTGGAAAATGTTGCAGCATGACACATGCAGTATGACACAATTTGTATAAAATCAAACCACACAAAATGACACTGTATATTTTCTATGGACTCAAGTATGTGTGTGTAAAAGAAAAGTTTAAGAAAATGTCTGGCAGGGTGCAGAGTGATTACCTCTTTGGAGGGGAGGAGGTGGGACTGTGGGTGAGGGGTCAAGGTCGTTTTAATTTATATGCAGTGTTCTGAATTTTCCAAGAGGTATGTTGTTTGTGTACTTAAATAAAAAAAAAAGTGACTCTCCTACGCAAAGGGCCTCAGGTCCTTCTGGGGCCCAGCCAGGGTTGGGAAGCAGCACCAGGTCCAGCTGTCGGCCGGCCAGCTCTCCCTGATCCCGAAGTGCAGTGACCATCATTGAGACCAGGGCAACGGCAAGAAACCGGCAGCGCCTCTGGGCACACAGGTGTGCACGTTTCCAAACTGGCCAGATGTGTGAGCTGAAGAGCTCTGGCGTCCAGTTCAACAAACGTGTGGGTGTTAGATCCTGTAATAGGGAACCAGACCGTGAAGAATGAGGCTTGGCACTGCCGCAAGAGGCTTGGGGGCCGGCAGGGATGCTGGGTCTCGGGACCACAAACCATAATGGAGACCAAGTCTCCATGTGGGGAGGGACCGGGCCCTAGGGGCAGAGCAGGTGGGATGACAGACGTCTCCACTGCACCCCAGGACCAGAAGGAACCTCCCTCCAGGGAGGGGTGATGTGTTCCTCCTACCTTTAGGCACTGCCTTTCGGTTCATTTATTTGAAAGGGGGAAAGATCTGTCACTTTATTCTATTTGAAGACATTAAGCTTATCGATCTCTTTGAATAGATAACACATTAGCATGTTCCTATTTTAAAAGGTGTGGAATTTTTTCTTTGCTTCTGGGCAGGGGACTCTGGTCTTAGAATTTAGATATAACTGAATTGTAGATGGCAAAACAAAAGAAAACGAAACAAAAACCCAAAACTGATGTTGTGTCATCGAAAGGGATCAATTTTCAAAAAAAAAAAAAAAAGATGTGGAATTTTTTATAGTGGATGGTAGATCTCCCCAGTCCTCTTCTGCAGAGGCAACCACTACTGATGTCTTGTCATCTGTCCACTCTGCATTTCCAAGTGTACATGTAGCTGTACCCCCCACCCCCTGCCTTGTCTTTCACAGATGCCACATACACCCTTTGCTTTTACCAATGAAGCCCGCGTTTTGGTGATACATCAGCACCCAGGGGCGCGCCTCACTATTTTTCATAGCTGCATTCTCTCCCACTGCGGTCGTGACTCCTAATGATTTCACAGCTCCCCAGCTGATGGCCATTCAGGTTGTTTATAAACTTTTGCTACAACAGACAAAGGAACCTCCTATTCATATGCTCATGTGAGAGTAAATCTAGAGCAGCAAAGTAGAACTTGTCCTTAATTTTTCTCTTGAAAGCACTCATGTTTTACCAAAATAAATTTATTTTAAAAGTTAACTTCCTATCATTACAATGAATGGAAAAGCGGAATTACTTACAATAAATAAGGTGATCATGAAAATAGATTGAAAAGATCTTTTTATTAAATTATAGCCTAAAGCCTGCTCTTTCGATAAAAAGGGAGTCCCAGGAGTTAGAGAAGTTCTAAGACAAACGAGTACCAATCTGAGACCTTCTCCTTGATGCAACAGAAAGGACCCGAGGGGCACTGAAACGTATTTTCTTGTGGACTATACTTTCTATAGTTGGCCACAGCAATAGCTCCCCCACTATGTGCTCTTCTTACAGTGTGACCTTGACCCTCCTCCCATCAGGTGGTAGTGTCTGTGTCCCTTCTCCTTGAACCTGGGTGGGCCTCTGTGATTGCCTAGACCAACAGAGTACAGTGGAGGCGATCCTGTATGATTTCTAAGCAAGGTCATGAAAATGCTCTTGGAACCTATCCGCCATGCTGTGAGGAAGCCCAAGCAGCCATGGAGATACTGACTGAGAGAAACCAAGGCCCTGGACCCACAGCCCCCAGCTGATCCTCTAGTCCCCAGCTGGTACCATGTGTAGCAGAGATGAGCTATTCCCACTGAGCCCTGGGCAAATTATAGATCTGTGAGCAAAGTGAATGACGGTAGTTGTTTTAAGCCACTGAATTTTAAGGTGGTTTGTTACTCAGCAATAGAGAATTGCAACTGTGATTTAGTGTAATTTAGTACTGTATCCAGGCACACTTAAAATTCTAAAATTCTTCCAGCACCACCAAGGGGCTGCACACCACACCATGGAGAACCAGCCTGGAGAAACAGCCCAGGGCTGATGTGGGTGCACGAAAGGTCCTGCAAGTGTTTAGCAGCATGAAGGGAAAGGAGTGCAGCCATTTTCCAACAGAAGTTTAAGATGCTGGGAGAGAGGAGGAGAAGAGGAAAAAGCTTGAAAGAGCCAGCTTGCCATTAAGTGCAGAATCAGGGCAACTTGTCTGGATAAGAACGGCTTGGGTTTTGGAGCTGTAGAGACCTGGGTTTAAATCCCAGCTCTGCCATTAAAAAGCTGTGTGGCCCTGGACAAGCCACCTCCCTCTCTGCATCTCAGGTTACTTATAACCCTGGCAGGACCATCAAGATATCTGAGGGAGGCCTGGGGCCGCACCCAGCACAGCAGTGGTTGTTGCCTGGAAGTGCCCTGACTTTTTCTGGAGCCCTGACTCACTGGTCAGAACCCCTCTGCCTGAGGTAAAGTCACACTTGCTGGATGCAGGCTCTAGACTAAGGCTCTTCAGAGGGAGAAACTAAATCATGGCTTTTGGCTGTTTCTCAGAACTCCTGTGGGTGATGGGCCCAGCCACCCCTTCACTCTCCACCACATCTACCCACCTTAGCCCCCTGCTGGTCCCTAACGCCTGCCAGCCTCCAAGGGTCCCGTTTACTCCTTCCTCCCTGGTTGGGGCCTGCTCCCTATCTGGACAGAAGCCCCAGGAAGGCAGGGCCTGACCTGTCTCACTCACTGTTGTACCCACAGGAGTGGGGCTGTGCAGTGGCAGGCGATGAAGAAGTATTTGTCACTGGATGCAGAGATGGTAACATCTTCTGGTCCTCCCCTACTGAAGGCAAAGGACTTTGCAACGGCTGTCCTCTTAGCCCCCCTGGGCTGAAGCCTTCTTCCTCCACAGCTCCCTCTGACAGGCCATAGCTCATTACTGAGCAATAAATGGGGCTGATGGACTTTTGCTATATTTAAATGATCCCTTCATAATAAAATATGGATGCCAATACCGTAATTTAATTCTTGGCTTGGTGGCTCCAGATACATTTAGAATCGAGGTCTTTATCCTTACAGTGGGATTTCTAGGCCAGCTGAATTCCAGCGCTTTGAAATCCAATACCCTGGGCTTTAGGGCCAATTCTTGGAACACCACCACAGCTGGAGTTTAGATTACCAACTCTGTAAACACTACCAAGTCTTTCAGGTGCCTTCTGTTAATCAGAGGTCAGGAAGGGCTGGGAACAAGGTACAGATTCCTTGAGAAAGGCAGGCTTACCCTGGGATTCTAAGATAACAGGCCCACAGGGACCTTTCACAGCTAATAGGAGACCAGGATTTCCTTTGTGAGCAGAAAAGCATCTGAGTCCTTTTGCAAGGAATGTGTGGTCCTGGCCTCTCTCTGGATCCAAGAGCAGACTGGGTTTCTCTTCCAGACCTGCAGGTGTGCCAGGGATTAGTGAGGAAGAAACTGCAGGGGACTGTGGGCCCTCGCAGGGAGAGCTAAGACATGGAGATGCCTGACTTCCCTGGGAGCTGGTGGCCGCGTCCGGTGGGGATGCCGGGCCATTCGGGCCTGTGGTTCTCAAAAACCACATGCTGAAAGACTGTCAGGGCTGAGTCTCTGGACAGGGGCCCCCTCCCCTGCCCCCAGCAGTTCTGTGCTGACACCACAACCAGTGCTTCTGTGGGCCAGGCACTGAGCTCCAACTTGACAAGTTCCTGGGATCCTATGAGGGGGGTTCACTGATTCCCAAGGACACAAACTGCAGGATGTCAAGTAACATCCCCAATGGCACATGACTGACACAATGTGATGAGCTATGAAGCCAGAGTGAACATGCAGCCTTCACAGCATCCTGAACAAGCGGATTGTGACCTGGGGTTTTAGTCTTCAGGATGGGGCCAGAGAGAGGAGTGACCCCCGTTTCCCTCAGAGAAGGGGGCACCCCTGATCCCGGCTAGATCTGAAGGGTGAAGGATGCTGGTTGGGTCCAGCAGGGGGACAGTCAAATGACCAGAGCTCTCTGCAGGCAGGTCCCAGGGGTTTGATCTCATGGTGGCTGATGGCGTGAACCTGATGTGTGCTCCTGGGCAAGGTCCCCCTTCACCAGGCACCTGGCGGCCCCTTCTAGTGGCAGCCCTGGGACCTCCTCTTTCTGACACGCTGGGTACCTGCCGCCCTGGGGCTCCATTCAGGTGCAGGGATACAGTGCGAGCAGGATGGGCCGAGCCCCTGCCCTCATGAAGCCTTCAGACTGGTGGGCAGATGGCAGCCCTCTGAGACAGAGAAGGTACCCTGTGGCACTGAATACAGCTTTGACAGCCACTCCAGGGAAAACCAGCCTGGCGTGGCTCTCTGATGACAGGATGCAGCTGAGGGGAGAGGCCGTAACTGACCAGTACTGCAGGGCTGGGAAACAGTTGATGAATCGTCGGGCCCCATCAGGCTCTCTGGGGGAGGTGTGGGAGGAGAGGGAGGCACAGGCGGTACACGGCAGTCCATCAGATGCCCGCTGGGAAACTGCAATCCATCTCCCAGATGTCACCGCTCCATCAACATCTGCTACAAAACTGAAAACGACAGCCGCTCTGGGGCATGAGAAAGTCACTGCATTTCCCTGGGAGCTACTCCGAGCGCCAAGAAAAGGAAGTCCTGTGCTGATGCAAATGTAACCGGCAGAGCTGGGTGACACGGAACCGGGCCCTGGTGATTCTACAGACCCAGCAAAGGAGGAGAATGGTCCTGCACGGGTGACACCCAGACCTTCTGGAGCCTTCTGAGCACCAAGGGGAGACTCCACGCACGGCCCATGACATTCCGAAATCAAAAGGAGAAAGAGATGTGACGGTTCCCACTTAGGGTGTGAACCAGCACACACTCAATTAGGTTGGCTGCGTCTCCTGACGGTCCAATCAATCCTTTGAAGAAAATTAAGTAACTGTTTCTCCATCAACCCAGCAACAGGCTTGTGGGTTATTTGCTGCAAGTAGCAATCAATTACTGTGTCTTCTTTGAAGCTCCCTAAAGCCTTCCTTCCCAGCACAGCACAGGGCAGACGTAAAGTGTGATATTTCCTGGATGGAGAGCAGGTCTTGGCAATTTCTACTGCCAGGTATATGAGTCTTGTCCCTCCAAGAATAAAGGGGGAAAGGTATAGGTGTTCCTCGGGTTTGCAAGGGGGTGTAGCAATCAGGGATGCAGGTCTTAGGATATGTACTGAAACCCAACCACCCAGGGAAACTGTGACCTAGTGCTCGGCTCCAATATTTTATCCATGATCACCAGGCTACCCCAAACCCACACTGATGACCTGGCCTTCGGTGTCCTTGCCACCGGCCCCTCCCCCAGAGCTCCAAGAGACAATTGCCTGAAACACTCCCAATGCACCTAGCTCTGCTCCCCACCCCATAACTACAGCTCGTAAGGCAGGGATGGCTGCAGGGAACAGTCACGAGCCAGGCTGCCTGAGGTTGAGATGTGGCCCTGCCACTTTCTAGCTGTGTTGACCCTGAGCTCCTGACTGCTTTGGTTGCCTCATCTGTAGGCCAGGGTAATAAAAGGCCTGTATTGCTCTACTTTACCATATGTATGCTGATGTTTTTAGGGAGAAGGATACTGATGTCTGCAGCTGACTTTGCAAAAAAGAAAAATATAACAAGGAAAAAGAAAGAAAAGATGGGCTGATGGCTGGATACAAGAGTAGACATGTGATAAAAGTAGTACAGTTGATCCTTGAACAACAAGCGGGTTAGGGGTGTGGACCTCTTGTGCAGTTGAAAATCCACTTAGTGCTTTTTCTGCCTCAAAAACAAAGGAAGTGGGGCTTCCCTGGTGGCGCAGTGGTTAAGAATCCACCTGCCAATGCAGGGGACATGGGATTGAGTGCTGGTCTGGGAAGATCCCACATGCCGCAGAGTAACTAAGCCCATGCACCACAACTACTGAGCCTGCGCTCTAGAGGCCGTGAGCCACAACTCCCGAGCCCACGCACCACAACTACTGAAGCCTGTGCCCCTAGAGCTCGTGCTCTGCAACAAGAGAAGCCACCGCAATGAGAAGCCTGTGCACTGCAACGAAGAGTAGCCCCCGCTCGCTGCAACTAAAGCCCGTGCGCAGCAACAAAGACCCAATGCAGCCAAAGATAATTAAAAATGAAAAAAAAAAAAACCAAACAAAGAAAGTGATAAATGGCACCCAAGGACAGGAAGCTAGCTGAACACTGGATAGAATCAGGACTTAAACCCTAGTTCTTTTGATTCCACATACTGTGATCTCTAATCCAACACAAACTTTTCCCCACACTTAAAGATCTATAAAATGAAAATAGAGGTAGTACTTATTGAAAAAAAATCTATGTATAAGTGGACCCACCGCTGTTCAAGGGTCAACTGTACAGTACATTGTTAGTGGCAGAATGTGGATGATGGGTACAGGGTGTTCCGTATACAGTTCCATCATCTTGGTTGCATGCTTGAAATTTTTTAAAAGAAAATGTTGGGGGAAAAACTGACCACCTAGGGTTGTTGTGAAAGGTGCAGAAGTACACAGCAGCGTGCGTAACACACTCAGGCTGGGCAATCAAAGGTTATTATTAATTCTCGCCGTGAAGATCTATTTGGTTCCCAAGTTTGAATTTAACAGGAAGAGTTGGGGCCTGAGGGGTACCTGTAGTGTTCTTTGTAGCATTTCTTAACCTTGTAGAATCTTAACATCACCCAGTGGATTCCAGGGCCACCGAGGATATTACATCAACACTCACTTTGTTGATATGGGTGGATAAGTCTGCCATTTGTTCATTCAGCAATTATTCAAGCAGTTACCGTGTGATGGGTTGGTGCCTTGGTGACTATTAAGTGACCCAGGAGCAAGAAGTAGCTGGCGGGAGGGCCTGCTGCCATTTTCAGACAAGGAGCTGAAGGCCTCGGGAGGCCAGCCGCACAGGCTGGGGACAGAGCTGGGCTCGGGCTCAGTTCTACCTGCTTCCCGAGGACGAGTTTTCCATGGCTGCTTCCTCACTCTTGGTTGGAAAGCACATGTCATGTTTAGTAAAATAATGTGACTGATTTTCACAAAGTGGCCAAGAAAACCCATCCCCTGTCTGTCTTCACCATTCCCCTTGGAAAATTTCAAGAGACTCTCTTCTCGGGAGAACAAAGGGCAAGAATTTTACTTTTCTTGTTCCACACGTCTGGACGTGTGTGGGGCAGCTCCCTCTGACTGTTCTGAGCCTACATGAGGATGCGCCACTTGCAAGTGCTTTATTCCTTGTTCCTTCTTTGCACTCAACAAAGTTCACAGACAGACGACTCGGTGGAAATGTAATTACCAGAATCTGAATCCAAGTGAGCGGCAATTCCAGGTAGAGCATGGCATATCCCCTTATCAAGTGACACACAGCCTGCCACCAGAGGCACAGCGATCTGATCTTTATAACACATTGGCAACCACACTTATCTTGACACTCACTCTCCAGATGCCACATTTGCATAGGACATTGCATAATTTCCTCTCAGAAAATGGCCCTGTTTAGCATGAGTAAATAAAGTTAACCTAACTCTGAGGCAGCCGAATGGAATACTTGAGATTTCCAAGAAAAGATTTGAATACCTAAGCTCTTCCCCATGCGTTGCAAGACAGACTTGAGATAGACAGAATCGACTTTGGGTGGGGCTCCCTCCTTCCTGCTACTCAGAAGCCCAGCAGCCAATGAAGGAGGGTACCCTGGGCTTCAGAAGCCCAGGTGCCCCCCACCCCCAAGATTTCTCTGCTCTGGGCCCCTCCCCAGGATATAAAGGCTCCGCCTTTCCCTTCCTTCTTTTATTCTTCCACCAGTCTCTCTACCTGGCATTTGCCTGGCGGCCACTGGGTGCCAGGCGCTTGGCTACAGAGATGACGGAGGTCCCTGCTCTGGGTGACCTTTCTGAGCCTCAGTTTCCTTATCTGAAAAATGGATATACCACTTACTTCACAGGGATTCTGTGAGGAGCAGATGAGATGAGGTACAGAGAAGGCCTGTGATTTTCTCTGCTTGGGTCATGTGGGCACATCTCCTTTTTCCCTCTGGACAGAAGGTTCTTGAAGATAGGGCCGAATCTTCTCTTTCCCTCAGATTTCCTCTTTATGATACTTCATCAGAAAAGTACACAGGGTATTCTAGAGAGCAGATCTGGCCCAGGGGATTTTCCCTCCTTGGGCAGGGGTGGGAGGAAGGGGGTTCCTTCTGGCAGAGGACATGGGCTAGAGTGTTTCCCCAAAGTGTTAAAACTGCCAGGATTTATACTATTAACATCACTAGAGAAGACATATTTGGGCGTCACACAGGCATCTGTGGGGGATCTGTGCACCCACAGATGCTGGCTGGACTTCAGGGGGCTCTTCTGGTCAATGGCTCTGAGCTTGACCTTCAAGGCCCTTCTTGGGTGGGGAATGTTCTGTCTTGCTAATATCCAACCAGGACCCTCCTCTCTCAAGACAGGACGGTGGTAGAAGGAAATGGCTTTGTAGATAGAACCATTCATATCCTCTTTCCCCTTCACTGTCTCACACTTTTCATTCCAACATTTCTGAAGCACTTTCCTCCAGGCTGGACCCTGTGCTTGGCAAAGACGTCCACAGAGATGGGCAAGACTCACCCCTCAGGGGCTCCTGTGTTCCATGGGGGAGACCAAACAAGTGACCATTACATTACAACGTGACAAAGGCCGTGGCAGGGAAAGGCCAGCGGCTGCAGGAGGCCAGAAGAAGCCCACCGACACAGGTCGGAGTCAAGGAAGGCTTCCTGCAGGAGGTGAAGTTTTAACCGAATCCCGAAAGAAGCCCAGAAATTGACCAAGCAGGGGAAGAGAGCAGTGCTTCAGGCCAAATCAAGCCATTATCCCTCTCCAGAGGGCTCGCGGGTTCCTCTTTGATACGGTTTTGCATCTGGCCTTTCATGGCCTAGCACTAGCCTCCCACTTTTCACCTGTCCCTTGGGGTTTCAAGCTCTTTGCCTGACTTTGGTCAGAATGTCTGGAGGGGCATCCACACGCATTCCCTGGCCCATCACTTGGGTCCTGCCTCTATACCTGTCTTTCTCTGGGTCTTAGCCTCCTGGGACAGCATAGTCTGGTGGTGAAGAGCATGGGGAAGGGGCCAGACTGCCTGGTGTGGGTCCTCAGCACGCTGCTGTCCACCCTCTGGACCTCAGGTATCTCATCCATCAAATGGGGTGATAACAGTACTACAGTATTGCTGCTGTGGAGACTCAGTGATATTTGTCAAGTGCTAGAATAGTGCCTGTTACCTAGGAATAATAGAATTAGCATTCTAAACTCCTCGGCAAGAGCATGAAGGGTTTGGTGAGAATAGTGAGCTGAGAGCGAGAAGAGGCCTGGGTCTGAATCCCAGCTGGGCACGTACGAGGCTGTGTGGCCTCAGTTAGGGCAAGTGACCTTTCCGGGCAGGCCTCAGTTTCCTTCTCCCTGAAATGAAGAGGTTGGGACTAAACCACACACCTCTTTTCTGATGGGAAAGAACATCTAAATTTCCTACCAGGGGACACATTTACGGCCGTTTGGCAGAAATCAGTTCCCAGAGTGAATGCTTACTGGCACAGCAGCCTGATTTGTAATTAGCTGGTGGGAATTCAGTGCACTTCAAACATTAACAGTAAAATATGGGAGACCTCTGGTGGAGACAAGCCACACCTTTGGGCTTAAACAAACGCTGTATCCTTCACACACCAAACTGTCTGCTTTCTGTTTTTAATCGCTAGTGCTCAAATTGAGTATCGATAGACGTTTTGGCACTGGAACAACACTTCCAAAGCGTATGATTTGAAGTGATGCAGTTAGGCAGAAATAGAGACACAGATGTAGAGAACAAACGTACGGACACCAAAGGGGGAAAGGTGGTGGTGGGGTGATGGTGGTGGGATGAATTGGGAGATTCAGATTAACATATATAAACTAATATGTATAAAATAGATAACTAACAAGAACCTGCTGTATAAAAAATAAAGAAAAAAGAAAAAAAATAAAGTGATGCAGTTAATATGAAACTAAATCTTATCAGCTAACTCTTTATAATCCTAGGCACCCAATCAGATGGCCTTCTTTTAAATTACTAAACTGCGTTTCAAACAAGATAAGAATCAAGAATCTCAACTATTTTTCCCCTCTGAGCTTTTTCTTCTTTTGAAAGTAAACTTGAACATGAACCACTCTATGAAATTCATGAAGAGCAAAATAAGGAAAGCAATTCATTCTTCATTCATTCCTTTTACTTTAGTTTTTCAAGGGGGGTGGGTCCTCACAGACTTTTGAAGGATATGTTGCAGTTGGCAGGCGGAAGTGTGTGAGCCGTGGGTCAGAGACATATGAGAACATGAGGAGTCTGGGAGACTGCTGTCCTTCACTGGGGCTGGAGTACGTGGAACAAGGCAGCAAGGGCTGGTGGAGGGCGGGGCTGCAGGACCTGGGGAACCTGTCAGTAACGGCTGTTTATTAAAGCCATACCAAGGAGTGTAACCAGATGCCCAGAACTGGGGACTCAGGGAAGATTGCCATGGCAACTAAAGGTTTTGCCTGTGGTTATTTGCTGAAACTTAATTCAGGAATTTCATTGGAAGTTTCTAATTAAGACCCAGTTTGGAACTTATAATATACATGAAAAAAGGGGCTTACTAAGGATATGAAAAAAAATTAATAAGATTTCCCAATCGGTCCTTTATTTATCAATTTAGCAAATATTTACTGTGTATTTGCTACAGCTCCAAGTACTAAGGATGCAGGAGTGAAGAAGAATGTCTCCGTCTTCACACAGCTCACAGTCTGGTGGATGCAGACAGACCATAAACAAATAACTTGAATAAACCTATTAGTATAAAGTATGCTTACACAATGCGAAGGCAACGCTTACCCTGCTTGTAAAGAGACTCTTCAAAAGCTAATTTGCAAATCCTGCAAACAGACTATTCAGAAGTTTCACTTGCAAAAAAGGGAACCCTCCTACACTGTTGGTGGGGATGTAAATTGGTACAGCCACTATGGAAAACAGTATGGAGGTGGCTTAAAAAACTAAAAACAGAGTTACCACATGATCCAGCAATCCCACTCCTGGGCATATATCTGGAGGAAACTCTAATTTGAAAAGATACATGCACCCCAATGTTCACAGCAGCACTATTCACAACAGTCAAGACACGGAAGCAACCTAAGTGTCCATCGACAGATGAATGGATAACGATGTGGTATACACACACACACACACACACACACACACGCGCACACAAAATGGAATATTACTCAGCCATAAAGATGAAATAATACCTTTGCAGCAACATGGATGGACCTAGAGATTATCATACTAAGTGAAATCAGACAAAGACAAATATCACATGATATAACTTATATGTGTAATCTAAGAAAAATGACACAGATGAACTTATTTGTAAAACAGAGACAGACTCATAGACATAGAAAACAAACTTATGGTTACCGAAGGCGAAGGGGTGGGGAGGGAAAAATTAGGAGTTTGGGATCAGCAGAAACACACTACTACATATAAAATAAACAAGGTCCTACTGTATAGCACAGGGAACTATATTCAATGTCTTATAATAACCCATAAGAGAAAGGAATCTGAAAAAAAATATATATGTATAACTGAATCACTTTGCTGTACACTAGAAACTAACCCAACATTGTAAATCAACTATACTCCAATTTAAAAAAAAAAGTGCCACTTGCAAATGCATATCTATGCTAATTTCAAAAATTAACAGTTGCAGTTTATTGAGTATTTTAATAAGCGCCTGGCTCTGTGCTTCAAAACAATCCAACGAAGAAGGTACTATTACCTACAGGTCACAGATGAGAAAACAGACCTCACCAGAGTTATCCACTTGCCCGAGGCTGTGCCGCTGTGATTTTCAGTACGGTCAATTCCCAGGACCCCAGGCAGGAAACACCCACGGTGAGCCAGACCCAAGTGCCTCCACACACTTGAAACCACTTAAAACCAAACCCCAATCCTGTAAGAAGACTCCGTGGGTCACACTCTATGCTAAGTTGGATGAATCTGGACCAGCCGGGGAAACGACGTTTGACCACCTGTGCTCAGACACGGCTGCTTTTAGAGCAAGGGCCGAGTGGCTCCGTTTTGGCTGGGCTACATGAACGTCACTGCCTTTGGCTGCTTTGCTGATTTCTTAGCAGAGGAAATCCACCAACAGGGAAAGAAAGGGAAAGGTTAAGAGAGACAGAGATTTGGGCGGGATGGTAGAAGGGAGCAACAGATGGCAAGGAAGCACAGAATCCGGGGAGCTGAGAGCCCCGCACACCCACCTCCTTGCGACAGCACAGCCGGCGCTGAAAACCCCTTGCCTTCCTGAGCCTGATGCAGAGAGCACGTCTGCAGAGCTAGGATGCCATGGATTCAAATTTATCAGGCAAAAGGAAGGCAAAGAAAAGGCGGGCGGTGCCTTTTCTGCTCTCTATGTGGGAGCTAGTCAGGCTGTCCACCAGGAGATAAATAATAAGGCACGGGCCGAGGAAAAGAGGAGACGGCCAGGCTGCGGAGGTCTGCCTGGACGCTGGGTAGTGGGCGGAGACACCTCCAGCAGCCATGCCTCTAACCCCCACGTGCAGCTCTGGCTGGACAAGGCTTGCAAGCCTCACCGTTTCTGCTTCCTGCCATGTGCTGGGGGCTTACAAGCAGGGCAGGCTCTGGGCCTCCACTTTCCCAACTGTAAAGAGGGGCGATAAGAGCACTTAGCTCCCAGGCACTGGAGACTAAACAAGCAGGGGATCAGTGCCCAGTAACCACTGTTTCTGTAATCATCACTGCCTCACCTGCCCTCCAGGCCACAGATGAGGGCACTTGAGGCTCAGCAGGGTGAAAAACACAGAGCCGGGGTTCTGAAAGACCCCAAGACCTGTGCTTTCCCTGTTTCCTGACTTTATCCCCCCAACTGGCCTAAAAGGACTCTCTGCGTTGATGGAAATGCCCTTCATCTGTGCTGTCAAGATGGGAGCCACCCGCACGTGTGGCTATTTAAATGAAAATAAAGTGAAAATTTTCATTCTCTGTCGTGCCAGCCACATGTGGCTACTGAGTACCTGAAACGTGGCTTGTGTGACTGAGGGACAGAATCTTTAGCCTTACTTAATGTTATTTTCATTAATTGAAATTTAGATCGCCATGCGCGGTTCGTGGCTAGAGGGACCCAAAGAGAAAGCAGGGATCTGACCATGGGAAGTGGTCATGGCCTGTGGGATCTGGCCTGTGGGAAGTGGCCCCTCTTCACTTCTGGCAGGAGCTCCGACTGAGAATGACTTCTCAGGAAACCTTGGTGACACCAGGCAGCGTGAGCCAGGGTCTGGGAGCTCCCTGACCTGGAAGGAGTCGGGTGCCCCGGCCACCTGTACTCTTGGCTCCCGGCTCACTCAGTGTGGGAGCCTAGTGCCCATGAGTCACCTCAGGTCCCTGCAGATCCACAGCGGACATGCCCACACAGCGCTCTGCAGCACTAGGGACTCACCGAGGGCAACAGGCTCTGCATCTCCATCTTGCACTGGGTGGGGAGTCCTCGTGGGCCTCCTGCTTCTCTGCAGCCAGGCATCCAAGGACAGGCAGGGTCTGGCGTCCACTGCCAGGCTTTCTCGACGTCCTGGCCCCCACGTATAGGGGGCAGGAAAGCCTCGTGGAACGAATGGGCTGGAAAGTTACTGCTACGCATCTAATACTTAGAAGGGAAGGTTCAAACACCTGAAGAGGCTGCAGCTCAGACACATCACCTTGGGAGTGGGCCAGGGCATCTCACAGTGAGGGCCACTGATGGCCGGGGCACCGGTGGTCAGTGCAGAGCTCAGGACTCTGGACTTAGCGGGTGGAGCCCGGGAGGGTCTCTGGACACGTGATTGGAGACCTGTGAGGGCCCAAATAGCTGTACCGGTGGTTACACGGAGGATCAGCGCTTATGACAGTGAAGTAGCCACAGCCAGGCCGGTTCTCCTTACTGAGAAGCCTGGCAGTTCTCCCAGGAGGGGACGTAGAGCTACCAGGTGGCAATTTAGAACAAGAGGCTGAGAGCTCCTCGGGCCTGCCGTCTGCGTCACGCAGACATCCTCTCCAGCACGCAGGCTCACCCGGCCCTCCCGCAGAGAGGGGCTGAGCAGGACTGACTTCTGGTGCTCCAACTTCCCCCCAAACCAGTTTTTTTGAGGGGTGGGCACAGAGCACCCTTCTGTTAGTCAGCAGGCTAGAGCCTGCCACAGAGGCCTAATTAAACCTTACAGCAGTGGCACCCAAACTCTGTTGCACGTGGAATCACTCAGGGATCTTTAAAATCGCTCATGCGGCTCCCACCCCTGCACATCTGATTTCACGAGTACAGGGTGTGACCCGGGCACTGGGAGTCTCCAGGCGACTCTGCTTTGCAGCAAAGTCCGCAGACCACGGCCTTACAGCATCGCCTGAGGAGGCAGATGCCCCCTCCTTGTCCCCCTGGTCCAGCTGAGGAGACAGACTTGGCCAAGACCACACCCTGACCAACAGTGAACCAGGCCTTGATGAAGAAAGAGGCTTACAATCCTGCTATTAAAACGCAAGGAACTTGCAGCCCATCAATTAATCCAAAACAAAACAAATCACAAAATCCTTTCCCTCATCTTACTCTAAGACACTGGGGCAAGATGTTTTCAGGCCATTCACAAAACAGATGTTCAGCAGGGCCGGAAAGCTGGTGGGGGTCTCACGCACAGGGGAGGGTATGTTGAAAAACACCAGTAAATACATGGGGCTGTAACGCTATCCCGGGTCTGATGGATTGCTTACGGCATCTTCCGGAGTTAATTAGAATAGCCCTGAACTCAGTCTTGTATGTCAGCACTCTTTGCCATTAATGATTCAGGTAAAGAAAGACGTAAAATAATACGGCAGGGAATGAAGTTAATTGAACTAAGCCTTTTAAAAATATTTCTGATACATCAAATTCTAATTAAAGATTAACACACACAATGGAAATATTAAAAGGCACTTACACAGGCCCCCAGAACACAGGGAGAGAGAATGAAATCTGTCAAGGCTGAGGGCACTGATTAAATCGTTCAGATAAAGGAGTTGGTAAGTGATGAGAGGCATTTACTTACAGCTGTGATTTAAATGAGGAAAACCATACTGGTACAGCCTTCCTGGAGGGAAACTTGGCAATAAGGAAGGAAATCTTCCAACTGAGCTTGAACCTGCAAGCCTACTTCTAGAACTGTAAGGTACGGCGAGAGAGAGAGAGAGAGAGAGAGAGAGAGAGAGAGAGTGTGTGTGTGTGTGTTATATAGGCAGTCTTAAAAAATGCTGTTAAAACAGTGTTTCCTAAACCTCAGTCATTTCTTTACCACCCTAGGGATTTTTCCATGGTTGTACCACCATCTGTACCATTTATCTGATATTTTCCTTAAGTTCTGTCCCTCCCTTTTAACTTTATTTTAAAAGGAAACTTTGTATCATTTACAGAAGTGCAAAATTAGCATCATCTGTCAACAGAAGACAGCCATTTAAATGCACAAAATATTCATCCATGCACCACCCCAAACCGTCTCAGGCACCCCCTCTTGAAAAGCACACTGAGAAGAGTGGCTGATATGAGGAAAGGCGTGCCCGTGGGGCCTGATGTGAAAAATGAAGGTGACCAAACAGCACGCACCGAAAGACGTCGTTTTTTGTAAAACAAACTCATGGTTATCTTCGGGTTACGGTACGGTTATAAGTGATTTTTAAAATGCTTCTCTGTATTTTCTAAATTTTCCACAATGAACCGATAAGACTTTTATAATAAATATTTTTATCAAAATTTCAGTGGTCCTGTATTTCTCCTATAGGTCCCCATGTACTTCTTGGGAGGTAGGTCTGGAAGGACACAAGGCCTGACTTATAATCTGTTATCCCTGGGGAAGTCGGAGAGATGTGGCAGGGAGGGAGAGGGGCAGGAGTTACTTAGTTTTGTTTTCTTATGAGGACAGCATATTTGTACGGTATTTATGTAATTAGAAGTTAATGAAAAACATTAACTCCCAAAGCAAAGGCCCCGTTTGGTGGCAATCTTACGCCGCTACCACACCTTGACCATCCAGAGGCGTGTGGCCAATTGCCCGGCCATGTGGCTGGCTCGTTCCCCGTGAGACGGAGCTGGCTGTGGGGAGAAGCCAGGTGCCAGCAAGGTGAAGATGGGTGGCAGGGAGAGCCCCGGACCCAGGGTGAGAACACACTGTGGCCAGGCTGGGATCAGGGCTCACACAGCCTACATCCCTCACGGGGTTTTTTTTCTTACCCTTTCTTGTTCATTCTCCACTCTCCTTTCGGCTACTTGTTCCCCTTCCTGTCTCTCTTCTCTCTGGTTTTTGCTCTTAAAGCACAGCCTAGAAAAGGCAGGCCACGTTCCATAACATTACCGCCCACTTTTTCCTGCTATTTACATCAAAGACCCCAAGCTCACACATTTGAAACTGAATGTCATATAAAAGATTACCAACTTAAAAAAAAAGATTATCAACTATTCAAAGAAGAAACAAGTCACGGAAAATCTGACTTTCATTCTGGTTCTGCTTGATCACACCTCCCAAGAAGACAGTAGAAACTTCAAAGGCATCCCGGGTACTGAGGAAGCCCAGCGGCTGAGAAAGGTTACTTGCTTTTTCGTGGCTGATCCACTGGGGGACAACTTTTTCCATCCCTGACAAGGAGGGGTATGTTTAAAGGTCCACGGCCCTTTTAAAGGGGCCCCCACTTCTTCACAATAAGGATAACTGCATTCATTCTACAGACTTATTGGTTTAAATATGATTCAAGTAAAATTCATGCAAAGCTGATTTTTCATATTTGAGTTATGTTATAAACTCCATGGCAGAGGCAATAGGGAAATGAGAGCAGGCATATTTGGGCAGTGGTGAGGGCCCAGGCAGGCATGCAGGGCCCCAAAAGAAAAAAGGGAAAGATTCTTTCTAAAGAACTCAGATGCAGACAGGACACATGAGGTCAGTTCTCAAGAAAGGAAACGCCGGGTGAACCAGGCAGCTGTGATAAATGGGCCTGGGGGTTGGGCGGGGGAGGCAGAGCCTGCAAAGGCCTCAAACTTCAGAGGGCAGGTCTCCTGCGGGGCTCAGCTGCCCCTGGCCTGAGCAGCTGTGCCTAGAGGGCCCGTTAAGCCACAAGTTAAGCCACAAGTGAGCACTGTCTGCCTCCTCCCACCAACCTCACACCTGTAGGTGAAGGCTGGCCTTCGTGGAGGGCAGGGGCCTCCAGACCGTTTACTGTAATCACCCGTTAGGGCTGGAAACTTCTCCGGCACGGCCTGACTGGGACTGGCGCTCGGAGCTTCTGGGTCAAGCCTATGGAACCCCTGACTCACATCACCTTTCAGTTTCCCTTTGAGCCCCCAGAAGCCACATCTTCTGTCACCAAAAGGTGACACAGCAGCAGGGCCTATTACAACGCAGTTCCTTAGGACACCGGCTGGGAAGGGCCCTGCAGGGCCAGCAAATACCCCGGAGAAGAGGTTGAGACCTGGGCATCACTTAGAAGATTGGGGTCAGTCCTGCTTCCTAACAGCACCGTTATAAAGGAAGGCAGAGCTAAACCACTGTGGCACGGTGTGGCCACAGAGACCTGCCTGACTAACCAAGGGCGCTCGCCCCACGCCCACCCTCTCCAACAGGGCACGAGACCAAAGGACCCTCTCTACCCATTGGGCCCTTGGCCCCATCCCCACGGGCCGCCTTGGTTCGTGCCATCATCCTCTCGCTCCAGATCCAGCAAGAGGCCCCTTCCACCAGCTGCCCACCTAAGGTCTTGCTGCCTCACCACTGCCCATGACCATGGTGCGGCAGGACCTTTCTGGAGCGCACATCCCAGTTTGTCACACCTGTGCTCAAAGCACAGCGTTTCCTTCCTTGTGAGCGGCCCCCTCGACCCTGCCATATTCTCTGTGCGCTCTGCTCTCCCCTCTCCCCTCCCTGCTCTTCGGTCAGTCCTGTGCACAGCCTGCCCTTCTCCACCCATCTGTGCCCTCTGCCTGGTGGGTTTCCACCCTCCCCTGAAGGCCTGGCTGATGCTTACTTCTTCAAAAATGAGTTTACTTTACTCCAAGAGGCAGGTATTTGGTGGCTACCCACTGCCAGGAAGCACAGAGAGAAAGCTGCCCTCCTTCCACCAAGGGGAGCAGAGCAGAAAGAGAAAACCAAGTCTGGGCAAAACCACCCAAGTGCCCGTCAGGGCGTGCTCTACGGCCCTTGCCACCGGGAGCCTGCTGTTCCTTTGGCTGAGCACCACAGGCTGTGTCGGCTGGTCTTTAGGAGACCGCGATGCACTCCAAACACACGTTTTTGAGATGTGGACTCATACTGGCTAAGGGACAGCTGCTTCTTTTCTCCAGAGGCCCTGGCTTCAGGGCCCAGGCTCTGTGTGAGGGATGACAAGAATGAGCCACTATATGCGGCCTTTCCCTCTCTTTGCTTTGCTGAGCAGGTCTAGTTGAGCTCACGTGAGATAAAGGTCACTTTTATGCACTGCTCCCAAAGCTCCATAGGGTTGGAGGGTGTGGGGACTCCGGAGACCGAGAATCCAGGGATGGGTCCTGAGGGAATGGTCCAGGCGAGGACGGTCCTCGCTGGTTCTGGCTCCCCACTGCTGCACGCAAAGCTCAGTACTCTGTGGAGGGAGGCTGCCTGCCTCCTGGCCTGTCTCCCACTGGGCTGGGGACAGTCGTGACAATGAGGACAATAATGACAGCTGACATGCACTGAGCATTATATTACAGGCCAGGTGCTGGCAGGCACTTTCTGGTGTATTAAGTAATTTAATTCTCACCTGTTTTCCAGATGAGGAAGTTGGGGTCCTCCGAGTTTAATGAACTTGTCCAAGGTCATGTAGTTAATAGACAACACAGCTGGTACTCAAACCCTGATACATTCTGACATGGGAGCCCCTACTCTTACCGCTGGGCCCAGAACAAAAGAAGGGAAGAAAAAAGAGAGAAAGCAAACCAAAAGTTTTTGGGGTGAGAACTGGAATCAATTACGTTTGAATTTGTATTTGCAAATCCACTTTCAAGGAAACGCTGGGAGTGCCTGTGAGCCAGGGGCTGGTTTCAGTGTGTTTTTAAAGAGCTTCCTTCCAATCACATACGCAGGGCTCCTGCATATCAGGCCCAAGTGGACCCTGCAGTGGACACGGGCTGGCTGGTGGGGAACCATCCTGACCAAGCAAACCCCTGGCAGTTGTGGGTAACATTGCTCAGAACTGCCCACAGGGGTTCAGAGCACCCTTGTTCAGGACATGCCTTCCCTGCAAAGAGAAGTGGGGTGCTTTAGAAGGGAAAGCTCCGGCCCTGCCTGGGCTGGAGCTTAGTTACCAGAAGCCTAGCAGGTCATCTTGCAGCCTCAGTGGTAACTCTCTGGTTCACATTTCTTAGAAGCCTGCTGTGTTTCAGGCACTGTGCTCAGGGCCTTCCTGACAATTCTCCTCATTTTCCGGATGAAGGGAAGCTCAGGCTACTGTTCAGTGTCTCTGCAAAGTCACCCAGCTGACCAGCGGCAGGGCAGGCTGGAGGGCTGGGGGGTAGGCATTTGGGGTGCACCGCTCCCTCCTTACCTCTCCCTGCCGCTGGGCCAGGGCCCCTCCCTCTGTGGTGCCTGCACCTCCTGACAGCCCTGCAGAGGTGGGTGGGAAGCTCTGAGCCCCGGGGTTGGGTGGGGGGAGGGGGGGCAGGAGCTGCCCAGGGCGCACAGCTCTGCCACCCCAAGTGGCCGGGCCAGAATTCCAGCCTCCAAAGGCCCTACTCTCTCAGACCCCGGAGCACCCCTACAAAGCGAGCCTTCTTCATCGAGTGGCTGACACTGAATAAGCTGAATAAGCCAGTGAGCTTTTACTGAAAGCCACATACAACTTCCCTTTCACCCTTCAGAATAAGTGATACCTTTATGCCAGTTATCAATCTCCTGTGTCTTTTTTTTTTTTTTTTTTTGCGGTACGCGGCCCTCTCACTGTTGCGGCCTCTCCCGCTGCGGAGCACAGGCTCTGGACGCGCAGGCTCAGCGGCCATGGCCCACGGGCCCAGCCGCTCCACGGCACGTGGGATCCTCCCAGACCGGGGCACGAACCCGCGTCCCCTGCATCGGCAGGCGGACCCCCAACCACTGCGCCACCAGGGAAGCCCTCCTGTGTCTTTTAATAGAAGCAGTTCATGGTGTGAGTCAGGGCAGATATAAACATAGGACGGAAAACTGTTTACCTCAGGACTTTACTGAGAAAGGAGGTTGGTAGCTTTTAAAAGCGATGTCTATGGGAGCCTCTGAAGACACGGGGCTGCCGATTCCATGCTGGGGGGCCAGGGTGGGCAGGTGGCTGGGGAGTTAGTGGAAGAGACGGAGAAATAAAACGGTCCGCTGTGGGGACGCAGAGGCTCCATGGCACTATTTGAGATGCCCTCAGACATCATCCTCTGCTCCCTTATCCGTCGTGTAAGAATTCCAGTTCGAGTCCCCCATGGTCCCTTTCCTGACCAGCCCCTAAGAATCATTCAGTGAATCCACAAACATGGGAAAAGGATGAAACATTCTGAAGGCTCTTCTTCAAGCCACATGAATGTTGATGGGTCACCCGTGGGACTGATGAAGCTTTAGTCCTATGAGGCAGGTCCCCTTCTGTGGTTCTTCTGAGGAACCAGAATTCATACAGGGGATGTATTATTTTATGAGATGGAGGCTTGGCAGAGAATCAAATAACTAAGCAAGCATATTTCTGGTACTATGTTAAAATAAACAACTGCCAAGCAGGGGGTTGGGAACATCTAAACAGATACTTGAGTGTGAAGGATGGTGGAGGTTTGAGAGGACACAGCTGCGCGCCCCCTAGTGCACACGGAGGAGGCAGGCTTGCCAAGGGCTGGAAGTCTCTTCTGGCGCCTCTCCGAGGAGCAAAGCGGGGGATGGGAAAAACGGAGCAGAGCACGGGGTTGACTGGTCTGGGTGGCGCCTCAAGGTGCTGGGTGGGCTGAACCAAAGCCGGGAGCTGAGCCTGGGCTCCTCAGTGAGCACCCAGGCTGCCTGGGGTCTGGAAGGCGGAGCTCCTGCAGGCCCCTCTGCCTACTTAACCAGGCTGACGGTGCCTAGCAAATGGCTGTGCTCTTGCCCATCACACTGGCACAAATGAAGAAGGCTGACAGTGGTCACTGAGGGCGAGGGGTGAGGAAATGGGCCCTCCCTATGCTGTCAGCAAGAGGCCTGATGGGTACAGCAGCTTCCGTGGAGGGCAACTTGATAGAAGCTGTCGTACATGGCGAGATACCTAACTCTACCCCAGCGGCTTCACAGCGAAGCAGAGCTGCTCTCCAGGCCCAACACTCCTGGGTTGTTGGGACACTGAACAGCGGGGAGCTGGCCAAACGCCCATCAACGGGAGTGGCTGCCCGAGGACAGCACTTCGGGCCCTTCCATTCAACGCATAATGTGCAAACAAGCTCCATCCGTGTGTCCTGACAAAGGAAAGCCCCACTGTTAATTGCAAAAAGCAAGCTGCAGACCAAGATATGCGTGATCCCATCTGTGTAAAAACGACAGCGATGGTCATGCATTCAACAAGTATTTATCACGTGCCTACTAAGTGCCAGGCCCGTGCCTGGACCGGGGTGACGGTGAAAATGAGGCAGAGTTTGTGCCTACGAGTATGAACTTATGTGCACTAGTGCAGAGAACAAGGTCTGGGAGGAGACATGCCCAGCCCGAGCTGGGAGTTACTGCTGTAGAGGCTGGAGGGTTAGGGAACGGCCGCAGGACGCTGGGAGGGGTGAAAGGGTACTTTCACTTTTTACTCTACACACTGTATTACCTGATCTTTTAATTTAAACAACATGAATGTGTTTCTGTATTATTTGGTGACCTTTAAACAGCAAAGAAAAACATGGAATTACTGACTCAATGGCGGGATCCCAACCTGACTATTCCCATGATGGGCGACCACTCTAGGGGTGGGTGAGGGGCAGAGATGGCGTTAAGTATGAGGCCATTTTCCAACCAGAGCTGAGGTTGTGATTCTGCATCATTTCCAGGCTCTTTGGGAAAAAAAGGTTTGCAGAGCACTGACTCCAGCTGCCCATCCATCTCCTCTGGAGATGCTCTTGGCCATGACTGGGGTCACGGGCACACACTCAAGACTGAGGCTGTGCATCAGACAGCCTCAGCGCTGACAGCGCTGCGCTTCCTCGGCCTGCCCAGCTCGGGATCACTGCGGGCCTTCTATCAGCAGCTCTCTCTCTTTTC
The DNA here is from genome assembly GCF_059928025.1 of Delphinapterus leucas. Taxonomy (NCBI): domain Eukaryota; kingdom Metazoa; phylum Chordata; class Mammalia; order Artiodactyla; family Monodontidae; genus Delphinapterus; species Delphinapterus leucas. Next base: position 29,140,585 of record NC_143143.1, read on the forward strand.
TAGGCCCCATCAAGGCCCTTACCCACACCCAGCCAAAAAGTGGTACACGGAGGACAGCCCATGAACATCAGCCCTCCTGGCTAAGGACAGCCTGACTCTGCCTAGGCCGTGAAGAAGAAAGCAAGGAGTCTTGGGGGCCAGGCAGCCAGGGTCCCCAGACTGGTTCTGCTGTGTCTTAGCTGTGTTAAACTTAGGCCAATCACGTGACCTTTGGGAGCCTCAGTCCTCAAAGATGTAAAATGAAGATGTTACCTCTTCAGAGGTGCAGAAAGATTCCACAAGAACCCCCTCCCCACTCCGTGAAGCCATGTAAGGGGACCACTGAAACCAGGTGTGGCCTCCAACGCCCTGGGGAACTTGGTAACAAATGCAGATTCCAGACTAGTTTATCAGCATTTTAAATATATATCCCTGGTGACTGTGATACATAATTTGTTTGTGTATGTTCCCTGATTCCCTGGAAGAAGTGTTGAGACAGGAATAGAACTTTCTTCCCTGGGACGAAAAGAAATCTGGGATCGAAACCCCCTGTATTACGCCAGCTCAGCCTTCTAAACCCACGCTCCACCAAGCAAAATCTGTCTCATTTAATATCTATAGGTGGCCGTAAAAAAATAAGAAGTAGTTTGGGTTTATTTCGTAAATTAAAAATAACAGTACTGAATATTAAATGTGGCTGTACAACTGCCTTACCACCCCACCGCTGTAAGATAAAAATCACAGCCAAGCCCAAGGGAGGGGGTACTACTTCCTGGACGCCCTGGGAACCAGACGGGGCTCTGCAGGCCGGTGGGGTCCTGGAGATGACTAAAAGCACACCTTACGCACAGACCCCGGGGGGGGACGTGAGGTGGCTTTAGAAGGCACACGTGTGAATGGTTACTTTTACTTTGGTCATTCTATATTTATGTTCATGTGTAGTGAGAAAACTATACACTTATTACTATGGATCCCAAGATTTCTGGTAAAAGTTAGGATTAGCTTAACCTAGCCCACCTGGCCCTGCGAGGGAGTTATTGTGAACAGACTCAAAGAAAAAGATTAAATGAATGATAATACACTTGGTTCTTTTACGTGGCAAACACCTCCGAGGTGGTACTTGAATACTTCCCGCATGGGGAACACTGGTACCCGGGTGCCTCTGCTGAGAGGAGTGGACGTGAATTGAACGGAAGAGACAGGGTAGCACTGATTTAAAAGATGACACCAGGCTCCTGGAAGGCAAGCACCGGGGCCGTGTCCAGGCACTCAGGCCTTCACGCCGTCTCTGGGGCAGTGGTATAAAGTGACTCGGCAACTGCCACTACCTGAGGGCCACACGTCTCGGCTAAGTCTTTAACAGGGAAAGTAGCTACCCCTGAGTTACTGTCCCAAGTATTTATTATGGCAAAGCACTGTGAAAACAACATGGATTCTCTCACAGAATCCTCGTTATACCCCCTAGAAGGGGGAAATGGTTACTATCCCCATATCATGGGTGAGATGAAGTCACCTGCCCACGGCACAGAGGTAGCAAGTGGGGACCTGAGCTGGGGGGACGGGCCCAGCCCAGGCTCCTAACCACGACATCCAGGGCCGCCACCTGTCAGGCCAGGGCATGAGCCCAGGGACCCCCACCTGAGCCTCATCCTTGGCTCTGGTGCTTGTGTGCATACCCCAGAAACCAAAGAAGTTTCTCAGGCAAAATCTTCTTCAAAAACAAGCACATCACCAACAACAGCAATAATAGTAACAGTGCACTGCCAGCAAACAGTGGCTCTGTGCTTTACACACGTTATCTTGTTCCATCCTCATGACATCCTGGTTGAGTACCCATGATTTATTATTCTCCCTACATCACAGAGGAGGCAACAGAGGGCTCGAGAGGTGAGGTCACTTCCCATGGCACACAACCACCAACTGGCAGAGCTGCAAGTGGGGCCCGGGCCAGCCAGGCCCCAAACCTCATGTCCACAGCCCCTTCCGGCCCTTCCGCCTCCCAGGCTTCAGCCTTGCCACCCGTGTCATTATCTCCCTCAGTCCACACACTGCTGAAGCCCTGCAGGGGCAGCCGACCAAGATGGTCAAGTGGTGTCCATGCTCTGCCGGCCTCCCTCTTCTCTGGTGGCAGTGCTGGGGGGGGACCCAAGGGCAGTTCTGGAGCTTCCTCTGGTGCCGGATGGTCAGCCAGCAAGAGTGATGGTTTAGGGACATGACCATTTGCAAATGAACCCTGCTCCCTGAGTGGGCCTGCCCCATCTCAGCCCGGCCCAGAACTTGCTAACATCTTGAAATCAGTCAAGGCCTTTTTGCTGAGATTTTCCCTTTGCCTTTCAGCTTTGGTCTTTGCTTCTCCCTCATGGTCAGTCCCTCAGATTTCTTCCTGGCTGAGTAGGGGGTGGGCCCGGGTCCTGCAACTGGTCCCGCAACTGCCAGCTGTCGAACTAAGAGGCTACCAGGGATTAAGCAGGGGATGTGTATTCACCAGCACGGGCAGAGACATTCACTGTACCAAACAGGCACGCCCTCCCATCTCCCCACCCTCCACTGTCTCTCCACCCTCTGACAGTTTGGTGAGGCCACAGAGACAGTGAGCAAAAAGCTCGCCCTTCTGGCTGAAGCAGCTCTGTCGCTTTTCCCTGACCTTCACTGTGAGAAGGGGTGTGCCAGGCGGTGCAGCTATGGGACGGTGGAGCCTCCGTCACCCCAGCCTTGGAGCAATGTGAGGAGCAGGGCACCCCGCTGACCCACGTGGGACAAGCAGCGTGAGCAGGAAACAAATCTTCACCATGTTCGGGAACGGAGTTTCATTGTTCCCGCAGCGTAGCCCGGCCTGACCTGGAGAAAGCGGCACCCGGCACTCGGGGCCACAGACCACGAGATGAAGCCACTTACGAGTAAGCTGCGAGGTTGGTCTTGGGTCTGGCAAGCCAAGACCACAGCACGCAGTGACTGCCTGTAACGCACAGGCGCTGTGCTAAATGGTCTTTAATGCATTTTCTCACCAAATCTTCTTTGCAGTCGTATATTATGTTTTTGGGCCTCCTTATCCTTATTTTGCAGATGGAAAAACAGACACTTGTAAAGATGAAGAGAGAGATCGAGGCCTCGTGGTGACTGACAGAGCTGGGACTTGGCCTGAGCCCGGCTGTGATTGCCAGTCTGCTGCCTCCCAGCAGCTCCCTCCCTGGGGACTCAATCTGAGGTGATAGTTCTCTCTCCTTCTGTAAAATCGCCACACCGTTTGTCTTTTATAAGCCACGGATGTGCCCTCTGACCATCCAACTAAGGCTTGTGGCATGAAAATGGGCCTGTCATGTTCTGCTCTGACAACCAGGCTGAAAGCTCCTTCCCACGATCCCACCAGGGACAAGGATATGGGCTTCTCAGCCCCGTCTGTGAACGAGTCCAGAGCTTGGCCCCAGTTGGGAACAGGTGTCGAAGAGGTGCCTTTCAACCCCTCAGACAACAACGACGAAAGGCTCCCAGGAAGAGGGGTTCTGGAGCTGGCTCCCTTCCCCCACCCCTGCAAAGCCATCTGTTTGCTATCGGCAGAAGAACCGCTGATTTATACGTGAGGCCAGGAGGGGCCTCCCCAAACCAGGGCCCACAACCGCCCTGAGTTATTCCAGCCAATGCACAGCCATCTGGCCACGGGCCCTTTCTGCCTCTGGAATTGATGGCACAGTATTAATTTTCCTCGAGGTAGTCACCATCTGTGCCTGGGCTGCTTCTCCCTAAGCAGTGTCTTTCAGAGCAGCTGCACAAGGGCAGGCATTTCAAGGGACTGGAAGCAGCACCAGGTAGAGAGCGGTGTGATTTACTACACATTTGGACGCATCGATTGACCTGTAGAGTTTCAGATTGCCTCCCTCCACAATGGAGATGACTCATACAGCTGGGCACGCTCAGAAGACGAATGCTGGACCGTCAAATCCAGTCCTGATCTCATTCTAACTCCCAGTGAGCAAAGAGACCAACCCAAAGCCCGGGAGAATGTCAGATGCTGTCAGAACGGAGAGGCCCCCAAGTATGCCCCTGGCCCCTGGAATCACTGTCTGTTTTTTGAAAACAAAGTCAGTGCCCCCATTTGCAGGCTGGACCCTAAGCCACTCTCTTGTTTCCATTCATTCACCTGCGGCAAATCTTCACCCAAGGACCCGTTACGCTGTCAGTCCTAGGATTCAACGGTGAACAAAAGAGTCAGGGTTCCTGCCCCAAGCAGCTTGGTGCCCACATGAATCAAATAGCAGCACGAAAATAGAAAATTACACACAGTGGCCAACGCAATGAAGAGAGAGATCTGGTGGCCAGATAAGGTTCTGCTGGGAAGTGAGCTGTCAGCAGAGATCTGAAGGATGTCAGGGAGTGAGCCAAGCAAAGGGGCCCTGGTGGCAGGAGAGAGCGTCCCAAGGAGAGGGGCCTGGCCTGTGCGAGGGTGAGAAGCACGGTCAGGGAAACTAAAGACGACGATGCAGCCAGGACCCAGGGTGGGTGGTGCAGCTGGAGAGCAGGCTAAGGGCCCGACTGTGCAGGCATGGTGGCCCTGGAGGGCTCAGGCCTTGAACTCTGCTGGTCAACAGCGACAGCAGCAAGGGAAAGCTGAGCTTAGATGTGCTGCTGACAGAGGACAGGGGCCTGTGGTCCCCGCACTCTCTCCCTGACCAGGCCAAAAGCCCACCACTGGTTTCCATCCTGGTAGGTTATCACAGGCAAAGGCAGCTCAGGGCCATCCTTCCCTCTCCCGAGGCAAACTCTACGACAGGTTCCCCTCAGACGGCCTGCCTGGCCCTCCCAGCCGACAGAGCAGCTCGACAGGCTGGGGGAGGTTGGCAGGAGAGGGTCCCCAGGTCAGGAGAGAGGGCTGGGACCCTGGACCAGGGCCTCGTGTTTATTCTGGTCTCCAGGCTCCACCATCGGCCAAAACCAGCACTGGAGAAACTGGAAATGTTATTACCTGTGCTGAGGAGGAATAAGGCTTTAGGGCTGAAGAGCTGGGTGACACAGGATGGGGGAGGTGGTGGTGGGGTTTGGTGGGTGGGAGCCTGGGCACTGGAGGAGAACGGGCCTGGGGTCAGGTGCTAGCTGGGCCCCTCCAGGCTGTGGGGTGAGGCGTCTGCAATAAACCCTCAGACAGTGCCTGGTGTCTGATGAGCTGCCAATGAGGGGCAGCTCCTACCACCCCTACCTGCTCAGTGGCTTTGGGTCTGCAGGATGTCTCAGAGCCCTTGACCAGGCTCTCCAGGGGTCACAGCCAGGAGGATAAGCCGGAGGACTTGCTGGAGGAGGAGCTGCACCCTTAGACCCTGATGGGGAGCTCTCACTCTCTCCCTGATGAGGCAGGGAAGCCATCCATCTGACTCTCCACCTCCCACAATTTTCTGAGTTAAATACAATTTCACACCCACACACAACCAAACAGCAAAACCAGCATATAGATTCACCAAACATGGATATTTTAAAACTTTAGATTCTGGGTGGGAAGGACCTGCTACCCTGGACCCGGCTGCACGTGAGTCTGGCCTTAGGAAGAGTGTGTGTCTTTCTTTTCAAGAGAAGAGGGAAAGCTGTAGAAAGGGACTGAAGAGGCAGGGCCCCCCTGTCTCTATTCCCAGTGACCAGCCTGGGCCCAGCTGGCACGTAGCAGGGCCTCAGTAAATGGCTGCGGAGCCAATGCAGAGTCATCCCTTTGGCCATCTGGACACACAACTCATTCCCAACTCACCCGTAAACCCATCAGGATTTAAGCCTTGTCCAGTCTCACTTTTAATTCCCAACTTTTCACCCAAATGAGTTCCTGTCTTGGTGTCACCCGGTGTCATTTAGGGCATGGGGTGGGGGCTGTCGGTTGTTTTCAGGAGAAACGCTGTCTTCCCAGCAGGAGGAAGTGAAAGCTGGACCTGCGTGTAGGGGTGGGGCAGCCTGGGTGGGGAAGTGGCACCACCCATGAGCACAGGTCCCTGGCCCTGAGGGGAGAGTGACTGTAAATCAGTGGATGTGGATTCCATAAAGCAAGCCACTGTGCTTTCCTGTTACGTACACACAGGTGCTCGCACGCACACATATACACCTAAACACACACGCGTGCACACACGCAGTATCTAAGGTTATGGTGGGTTTTGTGTTGTTTTGTTCTGTTTTTTTTAAACAAGAGCTATCAAAATCGAGGGAGGTGTCTGCACAATTTTGCAAAACCTCAATTCTCATACATATACTTAAGGCCTGAATCAGAATGTTTTTCCATCATGGTCAACAATGTTCTCATTTCTTGAGAAAAACAAAAAAAACAACAACCCCAAAACACATTTATTTTATTTCATTTTTACATCCAGCTAGTTTAGTCAAGGACTAACATTCTGCCACAGACCATTTAATGACCAGAACCCTCTAATCCTTTCCTGGAAAAAGGTCCTTCTCAAAACCTAATAGGGGCTTTTGATTAAAATTCCTCCTGGCCAAAACCGGCTAGAGAGAACCCGCACTCTTAGCACGGCTGTCCTAGGCTAATGGCACGGGGGATGGAACCATAAGGACCCCTGTGGTTTAAGGACCCGAGGGAGTGGTGGGGCGTGTGTGTGTGTGTGTGTGTGTGTGTGTGTGCTGGTCCAGGACTGGGGGGGTCACATGGCCATGGAAGGTGACATTGGAGCCTTTTAGGTCAAAAGGAGAGCTTTGGGGAGAAGGGAGACTGAGCTGCCTGGGAGAACACCAACCACAGGAAGAGCCTCGGCATCAGGAACCCAGAGGACAGAAAGACCGGCAGGAAAGACAGGAAGTGGCAGGGTGCTGGAACCGGGGGGAGGCGACCTGGGGAATGTCAGTGGGCAGAGACCAGGGACCACCTGCGGATGGTGGCAGGAAGTGGGGAGGCATGGAGAGAAGAGTTTTAACCTGTACCACCAGAGTGGGGCCCTGTCGGGCATGCCTCAGCCCTACACGGGGCTGAAGGTTCTGGAAGATGTGGTGGGAGGTGGGGTCTGGTCACATAACCCAGGAGCACCCGAGGGGTAGCTGTCCCTAGCCGGTGCATCTGCTGTTGGTTCTCAGGGACTCCTTAACTGCAGGGTGTCACGCAGGGCCTCCGCCCCATCTGCTGCCAGTTTCCACATCCCACCCGTGGTAGGCAGCATAATGGCCTCCAAGGATGTCCATACTTGAGTCCCTGGAACTTGTGAAGGTTTCTTACAAAAGGGATATCACAGATGTGATTAAATTAATGGCTCTGAGATGGGGAGATGATCCTGGATTATCTGGGTGAGCCCTGTCTAATCAGAAGAGGTCCTTAAAAGTAGAAGGGGGAGGCAGACAAGGAGGTGAGAGTGATGGGATATCAGAATGGTCCAACCCACCGCAGCTGGTTTGAAGATGAAGGACGGGGCCAGGAGCCAAGAATGCAGGCAGCTAGAGGCTGGAAAAGGCAAGGAAACGATTCTGCCCTGGAGCTTCCAGAAAGGAAAGCAGGCCAGTGATTTTAGCCCAGTGAGACTTCTGACCTACAGAACTGTGACATAATAAATGTATGTATCATTTTAAGTCATTAAGTTTGTAGAAATTTGTTATAGCAGCCACAGAAAACAAACACATCACTCAACATTCTAGACACAGGGTATGACCAGGTTGCCATACCACCCACGTCGTCTTCACTTAGGATACCCCCTGCTTGGAACGTTCTTGCCCAGCTTGTCTGCCTTCTGAACACCCACTCAGAACAACACTTAGCTCAATGGCTGGGGCTCTCAGAAGCAATTCCTGTCCCTATTCACCCCCACCCCCAGCCAAGGCCCAACTGCCCCCTGTTCTCCCCACTGCACCCTGCAGTTCCCATCAAAGCACCCATTGTCTATCTGCTGCTGTAATTCCTGCCAGAACGCCGCCAGCTGCCTGCAGGGAGGGCTGTGTCTTATTCTTCTTCCTTCACATTTCTAGCGCCCTGGCAGTGCTTACCACTCTGTAAACGATGGACACGTTAGTGGGTAAGTGAATGGATGGAGGGGTTGTAGCCCAGAGTCAAGTGTTCAAGTTCTGCGGTCTGAATCCTGTGTGTGTGTCCTGGCTCCCTCACCTCCTGACAGAGTGTGACCCTGGGCAGGTTATTTTTACCTCTCTGTGCTTTGGCTTCCTCGTCCATAAGATGGGGATACTAACAAGACCTACTTGGCCAGGTTGTGAGGGTTAAATTAGTTAACCCATGTCAAATACTTACAACAGTGCCTGGCCCAAGGAAATGGACCAATAGGTGGCACCTATTATCATTCCTGTGGGATCCAGCAAAGGATGCTGAGCACGAAGGGAAGAGCTAAAGCCAGGGGCCAGGGAGACCTCAGGGAGTGGCATCAGGCTGCATAAATCTAGTCTAGAACCTTCAGGAGACACTGCCTGGCCCTCATGTTTCTACCTCCAGCTTCCTCTGTATGAGTCTGGTGCTGGGGCTCATCAGGCTGAAGGGAGCAAAGGGAAGGGGGCCCAGCGGGGAACAGAGAAAGCGGTAGATTTTCATCAATTTTGCTGCTCTGGAGAACGCAAGCCATCACTGGGAGGGAGGCACATTTTATGAGGCACCAGTTACAGGCTAAAGGTTAACTGGAGTTATTTAAACGACATGCCTATTTCCTGGCTTTGCACAGCTCTGGAAAACCCCAACTGCACTTAGAAAAATGTAAAGCATATTATAAAATTCAAAGGCCTGGGTACGGGTGATGAAACAGATGAATGCAAAAGATAACCTGGATGTGCCAAACTGAAAACCAGGAAGCTGCACGGGGCTTTTCTGCACAAGGATTTGGCAGGGAGAGGAAAGGTCTACTTCACCTTGAACCTGGTATAAAAAAATGGCGGCCCTGAGCAGACCAAGGGAGGAAGGAAGGGAAGATGGGATGAGGACGTTTAGCTCTCAATTATAAGCAAAACAATTTAAACAGTGGGGAGACCTGGAAAGGCAGGCTCAGTCCATGGCTCCTGAGCCTCCTGGTCTGGCTGTCTGCTCCCAAGGCATTTTTACAACTGTGCCTGAAGCAGAGCAGGCTGTTTCCAGGTCTGGCGCTGGTCCAGGACACCTGGAGAGTTAGGAATGGGCTGGGGCTTCAGTGCTGCAGAGACTGCTGGGTCAGCAAGGGCGGTTCTCGCCCAGCCCGCATGCATCGGATGGAGCAGCAGGGCTGGGCTGGGGTGGCGGTCTAGGAGGCCCAGCCGGTCACTAGGCGCTTCGTTTCTCAAAAAAGGTGCCCCAGGCTGGAGAGGTGACGTGATCTGCCTTCAACTAAGGCAGAAGCACACTGCGTGCACAGTTAACTTACACAAACTCATGCATTCAGGAAGGGAGTGGGGAGAGAAATGTAAGTTTAGATCTTGTGGCTGCTCTGGCCGCCACCCCACTGAAGGAGCACAGCCTGAGGGGCAGGTGAGACTCGGTGCCTCCCTCGAGCGTCCTCAGGCTCTCCTGCCTCTACCCTAGGGGCCCCTCCCAGTGCCCAGCAAGACGCTCCCAGGTAAAGACTTGCGCGCTCACACAGGAAGCCAACCTCCTCTTCCTCTGGTGCTCAGGACAGGTCAATTTCAGCCCTGGAGTGAAGACCAGCTGTGTTGGCTCACTGAGGGACGTGACTCTCCTACGCTTCACCTTCCCAAGGGATCTGTAAGGGTAATCTGCACGGCACAAGCTTTCCACCTGACAAGTGGACTTCAGAACCTAGAGAGAGATGTGGCCGCTGCATCATGCCACAAAGCCAGCCTCCCTGGTGACATCTGGTTGATTAGGAGGTGGACAAGGAGAGCTCCGAGAGGGAACTGGAATTCATGAAGATCAGCAAAGCAGAGACCAAGTGTTAAGTTCCAGAAACTTCCTCATTCTGTCTAACCCAAAGTTTTGCAACACTGGCTATACGATGGAATCCTCTAGGGAGCACTTACAACTAGAGAGGCCAGGGCCCATCCCCAGAACAAGTGAATCAGAACCTTCTGGAGTGGGGTCTGGGCACAGATAGTTTTTGAAACTCCTAAAGTGATTCTGAGGCACATGGTGGGTTCTGATACAGGGAGCCCTGGACCAGAGACTGCCCGCTCCGTCCCCACCCTGGCCTGCAGAGTTAGGGGCAAGCGAGCCACCCCCAGGGCAGTTCCTCTGATATGCAGCCACAGGCAGGGCAGCATGGCAAACCAATTTTCGCTTCTATTTCCAGGCAGGTCAAAGTGGAAATGACAATTTAAGCATTTCAATGTCCCAAGATCAGTACTCCATACATTTCTCGAAAGCTCAGCAGAGCAAACTACATTTGACATTCATTGGAAAAATCAGTGCAGACGGCTTGCTGTGCTGGGAAGAGGGCGGTCCTCCTCATGGGACTCCTTCAGTCTTTAATCAGGACATTCTCTTAAGGCAGATTCAACGGTCTAGTCTGTGTTATTCCAGTTGCTTCCCATGCCTTGACTTCAAAACATACTTAGGACTCTAGGTGTCAACCTTCCTAGTATTTCTGCCTCATCTGAATGCAACACATCTCCCTCCTCAGCAAGAGGTGGAGGAAGGTGCTGGTCCCTTTCCCCCCATTCCTGGTCTTTAATGGGGGACGGGGGTGGGCTTGAGGCTGAGGATTGGCTGAAAGCAGAGCAGGGTTGGCAGCAGGACAGGTGCTGGAGACGGTGGCACTGGTGTCCTGGGCCGAGGGAGATGGCAGGCTCAGGGCAGGCGCCTGCGCCTGTCACAGACCTTTGGTAAAGGTCGCGCTGTCTGTCGCTGCTTCAGTCTCCCCAGAGATTTGTTTTGGGGGTTCTGTGGTTAATCAGAGAGCAGGGCCAGAGGCCAACACTCCGCTCCAAGGCCTGAGCAGTCACTGGATCCCGTACGGTCCCTGGCGGCAAGGCAGGGCGGTGGAGGTGAGCAGGAACTGGCGGCTTCGGGGTGGGGAGGCCTGTGTAGGCAGAGCCCCAGACAGTCTCGCCGAGCGGGCTGGAGTGAGGGATGTCTTGAAACTCAGTGTTAACCCTCAACCTCACTACCCCACGAATTTCTGTTTCCTGTGGCAGCTCACTGCCACCGCTGTGCCATCAGCTAGAGTAAAGAAGTGATCACAGAGGCTGGCTTCAGTGCCCAGGGCAGGACTCACCTGTGAGCCTTGTGACTGGAGGAGCACAGGAGGGAGAGAAGGGGAGGAGGGCGGGGGCCTCTTCATGAAGGCTCTGAAGAGCCCAGGCAGGACTCTGGAGGGAACACTTTACGAAGGAGAGGGGAGAATGGGCAGTGGAGGAAGATGCACGTCAGTCACAGGGCGGCTTCCAGAGTTCAGATCAGGGTGGAGGTGCTGAAGCTCTAAGCAGGAGTGAGATTCTGGATCTATCTGACGCCTGAACTGGCAGAATTGGCAGAGCTTGGTTGAAGGGATGAGAGGAGGTAGGATTCTCCAAGGCTTTTGGCCCGAGTGACTACAAGGACCAAACTTCCGTCTGCTGACAGGGAAAGATGGTCAAGTACGAGGGGCTACTCTGCTGGCCTCTGCTGGCTGGGCCCCATAAAGTCGCCGAGCACTGTGCTCAGCGCGGCAGGCAGCATCTCTCCCGTGAGGTACAGACAGAGATCTGAGGTTAGGGGGACATGGTCATGTCTGACACAGAGTGTGACAGTGCTAAAGCTGGGACCCCACCACTACCTGGACGCCCATCCACTCTCCCGGCTGCCCTGAGATGCGGCCGCAACCACTTCCTAAGGGCGTGACATGCCTCAGAAGATGTTCCTTTAGCAAATCTAAGCCACAGGTCCCCTGTGATCAGAGAAATCAAAACTGTGGCCCCGTTTTCAAATGCCTGGGAAGGACTGGGGTTTGGAAAAAAAATACTTAAATTGTAGAGTGCCTTCAGCAGAAACGATCATTTTAACAGGCAAAGAAGGAGAAAGCTCAGAACCCAGTCTCTACACTCATACAGCTCATCTCCCCAATGCACAGAACGGAATCTAGAAATTCTGCTTTGTAGAGGGAAAAAATAATAATTTTTGTCTTCTTCAGAACTGTCTAGGACTACTTTAATACATAACCAACAACAGAGGGCACAGCCATTAGGTGACCTTGTGATTTCAGCAGAACATGTCTCTCTAATGTAGCTCAATTATGACTGTAAGTTTATAAAACAGGGAAAGATTACAGGAATATACATTAAACCACATCAATGAGTGCTACTGAGGAAAAAAAAAGGTCCAGCAGACAGGTACCAATCAAATAATCAATACGTAGGAAATGGCTACATCACTCTGCTTTAAAAGAAACAAATAATGCTGCAACTGGATTTACTTTAAAATTTTCCACTTGAACAAAACTGACAGCTATATTATAATCACATTTCCAGTCACTTTATAAGATACAAATTTCATTTCTCCATATTTCTACTTCATTTCTGAAAAGGGGCCAGCAACATTATTCATCAAGCACACGGAGAAGCAGCCTAATTCATGGGGGGGGGGGCGGGAAACGCTGTTAATTCCATGTTTTCCGTTTCCTTAGAGAATTGGTGGTTTAATTCAAACGTGACTTTTTCTGATCAGTCTAGTTCAGGGTTCTAGTTTCAAAGAAGGACAGGGAAAAAAAGAGCAGCATGTTATCCCTTAGGTAAAATGAATTGGAATAGCTCAACTGTTGAAATTAGGACAATCTACATTTTTAGAGAATACCAAGGTGGGTTTAAGATTCTTGGTATATTTCAACAGGGGGGGAAAAGCCTGCATTGGGAACCTGACTATTCAAATGTTATGGTAACGATGAACAAACATCAGGCTTTCAACTCACAATCCAACTGCCTCAAATTACTCAAGACAACCTTTAGAAATGCCACTTTCATGTTAATGAAAGTGCCTTATGTGTGTATGCATAATTTAAGAGAGTGCTAAAGCTTTAATCAGTTCAATCCAACAAGCCTTCTTTGAGTGCCTACTATGTGCCAGGCCCTGTGCCAGGTACTAGGGATAGAAAAACAAAGTGCTAAGTGCATGTTTGAGGTGTGCCTGGGGAAGGTGGAGGAGGAGGGCTACCCAACCCAGCACTGAGGAGGAGGGAGGCTGGGAGCGGGGCTGGGAGGGCAAGCCTGGCAGAGGGGCCACCTGGGCAAAGGCCCAGCAGAGGGGAAAGGCAGGAAGGCTGTGTCTAGGAACCTGCAAGCAGCACCACAGGCAGGTGGGCTCAGACGCAGGGAGACATAAGGCAGAGGTGGAAGGCCAGGGGCTCTGAAATCTACAAGTGAGGAAAGTGACGTGTTAAATCTACAAGTGTGGGCTAGATTTGCCTTTCAGACACAGCAGCAGGGTAGATGGACCAATGTGGAGCAAGACCATGGGCTGGGATCCCACATGGAAGACACTGGGCACAGAGAGTCTGGGCTGGGGAGGGGGCAGAGCTGCAGAGGTGGGATGGCTGCTGACCCCCTGGCCCTGGGGTTGGAGCAGGGTCAGCAGTGGTTCCAAGTCAGCAGGTGGGGATGTGAAGAGACCCAGCTTGGACCGTATTCCCTTTAAAGACAAAACACTGTGGGGGAGTGCAGGCCGAAGAGCCACAAAACCCCACTTGCCTGAGATGGGACTTCAAATGCCACATCCAGACTTGCCTCTTGGGTTTCAGGCTAACAACATTAGTCCTCTTCAGCGTTAGCACAAAACAAACCAGTTCTCCGGAGCCCCAGGCCTGAATGCTTGAACTAAGCTGTCCCTGAGGAGCCATCTGGGTCTGAATCAAGCCTCCCCCTACAGGTTTCAGTTCTTCTCCAGTTAGCGGGCACCCACTTTCCTGAAAGTCATCTCTCCAAGAAATTTATCTAATTCACAAGCTTGTGTGACCTCCTCCACTTCTCAGTGCATCCCCTGGATGGAAACAGTCATGAGGCTTTGCTTTCTCAGAACTCCTAAAGAGCACCTGCTAGTTCAGAAGACTCATTCCGTGCCCAGTGTGCCGTCCAAACAAAGAATGCTAATGACTGTTTCCACTAGGAAAGCCTTCGCACACTGAGGATGATGCTGAGCATTTTTTGATGGATTCACTCTTTATCAACAGAACAATTCTGAAGCAGGCAGTATCATCTCCCCACTTTCACAGATGAGGAAAAGGCTCAGGGAGATTAACTAGTTTGCTCAAGGCCACACAGTGGGGATTCAAACCCAGGTTTTTCTGAATCCAGAGCCCCAAATCCTAAACGTTACACTCCTTGTTAATTAAATGTCGGACTTTTCAAGGACTTGATTTCTCTCTTTCCACTTCATTAAGCTTTTATTTTGAAAAATTTCAAACTTTCAAAAAAATTTAAAGAACAGTACAATAAACACACATATGCTCTTAACCTAGATTCATCAATGGTTAACATTTAGCGGCATTTGCTTCCTCCCTCACTATACCCACACACTCACACATTTTTATCTTGTGAATCATTCCAAAGTTGTAAGCAGCATGGCACTTTACTCCTAAACTCTTCAGCCTGTATTTCCTAAGAACGAGGACATTCTCCCACAGAACCACAATGCCATCAACATCCCCAAGAAAGGTAATACTGATCTCGATTATGTTATCCAATCGCAATCTATGTGCAAATTTTTCCAATTTCACAAAAAAAGCCCTCTAAAGCCACTTTGTTTTTATTCCTCAATCCAAGATCCAATCTCAGGCGACAGTTGTCATGTCTCTTCCATTTCAGTAATCTAGAACAGTACCCTGGCCCTCTCCATTCCGTTTGCTCTTCCCTGACACTCCCATTTGTGAAAAGTTGTCTAAATGTCCCGCATTCTGGGTTTGTCTTCAGAGTCTTTATTATTTATGCTCTTTTCTCATTTTTGCCAAGATGAGGCACATGACAGTGACTGGGCCATCACCAAAATAAGGCAACATAGAGGATTTTGCAGAACTGACAGGACCACAAAACTAGCCTTGGCCTTGCAAGAGAAGCAAATCAACGAGCTCACATTTTCACGGACTTACAATCAACAACCACATAACTTGCTTAGGGAGCTTCACAATACTCCTGCTGGAAACGACTCTTTAGGCATTCAGATGAGCACAGCCAGAGATGTCCACTTTGTCTAAAAGCTCTCGCCTGCAAGGGCGTTAGGACGAAGCACACAGAGTGCTGGAAACTGGGGAAACGGAATATATAACATTCACATTCACATTCATTAACAAGAGGATAATAAAGAGAGTGGGGCTTGGTCCAGAATTCAAACGTAGATGGAGAATTTGGAGTACGATTGCCACATGTGGGTGTCGTGGGCCTTGTACGTGCCCATAGCTGTGCTCGTTCTGGGGCACGAGCAGTCTGCAGGCGGCGGCGGGGGTGGACACAGCCAGAGCAGAGGCCCATGGTGGGAACATGCCTGGTGTGTCTGAAGAACAGCAAGGACGCAGAGAGAGCCAGGTGGTATCGGGTGATGCCCAGCCTCATAGGCCCCTGTAAACATCTCTCCTCTTCGTCAGAGTGGGATGGAGGCCACTTTGAGCAAAGGAAGGACGTGCTCTGACTTAACGTGTTCAGAGGATGACACTGCACACAGTGTCAAGAATAAACTGTAGGGGACCAGGCAGAAGCCAGTGACCAGTTAAGAGGCTGCTGCCAACAGTGCAGGCGAGAGATCATCGATGGCAAGCCAGGCACTGAGGGGTCGAGCTGGGAGAGACGGTCAGATCCCGGATATATCTGGAGGGAAGCGCGACCTAGGTGTGCTGACCAACAGGAAGTTGAGTTTGAGAGAAGGAGGGGAGACAAGGAAGAGCCCCAGGTGTTTGCCCCCAGGATGGAGCGGCCTGCTCCCACGTGGCAGGGGGGAAGGCTGCGTCCCCACGCCTCATTCCCCACTGCCACTGGCCCTATCACAACCTCTTAACTGGCCTCCCTATGACTGTGCCAGGCGCACCACATACCCTGACTCACTGACTCCTCCCAACAGCTCTGATTTACATGCGACGAAACCGAAGTGCCAAGAGATTAAGTTACTCGTTGAAGGTCATACGGTGGCAGGTGGCAAGGGGCCGAGCTGGGATTTCTCCTGGCACAGCGTAGCTCCCGAGCCCACACTCATAACCACTAGGTTACATGGCCTCTCCAGACGCTTGACATGGCTCATAGGCCTCTGCTGGCACCGTCTGACCCAGCAGTTCCGGTTCTAGAAGTGAACATTCAGGATGGCTGTCCCCGTGGACGCCCTTTGATGGCTTCCCACTGCACTGGAGTTGAGATCCTGCTCATCGCAGCCGCTCTCTCCTCTGCTCCTTTCCTGCCAGCCGCATGGGCCTCCTCCAGGATTCTGGGAGGCCGTAGCAAGCTCACGCTCGCCTTCGCCTCCCACTCTGACATCTTCTCGAACTCCCAGGCCTCATCGCTGCATTTTCTCATGCAATCTGCTGGTCCCTCCTTGCCTGTGCCTCTCCAGAGAGGCTTCCCTCGCCAGCCTGTGAGCCCTCTTCTCCTAGTTATTCTCTAGCCCTGGACCCTGTTCATCACCTCCACAGAACCACCTCAATCAACCTGTGATTGTGCCTTTAGTATTTACTTCCTCACCTGTTTATGGTCCCTTCCCCTTGCCCCCAACTGTAAGCACCACAGAGCAAGTCTGACTTCAGTTCACTATGACATCCTAGATCCTAGCACTGTGCCTGGCATACAGCAGGTGCTCAGTAAGCTGAATTAATGGATGGGTTTCGCTGAATGGATTTAAAGAACCAGAATACAAGATTAGGTGCGTGCCGCAAATGGCATGGTTACAACTATGTGAATGTCAAGTGCCCACGTGGATGCTTCCTGAGGATGCCTGGTGGCTGCCGGGCATCTCTTTTGGGCGTTTGGGTAAGGGGGGAATTTCCCATACTGTCACTGCCCATGTTATCTGGACTCAGGCAGACGGGCAGGAACCTGGCTTCTCCTCTGCTTGTCCTCAGAACACTACTGGGCTGTCGGTCAGTAGGCCCAGCGGTGACTGTGCAGCAGTGCCCCGCCCTCCTGGATGCCTGGATGCAGTACAGCGCCCTTCATCTGGGCCCATGCAGCCAGAGCCATCTTTATTACCCCCCAAAACGGCACCATCATACAAGTGATGAACTGATGTACATATTTCAGGATGCGCTCCTCAAAACGTTGTCAAAGCAGAAAATGCCAACCCCTCAGCATCCCGCAGTATGAGTTCTCTCTCGCTGATCCAGCAGCTGCTGAGGCGACGCCAGCTCTCACTCACCGAGCACCTGCTACGCACCAAGCTGGGCGCCGTGTGCTTCACGAACGTGATCTCTTTTGATCTTCAACAGCCCTCCTCGCAAGGTCTTTTAGAACCATTTTAAAGGCAAGGCCACTGAGCCTCATGAGCATTAAGACCCTGAGCAAGGTCACAAAGCTGCTTGCTTCCAACTACAGCAGGGGCTGCAAAACCAAACGTCAATGGGGCCAGGTGGCTGGAACACAGGAGAGCGCGCCCCGTCTCCGGGCTCTACCCAGAGCAGCGTCGGGGCTGGGGAAGCTCACCATCTGCAACGGTGGCAACCAATTCAATCAAGGAGAGAAACCCAAACTCCTTAACTGTTAGAGAGAAGTATTTATAGACGCAGTAACACGATGTCTTCCCTTTGCTTTAACACACTGGGGGCGGCGGGGAGCAGGGGTGGTTAAAAGAGAAACGGTGGAGCCAAGGAAATGAGGCTTAGCACAAGGCACAAACTACTGAAGCTGAAGCCTGCGTGTACAGAGACTCTATGTTCCCTCTAAAATCGAATCGACTTTACCTAGTCAAGTCTACTCTAGTCTTCCCTTCCCCTCTCCCTTCCCTCCCTCCCTACCTCGCCTTCCCCTCCTTCCTTTATGGCTGCCAGTCCTGACCTCCTCCCCACACCACACTTTTTTCCAGTGAAAACGAAACAGGCTTTCAGCACAGTTCACATTTTTTCCGAAGGGGTGATGGCCTCTTTGATGCTCTTCTTTGGAAGCCACCTTGACAGAGCTCACCTGCCATACCTGGCCCCCCAGCTGGCTGCTGGACATGTGGGATGGCTTCTGAGTGCTCTTATGCTGTGGTTTCTTATCAAAGTGTGACAAGTTTAGCAAATACAGTTAAAGTCTCTTCCTGCTGCAGAGCTGGCATTCCTTTAAGCAGACCCTATCACCTTAGATAAAAGTTGACCAACCCCCAAACACTTCTCCCTGAGTCAGCTTCCTCAAGCTTCAGGGAGACAAAACACGGCCTCATAAGAAGCAAGCCCAGCTTCCAACATTCAGCAACTATGAATGCCTTCACCTACATTAGGAGGTTTCCTACCTTTAGTATACACAGGAAGGCATTTTGTGAAGTGCAAAGCATGTTAATTTTTCCCCAGTGGAAGGTGAGAAGCTCCAGCATTTAAGAATAAACACCAAAAAGAAAAGTCAACACGTGCGTATCTTACTCTAGTACCATATGCTCATAAAATCCATAATTCATAGTATTTTCTGGACGGCACCCTCTTTAGCAAAGACATAATTTGCAATCAGGTTGGGTAAAGACAGACAGCCATTACTTTCTTTTTTGTTTGTTTGTTTGTTTTTGCGGTACGCGGGCCTCTCACTGTTGTGGCCTCTCCTGTTGCGGAGCACAGGCTCCGGACGCGCAGGCTCAGTGGTCATGGCTCACGGGCCCAGCCGCTCCGCGGCATGTGGGATCTTCCCGGACCGGGGCACGAACCCGCGTCCCCTGCATCAGCAGGCGGACTCTCAACCACTGCGCCACCAGGGAAGCCCCAGCCATTACTTTCTTAATGGCCAACTACCCAAAAAGGCTCAGTTAAGTGATCTCAACTAGCAATCTAATCAATTAAAATTGATAAGTGAAATACTTTTAACCTTTGTTTCAGCAGGCCATTCCTAGCGGGCAGAGGGAGGGAATACGAATTCCCAGCATAAAATTTAATTCCATTTCAGGGATGCAAACATTCTTGCTGCCTTGATGGAGTGGCCCCCTTTAAAGCACACTGTTTCTCTCTCTTTCCTTGAATCCAATCAGAGAAAGATGGGTTTATGGGTCTCTCCAGCCAATTCCATCAATTTAAACCTTTACAGAAACCCCTGTGACCATTTCTCAAGGGGGAAAAGGGCCAAAGAAGATGGGCATAGAGCACAGAGGGAACGTAGCTTCCTTGTTCTTCTGAGAGAGAAGGAAAAAAGAGCATAAACCAAGAGGAGGCAAGAAAAAGGAGTCGGACAATCAGGTAAAACCCATAATAATCATTTACCGAGAACCTTCTGTGTGTCAGGCAGCGTGCCCTGCTCTTCACAGGCACCACCGCATTTGATTATTGGGTAATGCTCCGGTAATTATTGGGTAATGCTCCGGTCTCCTGAGCATATGCGAGGCACTATGCTCGGTCATATTCTATTTCATATTACAGTTCACTCAAGTCTCAAAACAGCCCCGTAATGTAAGGAAGATCATCCTGATTTTACAGGTGAGGAAACAGAAGCTGTGGTGGTTTCAATCATTTGCTCGAGGGAATACAGAGCAGGGCAGGGGTACCTGGCTCAAAAGCCAGCCCTCGATGGTCTATATCATAATCGCTGGTCACACAACTGAATGAGTTTTGTTAAAACTCATTCAGTTGTACACTAAAACTTGGTGAATTTTATTGGATGTAAACTATATTTCAATAACGCTGATTTAAAACAAGGGCCCTCTCATCACTGCACACTACAGAGTGGCCATCTGCTGCTCCTGCCTCTCCAGCTCCCATCTCTTCTTTGTGATTTTCCTTTGAGGGCCCCCTCCTTCCTCATCCCCAGGTGATGGGGTTCAAAAGGAACAGGTCCCACCTCCCAGCACCACAGCTGAGCATGTGACCTTGGCCTAGCCAACTTCTAAAAAGTTATAGGGAAAGAGAAGCTCTGTTTTTGTCAGCACTGCTTAGCCAGTTCAGCAGATCTTGGCCATCTTGTCACTACTTGGTGAGAGCCCTCTGGAGGATGAAGCCAGAACAAAGGAAAGCAGAGCTGAGAGATGGAGGGTGGCAGCTTCCTGATGACACTGCTTGAGTCCCTAGATCTAGCCATGCCTGAAGGCAGAACTACTTCTGGTTTTACAGTGGTTATCAGCGAATTCCCCTTTCTTTTTCCTTAGGCTAGTCTAAGTTGGGTTTTCTATCTCTTATAACCAAAGAGTCCTAAAATATCATAATGTCTTTAAGAAACAAAAAACTATCTTGCCCATCAGTGTGCACGTGCCCCACAGCAAACAGAGGAAAAAGAGAGTTATATGAATATGAGAAGGGTTACGGGAACATGACCAGGCTTTATACCCACTGTCTCCTTTAAATCTCAGCCTCACACTGCAGGGTAGAGCACTGAGGCACTGCGTGGTTAAATAAGAAGCCCAGGCTTGCAGGCTAAGCACATGGTTCTCTGGCTTCCAAAGCCATCATCTTTACCTAAATGCTGGTGATTTGCATTTTTGAAAGTTTTCTTTGTTTTAGCAGCAGAATCCTTTAGAATCCTCATTAAAATCATACAACCTTTAATACACAAAACCAATCAGACTGGTGCTGCTATGACTATACGGAGGGTAGGGACCCTGGAGCTGTGCCCACCCCCGCTTGAGACCCCAATCACTGTGCACAGATCTTTCAGCAAAACCCCCGCACAGCGCCCACTGGTCTCCAGAAAGCAGGGCCCACAGACTGACTTCAAGGTGCCCAGAATCTAGGGCCCTTTCTACGAAAGTTTCGTGTGACAAGCACACTCTGTTAGCTCACGGTCACGAATCAATCCCAGTACAACATGCAGGTCGCACATGACCCTCCGAGCGACGCGTGAGCCAGCCTGGTGGTGCCCCCCCCACCCCCGCTGTGACTTGGGGTGACCAACTCACTCAGATCAAGGACGTCATCCGTTTTGATCAGGTCTTCCTCCCGCGTCAGCGGCAGCTGGGTCTCGGGCTGCCCTCGCAGTTGCAGTGACAGGGAACGGAGCATGAAGAACACCCGGATGGCCTGGACCAACAGTTCGGAGAGCAGAGAAGATGGAAACTGAAGTCATTTTGGTGAGATGCTCCATATGGAGAAATCACACAGTGACTCTTGATTTACAACAAACAAAATAAAGCCCCCCTCTCTCAGTATCATGGTTCTGGTGCTTTCAGAGCCAAGATAAAAAACAATCAAGGATGCGCCCTGTTTTCAATTATCCACAGGTTCAGGTTAGGGCCACTTCACCTCACTGAGCACCTGTCACTTGCCAAGACCTTTCCTCTAGTGTCATGTGACCTTCATGGCACCCCTGCTCAGCAGGCAGCCCCGCTTCGCAGATGAGGCACTGAGACCCAAGGAGGCCAAGTGACCTGCCCCCTGCTCACATCTACGGAGGGCAAGAACCAGGCCTCTTCCAACTAAACCAGCACGGAATTTGGAAATCCAAATCATGAGTGTTTCAAGGACCCACCTACTGAATGTGGGGGTGAGGGAGACAGAAGGTGAGATGCTGGTGGGGTTCAGGGATGGCCAGACCCGGCAGCCCTTCACCCAGGAGCCTTGGCCCCTTGGCCTTACAACAGGGGCTGTGCCACTGACAGGGCAGAGGATCTGCCACCTGGCAAGTGTGCAGTGATGTCAGTGCCCCGAGAGCCCCTCAGACTTCCCCAGCCAGCTTTCTGGGGACAGAGGTGGCCCCCATCAGCACAGGGATTCCTGGCCCATCGAGGAGTCTTGGCAGACTCCAGTGTGAGCAGGCATTTCCAGAGAGCAGAAACAAAGCAGAATCCCAGGCCTTGGAAGCCAGACAAGTTTGTGCAGAAAGCAGCCTTCACCCTGGGGTTAGCCTGCTCTGGAGGTACCCTCCGCTTGAGTCCTAGATTGGGGCTGACTTGCCCACCACCAAGAGGCCAGGAGGGGGAGGGGCAGCCACAGGGGAGGTGGCCTCTGGGCTACTTTCCCTGACTCGTAGCTGGTGGGCCTGCCCGAGGCAAACGGCTCCTGAGTCAGACATACAGGTCCGCATTGGACTCTCAGCTCCACCACGCTGGGCAAGGCCCCTGACCCCCACGAGCTTCCATTCCCTCCTGCGTGAAACGGGGGCGGGAGTCTCTACTGCACGGGGCTGCTGGGAGATTGAGATGACCCTGGCGGGGCAGCAGCCAGCACAGGGTCCGTAAAGGGGCAGCCACCCTTTACTCCCGCCACTCAACATCTGGGCACAGGGTGGCGATGGGGACAAACCACTGTCGCCACTGGTGAGCCATGCAGCCGCTTTTGGGTCCTCTTTTGTTTCCAAGTTCTGAGGCTGTAGGCCTGGGTCAATGAGACGGGAGGCTGCCCTTTATAAGACAAAGTGCCTCCCAAAGCAAGAGGCAGGGGGGACAGATGACTGCTCGCAAAGAGCCAGGCTTGCACTGGCTCCTGATGACCCAGACAACCAGGGTGCCCGTGGGCACCTCTAAACCCTAATCCTGCCTTGGCTCAGAACTGGCAGGAGACCTTGGGCCAATTACTTAATTTCCTTATGCAGAAAACTGGAAGAACAGTCCTATCTCCTGGACCTATTGTGAGGTCAGGTATTCCCCTGTCAACCAGAAGCACTAGAGAAAAGATAAGCTTTTATACGATAATGATGGTGGTGGTGGTGGCACTGGTCAGATTGTTTTTAATGTTTGAAAGTGCAGTCTTCATAAAGACACCTGTAACAATCAGAAGAAAAAGAGTTGTAGTTTCACTATAAACCCAGCAACACAGGTTTTCTATATGAAGCACCAATTGCGTGCCAGGCACCATAGGCACCTTATTGCAATGTAAAGATTTTAAGCAGGAAGGAATGGAGCTGAGAGGGGCAGGGTGATCAAGTTCACACTTGAGAGAGGTGAGGTGGGGACTGAAACCAGGAATGTTTGATACTTGTGTCACTTAGGCATATACACAAGGGAATTCAAACCCAGCCCAAGTGCAGAAAGCCCAAGATGTGGGTGGTCACTTAAACTACTTGGCTGTTTGAGCTCTCAAGTAAGGAGTCCTGACCTCAGAGATGAGGGGAAATAAAACAGAAAACAGAAATAAAACAGAAGAAGGGTTTTTCTGTGTCAAAAAAACCATTCCTCTCGGAGTTCTGAAGGCAAAGAAATCAAGCAGGAACAAAGCTGGGGGATGAGAAAGGAGAAACGTGTGTGGCTTTCTACAGCCCGATCACTCTGAAAACCAGAAACCTTCCAACATTAAAGGAGCCTGGAATTTGGCTCCTAAGGTAGACCTTTTTGATAAAACATCTGCTTTTGCTCTTCAAGTAACAAAATGGAAGATATTTCCAGGAATACAAATTAATAACAATAATAAAGTAATTAAAAATATAAAACAAAATAAACACCCCCAATAATACTTTTCCTGCGTCCTGCCCCAACCCCTAAGAGAAGGAAGAGCATGTGAGAAGCCCACAGCCATGAATGTGAGGGCATGTTCCCACAGGGCCAAGTACTCCACTTAGGCGAAAGTGGGGCTCCCATGGGCGTCTATGGGGTTTGGCAGGCATGGTGACCAGCCCCACAACTCCGAGAATCCACAAAAGAAAGGTGAGATAGCAGGAT
The DNA here is from genome assembly GCF_059928025.1 of Delphinapterus leucas. Lineage (NCBI taxonomy): Eukaryota > Metazoa > Chordata > Mammalia > Artiodactyla > Monodontidae > Delphinapterus > Delphinapterus leucas. Next base: position 29,164,082 of record NC_143143.1, read on the forward strand.
AAGGGTCATCAGGTCATCCCACTGTCCTCTAAAACAATAACGGCTCCCTCTGTTTACCCATGGCCTGCCAGGTACAGGTGAGGGCTGTACTGTGTCACCTCGTTCGAGCCTTTTAACAACCCTGCATGGTTCCCATTTTATAGACAGGAAACCAAAGCCTAGAAACGTTAGGCAGCCTGCCCAAGGTGATTCAACTAATAACCAGACTCCAAAGTCTGTGTTCTTCCAACCACATGCCTTTGCCTTCAAAAGACTGAAGGATTAGGGCCCAGGCTTTTATTGAGTGTTTTTCTTGACTTTTCTAAATAAATGTGCAAGTTTAAAAGTATTACTGAAAAGGAAAAAGGCATTCTTATTCTTTGAGATGCTATCACAGAACGATACAAAGGCTGATTCTGGAAGAAGAGATTAGATTTGGAAAGGCGTGATGGCTGACCAAGCTCAAATATAAAGAAGAGACTTTTCCGGCTTGCTTCCATGCAGCTGGGAGTAAGCCCTGGCAAGGAGAGCCCCGTGAGTGGGGTGGGGGATGGCTTCCGAGTCAGACAGACCTTGGTTCATACTGGAGTCAGGTGAGTCACATGGATCCCCCGAGCCTGGGCTGGAGCTCTGGAAATGGAGTGCCCACCACCCCGATCACAGGGTGGGAGATAGTGGAGGGGACACCTTGAGCCCCGGAGCAATGCTTGGTCCGAGCCCTCTCTCCCGCTGCCCTTGCCGGGTGTACAAGCTGATGAGTTCAGGCGACAGTCACTCAAGTTAGGAGCCCACCAAGGCCGTGGAAGTCAGTCATTCTTAAAAGAGTGCTGAAGCAGTTTAAAGTGGGCACAGCCCTTTGGGAAAGCAATTTGGCAATATGTAGAGTCACACAAAAAAATATTCATAGCCTTTGAACCAGAAATTCCACTTCTGGGAACTTACCCTAAAGAAATAAGCCAAAAGAAAGGAAACACTGTATTTGTGAAGCTGCTCATTAGAGTTTAGTTGAAAATAATGTAATACTGGGAGCAACCAAAATGTCCACCAGCAGGAAAACGCCTGAGTCAATTATGGCAAAAGTCACCAGATGAACTTTTTATGCAGCAGTAAGAAATTAGGCTTACTAAAACTGTATCACAGTACGAGAAACTTCTTGCTCTACAATGGAGAGAGAAAAGCAGCAAGGATGAATGCAAGTCCATGGGTCCATACCCACGCAACCATGAAAAGATGTGTTTGCAAACAAAAATGGGAGAAGACACACAAAATGTACTGTTTGTTTAGGGTGATGAAATCACAGGAAATTCTTTCCCCCTACTTTTGAAACTTCATGAGATGTTATTGTATTTTCTTTAATGTGTGATATACATCCAAAGAGTAAAAGAAAAATAGCCTATTTCCTCAATGTCAATAGCGATAAACACAAAAACTGTTTGTGGTTTTACGAGGGAACAGGGACACAGAACGTACGGAGGGACAAATAAAACTTCATGCAAATATCTTTATTTCATGATGGCTTCCATGGTTACTCCATAAAGATGGCTACCTAGTGTAAAAGTGATAGCTAGTGGGAAGCAGCTGCATAGCACAGGGAGATCAGCTCGGTGCTTTGTGACCACCTAGAAGGGTGGGATAGGGAGGGTGGGAGGGAGGCGCAAGAGGGAGGGGATATGGGGATATATGTATATGTATAGCTGATTCCCTTTGTTATACAGAAAAAACTAACACACCATTGCAAAGCAAATATACTCCAATAAAGATGTTAAAAAAAAAAAAGATGGCTAGCGGCTTAAATTCAGTTTTGGGTTTCACCAGAAAGTCCTCTCCCTAACTCTCTTTTCTCTAGCATTAAGCTTCAGTAGGTTTAGATCATTAAAAGACTCTGTTTCTTTCCCACTCAAGATGCTAGAATGCTCTACCACTCTTCAGGCACCTCACAGCTGCTCTCTCCCATTTACTCTGGGCAAGACCTGACAGGCAGGACACATGAGGAACCTGAGGCTCAGGGAGGTTAAGTAACTTGCTCAAGGTCACACAGCTGAAGTTGGGATTGAACCTTGGTTGGTCTGTGAGCCTGTGTTCTTTCTTAACCTCTTCTCTCAACTGCCCTTCCATGTGGGGTGGGTCCAGCTCAAGTCCAAGGTTCTGCATGCATGTCCTCATCAGATGCCAGTAGTTCCTGTGACCTCATTTCAACATGAATTTCCCTTCTTAGCTGGGATGGCTCAGTGGCACTCTTGCTATTTTGGTCTTATTTTGTATTGTTTGTTTTCTGTCTATTCTTGCATCTAGCACAGTGCCTAGAAAATGCTTGATAAATAGGATGATAGGATAAATGGTGTAACTTGCAAAAGGCAAGAGGGAAAACATGACTTTATTGCCAGATGTCTCCCCGCGGTCTGCAAGGCTCTGACCCTCCTCTCCTAACCCCTTCCCTCGCTCCGCTCCGCTCCAGTCACCCTGCTCCCTGGACATGCCTTACTCTTCTGCATCTCGCAGCCTTTGCACTTACTGCTCCCTCTGTCTGGAAAGTGCCTCCTTTACATCTTTGCCTGGCTGGCTCCTTCTCACTCTCTAGGTCTCTGCTCGGACGTCACCTTGGCCGAGCAGCTTCCCCTGATCACTCTCTCCAAAGCGGTGCCCCCTCTTTCCTTCAGAGCCCTCACTGCAGCCTGGTATCACACTTGTTCATAAACTTCGCCTCTCTCCATGCAATGAGAGGCCCCGAGTGGGGCCGCATGCCCTACTCACTCCTGCACCCTCAGGAGTCCAGCGGCTCTTTGACGAACGTACGAAGGAATGATTTACCAGTAAGGGTGGTTTGAACTACTTTGACAAGTCCTTAAGGAAAATAAAGGGTGGGATTTCTGAAAAGGGTCAGCCTCCTAAAAGTTAGAAAAGCCTATACTCGGCAGAAGGAAAAAAGAAAGGGAAGGAAAACCTTTGAATCCAACAGGACGAAATGGAATGTTCTCTGGATACAAGCAAAGAACATGAAACAAACCACATAAGCCCTCAATTGCTTGCTAAACCATACACTTCCTTTAGCTCAAATTCAAAGCACACTGCTGTGTTCTGATGCTTGAAATGGGCCGAGGAGCTAAGCTTCTGGAGGATTCCAGACAGCTGCCTTGCATCAGGAACTGGACTGGGGCGAAGGGTCAAAATTCCCCTTCAGAAATGGATCCTGGAAGTCACAAACGGAAGCTTCTCTCAGGTGGATGGCTCTGCCTTGAGATGGCCAGCCCCCTTTTATCTCATCCTGCCACCTTCTCCCTGGCTCTAAACCCACTGATGCTGGGACTTGAGAGTTGCTTTTATAAACTCACCGGACAGACGAAGGCCAAACAAGCGACCTCAGGGAAGTCCAGACATCCCAGGGGCTCTGCCTGTGCTTCAGTTAGCAGTTTGGGCCATGCAGCCCATCTGGGGCAAGGGAGGCGTGCAGCACAGTCCTGGGAACTTGAACTAAGAGAGATGTGAGGGCAAGGGAGGAAGAACCCCAGCCTCAGGCACCTACTGGCCTTTGTGTTTCTGCCTTACTGCTGAGTCCTCCTGAGGACGCTGGCAGGGCAGGCACTGCTGCTTTCTGGGTGAGGAGACAGTGGCTCAGAAGGGAGCAGGAACCCCAAAGCCCAAGCAACCTTCCCTCTGCCATACGCCTCACCCCTGAATTTCTCCTGTGGATCAAGATCGTTTGCCCCAAACCAGCAGGACATGATGCCAGGAACCAGCCAACAAGGCCAAGGTCCTCGCTGGGCTCCAAGGCCTCTGGGAACTGCCTCCTTCAGCTCCTCCCAGCCCCATCACTTCCCACGTAGCCTCCCTCACGGTGGGCTCCGGCCACAGTCCCCTCTTTGTCGGCAGTGCTGGAATGTGCCACGTCTTTCTGGGCCTTTGCCTCCCCCAGCTGCCCAGCCCTTCCCCACAGTCTTGGCTCAAGGACCAGCCCTCTGTGCTGCTCCACCTCCTTCCCCGGGTAGGATTAGGGACCTGACCCCATGTTCCTTTAGAAACGGCCTTGGCCCATGTACTGGCACTGCCTCTTCCCACCTCGCCCTCTAGACTCTGATTCCTTGAGGAGTGGGGCTAATAAACACAATGAAGGCGGCAGTGGCAGGCAGCGGGTCAGAATGGCCACGCTGCCTAGGTTGAATTCTGGCTCTGCTACTTATTAGCTGGGGGACCTTGAGCAAATCACTTGACCTCTTCGTGCCTCAGTTTATCCCTCTGCAAGATGGGGATAATACTAGCGCCAACCTTCTAGGGTGGTTGTAGAATTACGTGAGGAAATTCATATAAAGAACTGATATGAATGATCTGCTTTATCACACAGGCTATGAGCTCATATGACTGTTAAGGAAACGTGATGGACTGTGGACTGAAAAGAAGGCAGGATGCAACCCAGAGCAGCAGCTCTCAACGTTCACAATCTTCTGGACCTTCTGGCTCAGGGTCCAAGGAGGACCTGGGGACGGGGTCCTCTCTGGTCTGGGGATACAATAGCTTGACTGGGTGTGTTGCCATTACCCTGCTCGGGAGCATCTCCTAGGCCAACCAAAGGTTAAGGGTGAGCGTGTCCACTCCATGAAGGAGTGCAGACATGACATGCATTTGTCAGAACCAATCCCCCCGTAAAAGCCGATGCCAAGGATGCCCAGTGCAAACACTGCCACCCGCAAACAATCGTGTGCCCGGCCATGGGGCCCATAGCCCTGGCTGGCAGCACAAGGAAGGAAGGTGTCACTGGCCCGGAGAGAGGGTGGGTCCTGCGGTGAGGGCTGTGGGTTTGGTCAGACAGCAGGGAATGTGGATTGACTGCAGACACGGGTCCAACTTCCTCTGTGACCCACCCCCACCCGGCCAGGAATCTGAGGCAAAATCATCAGCAGGAAGGCCATGGAATCCTCTTGCTTTAGGCGGATCCAGCAAGTTAATCCCGCTCCTCAAAATCTAAAGGTTAAAACACTTCTGCCACTCTGGTTACACTTGGATTAACTCAGAGGAAGATGCGGCCTGATAACGGGAGCTGAGTGCAATGAATTCCTCTAATTTATCCACTAACCGCCACATCTCCAGGGAACGATTTTCTAGGAAAAGGTTATGGTGCTTTCTAAGAAAGAAACTGATCTTACCAGGGAGATAAAATACCCTGAACAGCCCTGGGAGATTGCTTCAGAAAAAAAGTGCTGATAACGGAAGCGCACACTGCAGCTGGGTTCTGAGAACTAATCTCTTCACACACCTCTCCTGCAGGCCAGCGAGAATCACAATTGCATTTGCGTGTGCCTCATCCCCAAGATCCCTCAGATACCTTAACACCACGCCATCTCTGGGGGACCCGGCCTCACGGGGCTGATTTCACAGCAGCCTCACCTGCACTATGTCGACTGCTCACCCCCCATGCTCCTTCGCAGAAGCCTGGCCCCGCTTCCTCTTTCAGAGCTCTGGGGTTGGGGCCAGCTCCGCGCCAGCGAAGGCAGCCTGCCTGCCACCAACACCGACATCCGGCATCCGTGGCCAGATATGATGGAATTTCAATCTCTGCTTTAACAAAGGGCAGCGCGCCTGGGGAAGTTAGGCCTGGTGGCGGGGTGCGAGGGAGGAGCTCTGGCTCTTCTGAAGGCGTGTTGGAAGGCAGGTCTGGATGTGGTCGGGAACCCTCCGCCCCCCGCTCCGGAGGTGCCCCTGGAGGGCAGCAGCCCAGGAGAGGCTGAGTCCAGCGCCCACTCACCCGCCGGGTCTTCTCCACGTCACCACACGGCAGCCGCTTCACAAAGTCAATGCCCGTCAGCGGCGTGCCCGTGGGGGGTAGCAGGATGGAGGCGTCCATCATGAGATATTCCACATTCATGGGCTTCATCTAGAAGACAGACATCGAAGGGAAGCTCACTGAAGGGAGGAAGGTGCTGGGGCAGGTGACACTGGCCTCTCACCTCCATCTGCACATATTAAAGAGCACATCAACCGAGATTCAGACTGAGTGAAGCCTCGAGGCAGCCAGATGTGAGAGATGTGCCTTGTTGCTTTTGAAGTTGCAGATGTCCCCTCATCTGCAGTGACAGCTCAGACACTCTGGAGAAGCTGCCTCCCTGCTGTGAAAAGCTCTTCTTTCTCACCCTCTTGTTCCCTTCCCCGCAGCAGGGAGAGGGGCCTCAGTAAGGAGGCCAGCCCTTTACGGTGGTCCCTTTAGGGTGGTCTGCCCTGTGTGCGGAAGCCTGACTGCTGCCCGCCTCCTTCACTGGCACTTCCAATACGATGACAGCAGATGTAGCGACGTGGCCCCCGTTTAAGGGGACCTGACTGTGGGGCAGGCAGAGAACTAGCGGCTTTGCGCGTAGGCCCTGTCCAAGCCTCCCAACAACCCCAGCAGGGAGGCTGCTGAACTTACCGAGAAAACGGAGGCTTGGGGAAGCCGAGGAATGGATGTGGGCGCACTCAGCTGGCTGGTGGCAGAACCATGACACGGACCCAGGCCTGCCCGGCTCCAGACCCACTATGATTTCCACAACACAACCCGCATTCCCCCTTCCTTCCTTGCCCCCCTGGCTTCTTACCTGGGGTAAGAAGCACCTACTACTCGCCAGGCCCCTGCAGGGCTCACCTCCTACTGGGCGGGTGCCGGGGCTGTCCCATACTACAGAGGGGATCGCTGAGCTCGGAGGGAGGGCACGTGCCCACAGCCACTGGGCCAGAGGGGCAGAGCTGTCTGCCTCCTTCCACACCACCTCCAGGAAGCCTTCTCCGATTACCAAGACACATGCTAACATCACCTCCCCTCCTGGAACTTTGTTGCGTCAGTACTGACCCCTTAATTGCACATGTTGTTGGACACTGACACTTCATTTACCATCATAAAGGAATGACATTTCACAAAGGTAAATATTCTATAGAATTAATTTTACTCCTTTAAGCATCGTGAGCTTTTTCGTGTCTCTTTTAGAAAGTGGGCTTCAATCATATCACACTTTTTTCCCTCCTGTAACATAAAGCTGACTAAACAAGGCAGAGCTGTGGAGAGGGTCCGGCCGTCCAGAGACCTGGTGAACAGGGAGCCCCTTCGCACGTGCTGCCTACCTTCTTATTTTGGACCCGTGAAGCCTTCCTCCAAAGGCCTGAGGTCTACCGTCGCTATTCCTTTACGCCAGAGTGGGGGTGGCAGAGCCCTGTCTCCGGGGCACCTGGGGTTCCAGCCTTCCTGCAGGGCCTTCCCGGCCTGCCTTCGGCTCCCTCGCAGCTCCCTCCTCTCCACCCCTCCGCTCTCAACCACCTCCGACAAGCCCCCTCTAGGACTCCTGCCCATTATGCCTCTGCATGAAGCAAGAGGTGACAGGAGAAACAGTGAAGGGTCAGAAGTGAAGGCCTGGCTTTGGCAGCACCCGAGAGGCTGTCCCAACTTCGCTTAGTGCTGATTTCCTTAAGTCTGAGCTAACAACTCAGATACGGGTGCTGGGTATACGTCAGCTGTTCCTTCCCTAGAGTGCCAGGCTTTGTGCAAAACATGCAATAAATGTGTCACTGAGACAAACAAACAAAACCCAGGAAGCTCCCTAGGGCAGGAGGGAGGGGAACCGAATATCCGTGGTGCTGAACCTCTATAGGAGGCAGCCCTTAGGTATTTCACAACCAGCCTGGAAAGCTGTGTGGTCTGGGCCCTATTTTACAGATGGAAAAATCCAGGCTCAGAAGTAAGCAACCTGCTCAGGGTTCCAGTTAGTAAGTAGCAAAAGCAGAAACTGTGCAGGGGTTTAGGAGCCCAAGCTTTACTGTGTTGTCAAGTGACACACGAGCCTTACGTTTCCAAACAAGAAGCCAAACTTCTGGAGAATTACGTTGTGGAAGGGGACGTCATGGGCATAACATAAGACAGCAGCTGACCACTGACTCCACTCCACTCCAATTCGTGGTCCAAAGAGTAGAAGACTGAGACACTCTTTGGGGGGGGTCGAGGGGATAATGGGGTGTGGCCATCAAAGGTGTGAGGCGCACACGGGCGGCTCACATAGCACCGAGAGGAGGCCTGGTCACTGCTGGGGCATTTCTGGAGGTGAATTATACCAATTTACACTTTTCCCTTGAAAAGGCTCCGCGAGGCCTCAGATGTGCTGTGAGCGAGGATGTGGTGAGGGCCCAGCCATCCAGACGCCCAGAGACGGGCCAGGGAGCCACACAGCACACGCTGTCTTTTTCTTTTTGACATTTTAAACCCTTGGGTTTATTGTAAAGTTCCCGAATCACTTCACTCTTTTGTCCGTGAAAAGGGCGATTTATCATCTAGTTACTGAGTGTCAACTAAGGGGCAGGTGCTGGGGACGCAGAGGCGAATGAACAAAACAGAGCAACCTGCAATCTTCTGCAAGACAGGGGAGACCCCGGGCTGGCACTGCAGGTTCAAGGAAAAGCCAGGTGTGGGGCATTCTGGTGGCACAGAGAAGAAGACAGGGGAGACCCCGGGCTGGCACTGCAGGTTCAAGGAAAAGCCAGGTGCTGGGCATTCTGGTGGCACAGAGAACAAGACAGGGGAGACCCCGGGCTGGCACTGCAGGTTCAAGGAAAAGCCAGGTGCGGGGCATTCTGGTGGCACAGAGAACAAGACGGGGGAGACCCCGGGCTGGCACTGCAGGTTCAAGGAAAAGCCAGGTGCGGGGCATTCTGGTGGCACAGAGAACAAGACGGGGGAGACCCCGGGCTGGCACTGCAGGTTCAAGGAAAAGCCAGGTGCTGGGCATTCTGGTGGCACAGAGAACAAGACAGGGGAGACCCCGGGCTGGCACTGCAGGTTCAAGGAAAAGCCAGGTGCGGGGCATTCTGGTGGCACAGAGAACAAGACGGGGGAGACCCCGGGCTGGCACTGCAGGTTCAAGGAAAAGCCAGGTGCTGGGCATTCTGGTGGCACAGAGAACAAGACAGGGGAGACCCCGGGCTGGCACTGCAGGTTCAAGGAAAAGCCAGGTGCGGGGCATTCTGGTGGCACAGAGAACAAGACGGGGGAGACCCCGGGCTGGCACTGCAGGTTCAAGGAAAAGCCAGGTGCGGGGCATTCTGGTGGCACAGAGAACAAGACGGGGGAGACCCCGGGCTGGCACTGCAGGTTCAAGGAAAAGCCAGGTGCGGGGCATTCTGGTGGCACAGAGAAGAAGGAGGCAGCACAATATGCAGAGCAGGGCAGGACACTGAGAGGTGACGGCTCTGCTCCTCGATGACTGGGCACATGTGGGCACCTCCCTCAAGCTCTCTGACTCTTATTTCCTTATCGGCAAAAGCAGGATAATGATAGCAGTGACTCCCATCAGGCTGACGTGGAGATTAAGAGATTTCACATGTACGACATGCTGTACACACCTGACACGGACTCACCTGACACGGACTAAGTCCTCAATCAAATACTATTCATGTCAAAGTGAATCTTTCTGAACCATCTTATGACTCACCCCAACTTAGGGGGAGTGAATGTCATCTGAAGTTTCACTGGTGGGGATCAAAAGGCACTGTTTTCAGTGCACTTCCCCACCGGTCTCTGTCATTCGGATGGAAAGCTCCGAATGAGACGAGTTCTCCCCTGGTTCGGCAGGACAAGCTTTGCATACCCACAAGCCCGTCTGGCCCCTCACTCACCGTCATGCTCCTGTACTCATCTTCAAACATGTCCAAAAAGATTTCTTCTCCCTAAAAAGAAAGGAAGGAAAGAGAAGGTTATGCACATTTTTTCCCCATAAACAACAAAGTATTATAAACTCCAGTTTGAGGCTTTTGGGGCCATCTGTTTCTTATTAGCGGGTTCTGGTAAATCACCAGGAAGTGAAATACACACGTGAATAAGAACACACACACCCAAAAGAAAGCCCAAGTATCAAATGGAACCTCAACGCTTTTCTCCTTTTTTTCAAGCATGTGTAGTTAGATTTCTAGTGTCAAGGCAGTTAATTAAAAACAACAAAAATAACTTCATATATAATTAAAAATATAAAAAGGGTTAACGTTTCAAGTATTTAAGGCCATCTGCTTGCTGAGAATGGTTGGAGAAAATAAGAATCTCGGTTAAGTTGTCATGTTAAAGCTATGAGGCTCCACACCTCTGAAAGGAAGAGTATGATTAAATATGCTTAACTCTAAAATTATACGGCTTGTTCCATTTGTTTTTGAGGTGCGCCTTTGGGGTTTTGGAGTTCCTGCAGCCCTGATGACTCTGCCCCGGAGGTCCCTCCCAGAACAGGGTGGCGGGGAGGAACTGGCTGTGAGACACATAGACCAGGGGCCAATCTCAGCCGTACCTCTTGGAGCCTCTCTTTGTTTCACTGCAAGACTGGGATGAGAGCCCAGGTCTATGCAATAGGAAGACAAAATGAGTTGATGCACACAAGTCATTATGACCACCCTGGATAGGCCTGCAGCGGGGGAGGGCAGGGGAGACTTGGCTGAGCGTGTCAGGGCTGTTAGACCTGGCCTGTCTCCTAAGCGCCCTCCCCGCCCCCCCACCCCACACACAGTTGGGGGTGGGAAAAGCAATAGGTCCTCTCTATGTTTTTCCAGTGATCAGAACCACAGGTAAACTTGAAAGTTCTTGTGTGGTGTGAGAACCATGCAATAACCACAGAAATAGCAACCCTTGAGAATATCCATAAGCTTGTGAGATACTGTACTTAGGGTGCAAACCTTTTAGGATACAAGAGAGAAAAATCTGGGTTGGGAGAAGGGAGCTGCAATTCAAATACAGTTCTCCTTTTGTCAGTGAGAAGGAAAAATCCTCTGGGAAGATGCCTACCTATATGTCTTCCTGTTTTTGCAATCCAGAAGCTTTTGGGGGGCCAGGGTGGGGGTGGGGGGCAGGGGAATAAACTAAGAGCAGTTATACCGGAAAGAGCTTCAAAGATGCCTCTGCCGAGGACTCGTACCCTCACTTCAAGGCCAAGTGTGGTTTGGGCCGGTCTAAGGGGAGACTGGGATTTCTGCCCCGGTGCGTGGGGCCCACGGTGGTGCCACCCTCGTCTGGGCATGTCCACCGTACTGCAGCTGCGTGGCGTCATCTGATCGCGGCAAGGTACACTTCCAGATTACATGACCTGGTTTTATCTCAATGAACACTGACAATAACGGGCGGTGGCTTAAAAAGCTTCTTACAAAGAAAAACATTCCCGTTCATATGTGTATCTAGTTCACAGCTAAACTGCTGTGCGTACAAACAATGAATAACAGCGCAAGTCAATGAGAAAAGGGCGGGGCCGACGCCTTTCCTCCTCCAGGGAGGATCTCTTCATCAGCCAGAGTACAAGGGGAAACCACCACTCACTGGATCTGGAGAGATCTGATGTGGAGGCCAAAGAGTCAGAAACTAAGACTGCTTGGCATATGGATTCATCCACTGTTGCTGACAAATGATGAGCCTTGCCTAAGGCTATATTATGCCTTAAGAAAAGAGGTAAACAAAACCATCACAATGCAGTATCTTAAAACGAATCATCTGGAAACTGAAGACAGATCTACAAGTTTTCCAAATACTGAAAGTTATGATGGTCCTTTACCAGCTCTCACTACATTCATGATAAACGTTTAGAGCCTGTATGTGCAAACAGGCACACTTCATTTTATTGCACTTTGCTTTACTGCTTCACAGATACTGAATTTTTTTTACAAATTGAAAGTCCATGGCAACCCTGTGTTGTCAGATGATAGGTAGCATGTTTTAGCAATAAAGTATTTTTAATTAAGGTATGTACTCTTTTTTTAGACACCATGCTATCACACACTTAGCAGACCACAGTACAGTGTAAGCATAACTTTGATTAGCGCTGGGAAACCAAAACGTTTGCGTGACTCTCTTTATTGTGACATTTGCTCTATTGTGGTGATCTGGAACCAAACCCACAGTATCTCTGAGGTCTGCCTGTACATGTATATAAATAATACACATGCATATAATTTATAAACTCATATGTAATTCAGTAATTTTGTATGTATAAGCATATGTAATTCATGAACACATAAGTTCATATGTATTATTTAGTCATATGACTCTCTGTATATAATTCATCATTTACATGTAAATTCATCAATAAACAGATTCATATATAATTGATAAATAAACAGTCCCATACTAGGGGTGAGTCCTCAAAAGTTGTACTGATACAAGAGCATGGACAGAAAAGTGCAGAGCCCACTGCTCCGGAGGAGATGAAATTGAACATTTTTACTCAGGACCCATAGGGTGTAAGAAATAACTGAAGACACTACAGTCTTGACTTATACGACACACACACACACACACACACACACACACTGCTGTACCCCTGAGTTCCGGCAGTTTACCTTATAGAAATGCCGCACCAGGTGGACACTTTCTTCTCGGGCTCCCTGTTAAAAGAGAGGGAGGGTGTGAGGGGGCAGGTCTCATGGAGGCAAGTGAGTTGGGTAAATCACAAATTCTAAAGTCTGAGTCTATATAAGACAGACGCTGGGCTAATAATCTTAATCTATAAAGTGGTTCTTCGTAAGGGGGTGGGGGAGAAGGAGCTCAAAATAAAAATGGGCAAAGGACAGACGATTCAATGTGATGACATGGAAAGCTGTTGATACACAGTTACATGAGAGAAACGGGTTCTACAACATGGCCTTGATAACTCTGTTTTTATAAAAAGAAAAATTCACTTGTAAACGTGTGTGTGAGTGTATGTGGTATCTGGAAAGACACACACCGAAGTGTCAACTATCATTACCTTTTACCTCTCTGTAGTTTCTAAACTTTCTAAAATAAACATGGAAAATAAGAGGGAAGACAATGAAAGCTATTTAAAACAATGAATGAACATAGTAGCACGATAAACCATAAATAAATAAATGTGTATCTGTACACGTATAAAACTTTCATAATATAAAAAGAAAAAAATCCCGGAGACAAATACAGAGCCAAATACAAGAGAACTACTAAAACTCACTAGTAAGTGGGCTTCTCGGGCCCATCTCAGTGGAAGGGCAGGTCTGTGGGAGAAAGTGGGTACAGGGGGCAGCAGGGGTCTGGGGCCCAGCTTCCTCGCAGTGGTGCTGCGGACCGGGCTGCGGTCTGGATGCAGCAGCTTCCCTCGACCTCCTCCTACCCTCCCCCGGGGCACGGGTGCTGGAGGAAGGGGGCCTCACCTCCAGGCAGGCCAGGTGTACGTCCTTTATGATACAGCCCGTGCTGGTCACGACTTGCTGCTTTAGGAGCAGGCAGCTCAGCTCCAGCGTCGCCAACCGGATCTTGCCATCTGCAGAGCACACCGGGGTCAGCCGCGCATACCCCGGGCTGCATGCCCTCACAGGCAGTCTCTTGCCTTCCTGACTTGGAGGTCAGCTGACAGGTCCCCCGACATCCAGTGGGGGTACAGAGGGAGCCCCCATGTGCCAACCTCCTTCCCAATCAATTACAATTGAATGTTCTCATCAAAACCGCCTGTACCAAATGCTACCCAAAGTCCCCTTATGGGGGGAGAGGAGGCAGGAAAAATGGGTAACTACTTATTATTGAAGGCCTAGAAAGTGGCCATCTGCAGTCACTTTGCTTGTCCAGCATTCCTTCCCTTTCTTCAGGGACAAGCACCCCCAGTTTCCCTTGGAGATCCACCAGCCCTGCTCTCGGTCATGTGATTTGGGTGGAGCTGGTCCTGCTTCCCCTGTCCCAAGGGTGGGCACATCCCCCAGGCTGGTCAGGGCCATCCAGCCCCCTGGTCACAGTGACTGGGTAGGGGGCGAGCAAGGGAGCCAGTCACAGTCAGTAAGGCTCAGTTCCACAACTTACTGGAACCACCGGGCTCAAGACCCTCTCCTCGTGCTGGGCTGCGGAGAGGACAGGGACAGCGGTGGGGCCCTGATGGCCCAAGCACTATAGTCCGCAGTGGTCACCTCACCAGCGTGTTCTACAAACTGAGCCCTGAGTCCTCCCTTCCACCAGGCTGCCCAGCGTCTCTGCTACATCAAGTCTAGAGCCCGACAGAGACAGGTGGCGGGAGCTGCAGGCAGTCATCTGGCCAAGGCAGAAGGCCACAGAGCCCAAAGACAGGCTTGAAAACATTGTTTGAGCCCCGGATTCAGCCGTGCCTCAAGCCAGCGCCCAACAGACTTGAAGTCATGCAAGCCAACAGTCTTGTTTGTTTGTTTGTATTGTCTCAGCGAGTCTCAGTTGGGTTTCTGTCAACTGCAACCAAGTTCTGACTAACACAACCTGCTGTCCTGCCGTGAGCCGGGCATGGTCTGGGTGCTTTAGAGATGCTCCCTCAAGGAGTCTCTCTAAAACCCCACTGCAATGGGTTCTCTAAAGGCTGAGGTTTAGAAAAGTGAAGTGGCTTGTCCCAAGTCTCACCCTGGGCTGTGGTGGACTCCAGGTGCACTGAATGCCAAAACCCACATCTGGCATCGTCCCTAGAAAGCACCCGTGACCGCCTGACTGAAGGGCATTCTGCTCTTAGCAAACTCCCCCTGAATCTTTAATCTCATTTCTGGGGAGAGGCCTCCACGTGGAAGGAGGGGCCAGGAGAGGGGGGAGTTTCTAGGCCACATCTCCGAGGTCTTGGAAACAACAGGGACCAGGATGGACCACTGCGGAAAAACTCAAGGCAGACACACCGCTGCACACCTCCCTGGCTGGCCTTTAACGCTGCGCGCATGCGTGTGTGTGTGTGTGTGTGTGTGTGTGTGTGTGTGTGTGTGTGTGTTAGGGCAGGGGTGGGGGTAGGGCAGCAAACAGGTGAGAAGAGGGAATCTGTTTGCCCAAAAATGAACTGGTTACATACGAGCAAAACCAGGCCTTCCTAAGCACGACACAACTCCAGGGGCCACCCGGGCAGAGGCTGGTTAGTCTCAGCTCGGCCGTTCTCCCCGTCCCAGCCCCACCACCACTTCTGCACCGCGGCCCAGGCCCGGCAGTGCCCCCCTCCCCCGCCCCCCGCCCTCCTCCAAGCTCAGAAGTTCTCCGGAGCACAGTCTCACTCCCGCCTGCCCCTCCACGGAGCTGCGCTGTGGGCCAGGTCAGAAACGCCCCTCCTGCTGCCTCCAGGCAAGCGGATGGTGATTTTCCACCAAGACCCTTCTTCCTTTGCAAGTTCCTGCCAAGTTGCTGACTATTCCTCCTGCTGGTCCATCTCTCCAGGGGAACAGAGGGAGCAGCAAACTCCTGAGGCCTCATCGAAGCTTCCAGATTGTCCCTCTGAGCTGCCCCAACCTCTTCTCTTCAGAAATACACCGTCCTCAGGGGGCCTGCCGATCCTCCCCACCGTGGACGCTCCTCCCCAGCACCCAGGCCATGCTCCACCTTCCCCATCACCGAGGCCCGTCCAGCTACACAGCTCCTGCCAACCGGTCTGGGGCCACCATCCTCAGAAACGTGCTCCGCCTCCCCCAACTAGACCTCCCGTGGAAACTGACTCCACCGAGCGCCCCTTGGTCCTGAGCCACCCAAATCTTTCTTGCCACCCAGGACACCTTCCTCCTGGCCCTCCCCCTCCCACGTGGGGCCTGGCCCAGGCTCTGGAGCTGGCTCCCCCTCTATATCACCTTCAGAGATCAGTAGTGGCCCAGAGCTCAGTCCTGCACACGCCTCTCTCCTCTCCTGTGACTTTAAAAACCATCTGTGAGGGCTTCCCTGGTGGCGCAGTGGTTGAGAGTCCGCCTGCCGATGCAGGGGACACGGGTTCGTGCCCCGGTCCGGGAAGATCCCACATGCCGCAGAGGGGCTGGGCCCGTGAGCCATGGCCACTGAGCCTGCGCATCCGGAGCCTGTGCTCCGCAACGTGAGAGGCCATAACAGTGAGAGGCCCGCATACCGCAAAAAAAACAAAACAACAAAAAAACCCCATCTGTGAGCCCCACAGTGTTAGTTCTGGCCCTGACCCCACACTGAGGTCTAGATTCCATAGACCCCCAGCCGTGGCTCCTGGAGTACAGGATCCACGTCTGTCCCCTACTTCCTATACCCTCGTCCCTCGCATACAGAGGCTGGCATGCAGGAGGCACTCAATAAACATTTGTTGAGTTTACTGATACCCTTTAGGCCCTGGACCCGGTTCTCCAAGCCCCTGCACTCACTCCGCAGCGGTCACACTGTGCTTCTGGCCACCTCCCCCCTTGACTCTGAGGTCCTTATCTGCAGTCCCAACCCTGGACGCCTGCCCTTCTCCTGAGCCTGACTGGGGCCACCCCCTGGACTGCTCCTGATCACTCAGCCCAGCGGTTCTCTCTCCACCAGGCTGCATCTCCGTCCGGCCCTTCCCTGTGCACTCACTTACGCCCCGATGGCCTCTCTCCCTGCCTTGCAATTAGGGTTTCTCAGCCTCAGCACCACTGACATTTGGGGCCAGATAATCCTTTGCTGTGGGGGCCTGTCCTGTGCACTGTAGGATGTTTAGCAGCATCCTGGCCTCTGCTTACCAGATGCCAGTAGCAACCCCTCCCCAAGTTGTGACCACCAAAAATGTCCCTGGACATTGGCAGATGTCCCCTGGGGACAAAGCTGCCCCCAGCTGAGAACCACTGTGCTAGTTCATTCCACTTGCTCTTTCTAGCCCCTAATGTGGCTGCAGGTCGGTGCTGGCCAAGACCTCAGAACTAGGCTGACACGTGCCAGACACTGGGCACATCTCATATTATCAACCTTCCCCCTCACTCATACTCTCAGCCTAGTTCATGCTCAAATGTGGCCTTGGGCCACCCCAAGAGGAGGGTTGCAGACACAGGCAAAACTGACCAAAGCAGGGTTGAGTATGGAAGGAGAAGAAAGAGAGGGTCTGGCACAAACACCATGGGGGAAGGAAAGAGGAGGAGACCTCGAGACGAAGACACAGCCGGACGGGAGGGGTCCGGGTGGCCCAGGACATGGGGGTATGTGGCAGGGGAATGGCTGAGGTCTGCCTGGATTCCCAGCAGGGCCAGATCTAGAAGCCAGGGCTCCTGGTGCCAGTGTGGGGCCTGGTCCCCGTAACTCTACCAACCCTGGGAACCGCCTGCACGCCCGGGCACCTGGCTGGGCTGCGTTGTTCATGATCCTGATGAGTCTTTCCGCCAGTAGGTGGTTGTAGGTCGTCTTCTCGGCCGCAGTGGGCACCGGCAGCTGGATCCGCTCGAGTTTCTCAGGATCCATGCCTGGAACGGAGGGAAGGGGCCGGCTGTAAGCGCAGCTGCCATACCGAGTACCCTCCGTGTCCTGAAAGGCCCCTTCGAGCGGGTCTTCCTCAACCTCGGCCGTCCACGGTCCGTCTTTGTGATTCCTGCCATGACCGGGTGCTGCCTGTACTATGACTCATCTCAGAGTTTTCTGTAACTGGAACTTAAGTAAATATATTAAAACATATATTTTCTTTTCTTTTCTTTTTTTTTTTTTTTTGGGCCACGCCGCTCAGCTTGAGGGACCTTAGTTCCCGACCAGAGATCGAACCCAGGCCCTCGGCAGTGAAAGCGCCAAGTCCTAACCACTGGACCACCAGGGAATTCCCTAAAACATACATTTTCTAACACTACTTGCAAACGGGAAATCAGCATGGCTGCAACACCAACAGCAACAAGGTTTTTACGTTTCAGCCGAAGACTGTTGACTGGCTACTCACTGTGGCCCGAGGCCTGCTCTGAATTAGAAAGGGCGATCGGCAGGTACGTGAAAGGTGCTGAGGTTACACTAGCCCAACTGTGACATGCTCCTGGGCACAGTCAGAGGAGCGGGAAGGGGGTGGGAAAAGGAGAAACTCTGGCACTGTGGGGTTTGCTGCCGTTTCGGGGCTGGTCTGCCCACCCCCCGAGGGCACCCCTGTGTGAGACCCGTCCCACAATGGGGGAAACAGACCAGACAGAAGGGAACCTACAATCGTGCCCACCAATTGCATCTCCTGCTCTTAACACCAAACTGGAGAGCTGGGCCCCCGCGTGGGAGACACAGAGGCGGCAGCCCCGTGCTGGGCTCACAGAAAGGCGCAAGAGCGGACCTATGGGGCTACGTTTAAGGGGCAGAGGAATCACTTTTCCTCCAGGGAAATCTAACAGCATTTCAATGACAAAGATGAGATGGGGGTGGGGGTGGGATGGGGGAGGGGGAGGGTGGGGTGGGGGGCTTGGGAAAGGAGAGAGGGCGCACTCAGAGTCTAAGTGAACCGAGCATCACTTTTCCTAAAGCAGGACCTGGGGGCTAGGGCGACAGGACGACCCCGCTGGGGTCACTTCGCCAGGCCAGGTGTGAGATGGGCAGTGCTCCAAATCCCTCTCCTCTCGCCGAGCCCAGCTCTGGAAAACTAGGCTTGCAGAAAAGCTCGCAGAAACAAACATTTCACTTGCTCCACGCCTGGGGAGCTGGAAGGATTGTTTGTGCCTGAAGCACGTCTTTTCCTGTTATTCTACAAAAGGGGGGATGGTGGCACTTCTGGGAACTCTTGAAATACGGCCGCTTGAGTACTAGATGATGCTTCATTTAGAACCCTGACAAAATACTGGAGGATAGCAGTGAGGAGCTGATTGTCTGGATTCTAAGTAACTCCCACACTCACACGTTGACGTAATAAAGCATAACAATATATCTTGCGCTACTGAATTCCTTCCAACTCCGAACCGGAGGCTAAGTCATGCCAAGGAGATGACACGGGTGGAGGCAGCCCGAGGGCTGGAGGTAAGCAGGTCCCCCTCTCACACCGCACCGATGTGGCTTCATCCAAAAATTTGATTGTGATGAAAATCTGATTTGTGGATTCTGTATCTCGTTTTGATGCTAAATGTCTAACTCTGAAGCACTCTGGTTTATTAAATGGCAAGAAGGACATCAACTGAATCTTTCTACCATTTGCTTTTTTCCAGAAATGTCAACACCGTGTGAATCTCTCTCTACCCTTTCGTTCTTGGCCCTCTGGGAACTGTCAGCAGCAGTTTTGGGGAAAACAATGGCTCCCCGGCCTGCCCGGCACATCACCCACTTCCATGACCCCCAACCCGTCGTTCCACTTCAAAGAAGACGGAGCCAGCTTTTGGCTCCCCCGGGAACGCAGCGGCAGCCGTGAGGGCCTGGGAGGCAGACTCGGAGCAGCTCTTGAATTTCCACGGCGAGTTCCCTTTTTTGTCTCTTGCCTATTATTGCCCTGACTCCCTTAGAGTTTGTCAAAAATGAGGAAATCTGTGGCAAAATCTTCTCTCAACAGGAAGAAAAACCTGCCAAGGTTATCCTGACCTTCCTCGGCTGGTAGCTCCATCCTCCGTGAAGCGGGGGAACCAGGGGGACTGAAAAACCTCAAGACATCACAGGACCAGATTCCAATGCAACCTCTTCCTTTAGTGAGGAAATTAAGGCCCAGAGATGTTAAGTCACGTCCCCAAGGTCACAGACCACGTTAGAGGCACAGTTAGAACTAGGTTGATTCCGGAGACGGACAGGATCCAGCTGGGGAGGGGGTGGCACCCCCTGTGTGGTGAGCTGACCACAGCAACAGTTTGAGAGGGGACTGCCCTCTGGTCTGACAAAAGCAACCGCCCGCCCCGCAAGGCCTCCTCGTGCCCTTGGGCCCGTTCTCTCCCAGGGTTCTTGCTGCTCTGTGGCCGGGATGGAAGGGGAAAGAGCCAGGTGCCAGGTGCTGGAAGAATTTTGTTTTGATACTTACCTCTTGGACTCTCAGCCTCCTGACATGTTCAATGGGAATAATTACAGAAACTGCCCGTCCCAGGGTTGCTGTCAGGACGCAGTAAGAAGCAGCACTTGGTCACGTTCAATAGTTACCTGTCGTTACCTTGCACTGATGGGAATTTTTACTTTGAACGTGGCTTAATGTAGTTCTATATCAGCTGTGTTATAAGAGGAAAGAAAGAATGAAAGAACAGAAGGACAGAAAGGAAAACAAGCTAACCAAAGCTAACGTCAAACTATTCTAGAAGGTCCAAAGAAGGCATGCTGAACTGTCTGTGGGGAGTGCAGGGGACAAGCAGCTAGGTTGGATTCTGAAGGATGAGCTGCTCAGGGACGACCGGGACTTGCCAGGCCAAGGGGCAGGGCAGGGAGTATGGTAGAGCTCGGGGAGAGTGGGATCGGGGCTTTGGGTGGAAGTGATGAGGCAGAAGCTAGGGGAGGGACAGACATGGCTTGGATGCCAGGACCCCTGGAGGGCAGCTAGCAGGTGACATGATCTGGTTGTCATGGCCAACTCTAGAGCAGCCTCCATCCCCCTGGCCACTCAAGGTGATCTCCCTGCTTCCAGCACTTTCCCAAAACAGACTCCATGTTGCAATGCATCCTATGTGCAGTAGATTTTACCACCAACCAAGGGGAGGCAGAGAGCAGGGTCCATTCCACACAACACATGGCAAAACTTTGTAAAGAACCCCTCTGGGCATCTCTGCTCTTTCCCCAAAGTTCCTGCTCGGCCAGGTGCCTCATTCCCTCCCCGTCTCTCTCTTTTTCCCACCACTGTCTCTAAGACATTCTTCTGCGTCCAAACAAAACAGTGGCTCACAGCTGTGAATGAACAAGGTCAGTGTGACAATATGACAATGATATGCATGTGAAAGGGAAACGGCACATGTGCAGGTGGACGGATGGACAGGCAGACAGACAGACATAGACACACACACACACACAGGTTTCTAGTCACTGAGATGCAGGTTTTGTTGCAAACCCGATCGAGTTCCTTCGCCAGCCATTTCCCTCTGACTGAAATAAACACTGTAGATAATATACTGTCCTAGTTGCTTCAACCCCCTAAGTGCCGAGTGACAAATTCCAGAGAAACCCAGATGCACTTCACATGGCCCGGGAAGCCGCGCTCGCATGTCCAGATTCCAGCAGACCACACGCTTCCTCGTTCCCTCCCCACCGGGGTCAGATCCCGCTCTGCCCCAGTGAGTCAGAACGGGTTTCCCTTGTCATCACTCCCACCCTACAAGCACTGGGCTGCGGACTGGTGGGGGCCAAACTCCCAGCTAACTAATTCAAAGAATCCCAAATAGAAGGGAAGCGTGTGGCTCCGTGATGTCAGTAACCAGCTCCTAAGCTTCCCCTCTGGGTTCTAGATTCTTCCTCCTTAGTGGAAACCCTCATTCAGGACAAGGGTAGAACAGACCCAGACCAAAGCTACATAAAAAGAAGTAGACAGACAAACCTGCATAAAGAGACCACAATAGTGCCAGGTAAAAATAATAGTCAAAAATTTTTTTTCTTGGACTTCCCTGGTGGTGCAGGTTAAGAATCCTCCTGCCAATGCAGGGGACATGGGTTTGAGCCCTGGTCCGGGAAGATCCTACATGCCGCGGAGCAACTAAGCCTGTGTGCCACAACTACTGAGTCTGTGCTCTAGGGCCTGCGAGCCACAACTACTGAGCCCATGTGCCACAAGAACTGAAGCCCGCGTGCCTAGAGCCCATGCTCCACAACCAGAAGCCCGCACACTGCAACGAAGAGTGGCCCCCGCTCACCGCAACTAGAGAAAGCCTGCACGCAGCAATGAAGATCCAATGCAGCCAAAAATAAATAAATTAATTAAAAAAAAATTTTTTTTTCTTTCTTTTGGTCTCCTTTGCTGGAATCACACAAGCATTGCCAGCTTTGGAAGACTATAGACCAACTATTTCGAAAGCTAACCAGATGTTGGGCCAATTTCCAATGTACTTCCAGTTCTGATTATGTGTCAGTCGAGATCCAAAATGATATTTTGCCAACTCTCCGCATAGCAAAAGCCTCCCTTTATTATCCTGTTACCTTTCAACCTTTCCCATACCTCTCATCCATGTTCCAGTAACTTCTCAGCAAAACAAAAAAAGCAAAAAGCCCAAGATTCCTCTTGTGTAAACAATGATAAATGGAGGGGGCAGGGAGTAGAAGGGTTAGTGGGTGGAGCAGGGGAACCTTTAGGAAGACAAAGCTGCAAAACTCACCCCCCTTCCCCTTCCCCTGGGCCAGGGCCCTGCAGACTTGACAAAGGAGAGAGGGCTGCATCTGCTATTACAGATAGGAACCAGCCTTCATCACAGGGCCGGACTGAATCACAGCGAGAGCCTTCCTCCAACCGGTCAACCCTTTCCACTGTGCGATATTCATTTCGGTGCAGCATCTAATCTATTATGATTTACTGGAAAGCCTGAGCTAACATTTGGTTTTTATTAACATTGCTTTTATGTTAAAATTGTCTTATGATGGAAAATCTATCGGAAAGAGACCATTTCATTAGGGGCCCTGCTTAGAGGGCACGGATCTGGAAAAGAGAGGCTGAAGGTTAAGTGCAGCTAACTGCCTGCTGCCTAACCAAAACAGCAACCACCCACCCACCCACCGCCGCCGCCACCACCACCACCAAATGGCCCCCACCAAATGCAGACCTGTGCTTGCAGGCCAGGCTGGAGCATAAACCAAGCGGCAGCTCCCCCTGCTAGGCAGTTTCCCCTGGGGGTACCCCAGGCACCTGGGCCTCAGGGTGCTGAACTTGAACTCTCCAGCTTCCTCTCCAAACCTGCTTCATAGCCCACACTTGCTGGTTCTGGAAATGGCACCACCAGTCACACAGTGGCAGGAGGCAGGGCCCTGGGCATCACACAGACTCCTCCCGTGGTGCCCACTCCCACCCAAATCAAGCAGAAATCTCTGCCCCCGGCCCCACTCCTGCCCTTGTCTCCCTGTCTTCATAAATGGCCACACACAGCTGCCCCAGTGTCCCTTTCACTCACCCCCCACATCCAGTCCATCAGCTCGTCCTGGCTGTAGCTCCAAAGTGTATCGTAAAACTTTCCAATTTTTCTCCATCTCCGTGGCCAATAGGCCATAATTCAGTCTACGTCACCCCTGCCTGGACTACTGCAACAGCTTCCTCACAAGCCTCCCAGTTTTCTGCCCTGCAACGCACTCCCCCACCCCCATTAACCTACTTTCCATCCAGCAGCCAGAGTAATCTTCCAAAAATTTCCATCTGACCATGTCACTCTTCTACTTAAAAATTCTTTAGGTGTTTCCCACTGCACCTGGGATAAAATCTAAATTCCTTTTTGTGGCCTTCAAGGCCCTTCACGATCTGGTCCCTGCCCACCTGGTCAGCCTCACCTTGACCCGCTTTCTGCTCCTCAAACCTGTAAGGTCTTTTGCACCTCAGGGCCTTTGCACAGGCTGTTCCCTTTGCCTGGAGCACTCCTGCCTCAGATCTTTGCAGAGCCGACTCTTTCCCATTCTTCAGGCCTCAGCTCTGATGTCTGTTCTTCAGAGAAGCCTTCCCTGACCACCCAAGCTAGTGACCCCTGCACCACCACCCCTGGCTTCCTCCACAATCACAGATCACACCCGTCACGCTGCCTTCTCCTCTACCACTGTCGCCTTGCTCCCTCCGCAGCAGCCACACTCACCACCAGGAGAATCTCTGTTTGGTTCACTGCTGTGTTCTCAATATTAACCACAGTGCCTGGCATCTAAGAAGGGCTTCAGAAATATTTGTCAGAAGGGTGAATGAATAAATAAATGAAAAGCATTAGCAGGAAGTGGAAGAAGGAATTAAATTCCCTCGAATACACAGTCCCACTCTTTTAGGAAGAGAGGTGGGCTCCCCAGCAGGATCTCGGCAGGGTCGTCTCTCTGGCCACATCATGGACGAAGGAGCGTGGCGTGCCAGCCACCACTTCTCCACTCCCCAGCACACGGCGGGGCTCCTGGAAGGAAGCCCGCTCAGAAAGCCAGCCCCCCGGAAGACGAAGTGTTCACCCACGTGACCCCTGGCCCTCTGGAGCTGGGCATCCCCACCGCCCCCAACAGCACCCTCCCTGCGGAGGCCCTGAGCACTGAGCACCAGCTGCCAGAAAGAGAGCAGCGCTGGGGAGCTGCCACTCGGCTGAGAGGCAATCAGTCAGCAAGCTTTGGCTGAGCGCTGACCGGGTGTCGGGCGCCGAGCTGAGTACTGCAGGAGGCCGTTGAGAGCGACACGGTCTCTGCCTTCAGAGGCCCAGCGGTCCAGAGTGGGAGAGAAAACACGCAGAGCAAAAGCATAAAAAAGTGCCATGGGAACTTCATGGAAATTAAAAGCGTCTGCTTTTCCAAAGGTATTATTAAGAAAATGAAAAGGCTAGCCACAGACTGGGAGGAAATCTTTGTAAAACACATCTGATAAAGGACTTGTATACAGAATATAAAGAACTCTCAAAACTCAACAATAAGAAAATGGACAATCCATTAAAACACAGGCAAAGGAAATGAGAAGACGGCAGACTAAGCACTGAAAAAGCTGTTCAACGTCATTAGTCGTTAGGGAAACGCAAATTAAAATCACAATGCGACACCACTATGTACCCATTAAAATGACTGAAATAAAAAAGGTGGTCGTGCCACCCACTGGTGAGGCTGTCAGAACACCAGAACCCTCGTGCACTGGCGGTGGGATGTAAGAGCACGCGTTCGCTTTGCAAGATAGTTTGACAGTTTCTTAAGAACAAACACACACACACCTGTCATATGGTTCAGTCATCCCATTCCTCAGCGTTTGTCCAAGAACAATGGAAATACATGGCCGTACAAAGACTCATCTACAAGTGTTCACGGCAGCTTTGTTTGTAATGGCCAAGAGCTGGAAACAACCCAAACGTCCGCTCACAGGTGAACGGGTAAACAAATTGTGGTACATTTACACATGGAATACTACTCAAACATAAGAAGAAAGGAACCACAGATACACACAACAACATGGACGAATCTCAAAATAATTATGCAGATTGAAAGAAGCCATACAAAAAAAGAGTATTTATCGCATGATTTTATTTACATAAAAGTCTAGAAAGTGCAAACCAAGCTATAGTGGCAGGGAGCAGTTCAGAGTTGCCTAGGGAGAGGGGTGGGAGAAGAGAGGGACGGAGGGGTGACAAAGGGCAGGAGAAAACTTTTGGAGTGATGGATACGTACACTGACTTGACTGTGGTGATAGTTTCATGGGTGTATAAATGTGTCAAAACTTATCAAATTGTACACTTGAAATATGTGCAGTTCACTGTTTATCAATTATACCTTGATAAAACTTTCTTTTTTAAATGCTACAGCTTCCAGCCAAGAAAGGCAAACCATCTAAAACAATGGTTATGAGACACTGGACAAGACAACAGGCATCATAGGAGGGTGATCCTGAGAGAGAAGAAACTAAGGCAGTGTGCCCAGTGATTGCTCCAGGTCACCGTCTGGAAAGTTTCCAGGCCTCACCAC
The DNA here is from genome assembly GCF_059928025.1 of Delphinapterus leucas. NCBI lineage: Eukaryota > Metazoa > Chordata > Mammalia > Artiodactyla > Monodontidae > Delphinapterus > Delphinapterus leucas. Next base: position 29,189,199 of record NC_143143.1, read on the forward strand.
AGACTGAGAAAACCCAAACAAAGCTCACGGTCTCTCTGAGGTGAGAAGGCAGAGTCTGCAGTTCAGAGAGGCCAAGTGGCTGGAATTGATATAAGACAGTAGCAGAGACGGGGGAACTGCACAGATCGGCAAGAGGGTTCCTTCTTAGGCTCCCGCTGTGTTCTGCCCTGTGCATGCAGGTGAGGAAAGGGAAAGGCCTGCTGGGAGGAGGCAGGTGGAACAACCCCAGGAGCTCACACGGGGCTGAGAAGAGCTCACATTCCCAGCGGCCAGCGTGGAAGGACTACCTAATCATGGCTCATCCAGTAGAGCCCTTGGAAGGGGGACGGCCTCTGTACTGGGGTCAAGTGAGCCAGAGGCTAAAGGGTGTTCTGGACTAGCACCAATCAAGCTTAAAAGCAAGCGCCTAAGAAGACCTAAACGACTCCTAGTAACTTCACCTTGTCCCAGGACAAAGCCCAAAAATCTTGAAAGGAAGCAAGAATTCAGCATCCAACAACATAAAATTCATAGTAACTGTCAACCAATCAAAAAATATCTGGGGGCTTCCCTGGTGGCGCAGTGGTTGAGAGTCCGCCTGCCGATGCAGGGGACATGGGTTTGTGCCCCAGTCCGGGAAGATCCCACATGCCGCGGGGCGGCTAGGCCCGTGAGCCATGGCCGCTGAGCCTGCGCGTCCGGAGCCTGTGCTCTGCAACGGGAGAGGCCACAACAGTGAGAGGCCCGCGTACCGCCAAAAAAAATAAATAAATAAATCTGGCATGCCAAAAAAAAAAAAGGGAAAATATAACAAATATAACCTAAAATCAAACCAGAAGAAAAATCAATAATAGAAATATAGCTAGAAATTACACAGATGATAGAATAGACAAAAAGAAATCAGAAGGGAAATTATAAAATATTTTAAACTGAATAAAAATTAAACCACATATATCAAAATTTACTGCAGGCAGCTAAAGCAGTGCTTAGAGGAAAATGTACAGCATTAAACTCATATTTTATAAAAGAAGAAAAGTTTAAAAATCAATGACTGGTATGGACAGGGTATGACTGAAAAGGAAGAGCATGAGGGAATTTTTTGGTTGATAGAACTACAACGTAACACCTGATTATAGCAGTGTTCACACAAATCCATAAATATGCTAAAATTAATGGAACTACACACAAAATGAGTCAATTTTATTGTATGTTAATTTTCAAAAGTAAAATAAAATAAACTGAGTAGCATAAAAAAAAAATCAATGATTTAAGCTTCCATCTTAACAAAAAGAAGAGTAAATTAAAATTGAAGTAAGCAGCTAAAGGTAAGAAATAAAGAACAGAAATCAATGAAATATAAAACAGAAAAACAACAGAGAAAAAAAATCAATGAAACCAGAAGAAAGTTCTTTGAGAGGACCAATAAAATTAATATAAAATTGATAAATTTCTAGCCAAACTGATCAGGAAAAAAAAAATGAAGACCTCAACTATCGATACCATGAATTAGAAAGGGGGCACTACTATAGATCCTACAGACATTAAGGGGCTAATAAAAGGGGAATTCCCTGGTAGTCCAGTGGTTAGGACTCTGTGCTTTCACTGCAGGGGGCACAGGTTCGATCCCTGGTCGGGGAACTTAGATCCCACATGCTGCACAGCACGACCGAAAAAAAAGGAAAAATGAAAAATAAAAAAAGGAGGATAATAAAGGAATATAGTAAAAAAGTTTATGCCAATAAATTCAACAGTTTAGATGAAATGACAAATTCCTTGAAAGACACAAGCTACCAAAACTTGAACAGAAGAAACAGATAAGCTTTAATAGCCCAATATCTACTATAGAAATTGAATACTTTGAAACCTTTTCTCAAAGAAAACTCCAGGCCCAGATGGCTTCACTGGTGAATTCTACCAAATAGTAAAATAAAGGAAGAAATAATACCAGTTCTACCAAAACTCCTCCAAGAAATTCAGGAGGAGGGAATACTTTCCAATTAATTTCATAAGGTAAGCATAACTTGAGAGCAAACAAAACAAGAGAATTACAGGGAGACCACAGACTAATAACACTCAGGAACACAGATGCAAAAATCCCTAACAAAGTTTTAGCAAATCAAATCCAGCAAAGTATAAAATGTGCCTGCCACACTAGGCGGTACTAACCCAGAGTGAGTATCACCTGAAGGGATCAGAGAAAATTCCAGGAGAAGGTGAGTTCTCAGCAGACCCTTGACAGTTGAGCAGAATTTCAATAGGTGGTGATGTTACGGCAGAGAAAACGGCAGGAAAAAACAGATGGGTACAAGAAGGTGGCAGATCAGCCAAGAACAGGTAGGTGTGTTGGCTCTGACTGGGGTGGCTGCCAGCCTTCTAAAGAAGCTCCCTTCTCTGGGAGCAGTTCCAGACACAGAGCTGCAACCCCTGGAGCCAGCTCTGTGCTATGTGACCCTGACTCTCACCCACGCCACCCCCAGCCATAACGGACTGTTCCGGAGTTAGACATATCACCAACCTGGAACAATGAGATCTCTTGCCCAACAGTTTGAAACCTGAACGGAGACAGACTCCCTGCCTGGGATTTGATGGGCCCACAACACGATCTACCTTAAGGGAAGTCCCCAGAGCTGGTCCTGCCCTTCCCTTGGCTTTTCGGCAACTTCTTGGATCCCATGAGCTGCCCCAGGGGCCTTCCTATAAGACTCTCTCTCTTCGTTAAGTTAATGTGAGGTGGTTTCTGCGCCTTGCAACCAAAAGAATATTAAAGAGTTCAGTGAGTACCATGGCAGCCACTGCAAGTTTATCTCCATGCAAGAGTTCAATCACTGCGTAGTAAAGTTTGACTCCCTGGGCCGGAGCCAAGGGTCTATGACAGGGAAGTTGGTGGAATCAGGTCAAGTTAGAATGGTGGGTGCGATCCAGATACTCAAAATGGCAGGTACAGGAGACTGGAGTTCAAGGGAGAGAAGAAAGCACCAAAGGTTTCTGAACAGGGGAAGGACACGGTCAACACAGTCTTACAGAGAATCACCCGGCAGTGCTGTGGAGGATGGATTATAAAATGGCCGTGTGTTTGACCCCTCGGGGAGGCTGTGATGATGGCCACTGGGATGACGTGCTCAATATCTCTCTTGCTCTCATGCCTTTGGTTCTCGCCTCCAGCACCTAACTTAGAGCCAGGCACTGAGTTGTGCTCAGTTAAATTCTGCTGATCAGATAGGCTGAAGAGGGAGAAATGACAACACCTGATGACTAAATGCTGGGATCAAAAGAGGGAAAGAGCTAAAGGTCGTGGCAGTTTCAACCTTGGCTGGCAATTTCAACTGAACCAGAAATGGCAGGAAGCGTGATGAGGTCAGGGTATATTTTGGGGGGATGAGTGTGGTGTAGACAGACTGTTTCAAAGTGTTGCTCAATCACCTAGGTAGAAGTCTCCAGCGTGCAAGGGTCAGGAGTTCAGACTGCAGGGCTGGAGTGAGGCGGGCATGGAAGGTGAGGGTCGGGGGAACGGCAGGCAATCCATGGGTGGGACCGACTCCCATCGGTCAGGCTTGGAGTTCTGTTTACTCCCACTAACTGAGGGCTCCCGCGTGCCAGTCACCAAGGCAGGAGCTGGAGGGAGTCGCAGAAGCCATGGGAGTGAACGAGACTGTGGAGGGAGGATTCGGAGCTTGCTATGCATCTTTTAGAGAAGTCTCGGGCTAGATCTACACCCTTGCACGTGAGCACAATGACTTATACAGGAGAAGAGCCATCATGGCCAGTCCTGTCTCTAGTGGGAAAACCCTGGAAATGGACTCAGTGTCATTCAGTAAGGGGATGGCGGAATAAATGATGGCACAGACACAGGATTAAAAAGCACGAGGCAGCTCTATAGGGATGGGAAGTGACGTGTTGATACATGATGATGTGAGAAAAACAAGGCACAAAACAGACAATAAAGAATGAACCTCCATGTCGGGCAGGGAGTGGGGAACCCACATAAATAAAATAATATACACTTGTACTTGGGTTTGCATGGATATCTTTAAAAAGACACACAAGAAACTGTTAACGTGAACTGCCTGTGAAGAAGAGAACTGGAGGACAAACGAGAGAGGAGGCCTCTTTCACTATATTTCCTTTTGCCACTAATCAACTTATCATGATTAATGATTTAAGAGTAAGTACATACTTTATGTTGAGTGCTTTCTAAATGACTCCAGGCATAGGCTGTCTTAGTAAAACCCACCTCCAACTACCTCCCAATAAGCTCATGAAAAACCTACTAAAACAACACTTGATGCAAAGTCTCATCTATGCCAAGCCCAGCACTTGGCAGGGGCCAGAGGAATATTCTTGACTTCTTCTTCAAAGAGATTCTGATGTGGTGCTTTGAGAACTTGCCCGTGTCAAGCCAGGTGGCACACACACCAGCGACCGTTCTCAGAGAGGAAGTAAATGAATGGATTCTAATCAAATCTGTCAGCTCCGCGGGAGTCTGATCCTGACCACTCGGCCCCAACGAGGGAAGCCAGAGAACCACACCTTTCTTCAGAAAGGAAACCTACGCTTCCACACAATCCACTCAGAGTCTATTTTAGCTCTGAATCCAGAACAGCACATCAACTTTTATAAATAGCAAAACCAAGATTACAATTTGACTGATTTCTGTTCTGATGTTAGGAAAGAGGTAGGAAGCCTAAGTCAGTTGTAAACCAAGGGGTGGAAAGCAAAGCACAGTGCAAACAGTCATGCTGGGTTGGACGGTCAACACTTGAAACTCCCCCTCTGCCTGCCCCAGCCCCGTGCTGCTTGAGTAACCGATTCCCGCAGCTTTAGTCTGTAGAAAAGCACCTGAAAAATTCTAACGAGGTTGAAGAGAAGTTCGGTGGGAGTCTGCCAAAACCAGAAAGCAAATTCTTCAAGGAAAGCAGCTTTCCTTTTCCCTGAAGGCGGACAAGCTGAGCAGCTTACCTTTGTTATGAGACATCGCGTACAAGAGGCAGAGCACGAAGAGCGCGTGGTAATCGTCATCTGGGCTGTCCAGGGCGTGGTACACCATATCCAGGAAGGGTCTGGAAAAGAGGGGCACGCATGAGCCTCGTGGCACGCACGAGCCTCACCTGCACACGGGAAGCAGCTGCCTTAGCCCTTTACAGCCCCACCGCCAGCAAGCAGTGCATCCGCCGTGCGCCCAGTCCAGCACCAGGCCTGGAGGACACAAAGGGGACTGAGAGGCAGGCCCCGCCCGTGCGAAGCTGTCGTCTCCAGGGTAAACCGACTAAGGAACGAACCAACCACTTAATCACTCAGCATCGTTCACCCGCTGTCCCAGACACTGGGGATAAATGATACCAAGTCTCTGGTCTTGTGGCACTTCCATGCCAGTGGGCAGACAGAGAATGGACACGCCACATCATCACTTCGAAGAGTGACAAGAGAATGAAGAAAACGGGGCAATGTAATAGACTCACACTAGCAGACAAGGTACCAACAAGTCTGACCAATTTTAGAATGTGGACCCTGGAGCAAGAACTGCCTGGGTTCGACTTCTGATTCTGCCTCTACTTAGCTGCAAACCCTTGGGTACATTACCTAAAACTTTCCCCCATCTGCAAGGTGGGGATTAAACCCTTCGGGGACACAGTGAGGATTCAAGCAAAATGAAAACAGAGAGGCATTTAACACAGGCCCAGGCACAGGGTGGAAAGTGCTCATACATGAGAGCTGCTGTTGGATTTCTATTTTGAGTATTCCAAGGGCACTTCTCCACGATCTCACTTTGGCAGGTCCTGGTCCAGTGATTTCTTGGGCTGACCTTCCTGGACTGGAAGGGATCGATAGGAAGTCTCTCGCCTGATGCTTTGTGGGTGAGATCTATAGAGTGGCTGCAAATATCACAAACCGCACACCCTAAATGCTGCCCTTCCAGGTGAAGGGCCTGGCCCGGAAAGACTCTTCAACACAAGGATAATAGAATATGCACAGATCTGGCCTGTAGGCAGGAGGCTCTGATCCCATGACTGTCTGCGGCTGCCCCCGGATGCCAGGTTGAAGCCAAGAGAACACAGCAACTCAATGAGTGACCAAGGGCACACTTTACCCCTGGAAGGACACAAGCTACTGTCAACACTGCTGACTGGGCGGGGAGGTGGGGGGGGCGAGATGGTGCAGCAGAGAAACAGGGAGACTATTCACTGCAAAACATTTTATACTTTTTTGAATTTTGATACTCCACAAATGTATCACCGATTCAAAATATTATATTGAAAAATGCAGAAGCAGTGAAACGCACTTGTCATAACATTTCAAACAAACACGTGACACACAGAAATTAAAGGAAGAAACTTTTAAGGAACATTTACGTTCAGGCTCTATTTCTCTGGAGCCCCCGATCTGTCATCACCATTCAAATGCGCGAATAGTTTTGCCATGTGTGGATCTGTTTTTTTCTAAGCCCCTAGCCGTAACACTTCCAAACGTAAGAGCAGGATAAAGTATAAAACACTTTCTTGTAAGCCAGCTGCTTGGAATTTGGACTGTATTTTCCTTTGGGAATAATAAGAATAACCAAATGCCCAGTAGCAGAGGGAGGGCTCAGTGGATATACCATCTTGCATGAGACGAAGTATTATGAAGCCATTAGAATTTTGTTTACTAAGAGTACAATAAAGTGAAAAAGATGCTTGGGGTTTGATATTAGAGAAAACCAAGAATAAAAAGTAATATACGTGGCTATTGGGGGTATAAGCTATTGCGGAGAAGAAGGGCAGAATTCCCACTATATTGGCATTGAAAACTGGCAGGAAATCACCAAAATGCTAATAACAGCTGCCTTTGAATTATGGAGAGTTTTTTTCCCTTCTTTATACTTTTCAAGCTTTTTTACATTTTCTGAATGTGTATTACTTTTTAAATTTTAAAAGGATTTTTTTTTTTTTTTAAAGAAAACAGAGAATGTTGTGAATGGTTTCTGGTTTCTTACGCCTATATTTAACCATGAATGCAGATACAGCCCACAGTGTATGGCAAATATAAGGACAGTTCCACTTTGTACTATGCTGTTTCTTTGGACAAACAGACCAATGTCAAGATCCAATTCATGTCAAGGACAAACTGTCCCCTCCCTCACCCTCAGTGCCCTCCTCCTGGCTCAGTGCAGGTGAGAGGACAGAAGTCCGTGGCGGTGTCTCTGACAGCCAACAACTCAATACCTTTGCAAAGGTATTGGCAACTCTCCACCAGGGACAGTCTCTCCCTAGCACCTGGTCTCAGAGCAGAGCGCAGCTCCTGCCCAGAGTCCCTGGGGGTCACAAATCTGCACGTGGCCCAACTTAAGACACAGGATCAGCTTCCATTATGAACCACGTGGTAGAAGATGACAAAGTCACCGAAAGTTAAGAAACAATCTCAATCAACTCTAAGAAAACCCCTCTCTTCATTAAAATTCAGGAAAAAAAGAAGTCTCAACTCCAACACTCCAACGTAACTTTCTGGTCGGTTGACTTTTTGTTTTTGACAATACATGGGTATTCTTCCTCCTTTAGGAAAGCTACAGTATTACCATACTATGCAAAATACATGCTGTTTCCATTTATTAGATCCTAAGAAACTGAACACATCATGACAGTATTCATGGAAAAGCAGCCGCTAATATTCTGTTAAGCAGATGTGCCTACATTAGCCTAAGCATCCCCCACGACATGTCAGTTTTGGTTTTTCAATGATTCATATTCAAATTAAAGCCGTGCAAGCACCTAAAGGTTGCTTCCCCCTCCCTTTCTGTGTTTAGAATGATTTTCTTAATTTTCAGAGCTTCAGGTGTCACATTTTGTTGTCACAACACAAAATCAGAAAGGTCCTTGTCAGTACAACTGACGGCCCACATTGTGCTGCAATGACTTTTATTTAACCAAAACTAAAAGCGGCTCCCCTGTGCAACTGATAAAAATTGATCCTGTCTGTTAGATAACTGAAACACATGCCAAGAAAGAGATAAACAAGACGCAGAGGAAAAAATTAGCCTGCTTCGAGTCTTTAAGTTGCATTAATAAATAGGATGTGTGTGTGTGTGTGTGTGTGTGTGTGTGTGTGTGTGTGTGTTTCATCCACCCCACCGTGAGAGTTCAGGAAGTGAATGCCTTGCAGGCTGACAGAGAAACCATGTTGCTGTGCATTTATTACCACTAATATGGGATTAGGAGGTTATTGCAGGCATCTGCGCAGTAGGGCCATCTGATAAGGATGAAGAAGCCCTCCTAACAGTTTGCTGCAACTTCAGGAGCAGCCCTCCACCCAATTCCTTCTGGAAGGGGTGGTGCTACAGCAAGGCTGCAGGCAATGTGGCATCTGGAAGCTTTCAGAGGGTGTAGTTTGGGCAGCCATCACTGAAATGAACAATCAGGCAAGAAGCTGAAGGTGGACAGCAGCGTTAAATCCAGCATTAAATCGTGCCGGCTGAGTCACGAGGTCAGGCCCTACCGACGGTGGTGCACGTGGCGGCAGCAAATGAATGAAGTCCAAACGCTTCCCCCAAGGGGATCCTTTGTGGGAACAGCAGAGTATGGCCAGGAGCAGCTGGTACAAGGCCACACTCGTTAGGACGCGGCCCAGCACCGAAGTGCTTGGGGTGGTAGTGCCATGCCTCGGTCATTCATTCCAAGGGGCGAATACCACGGCCTTGAGGGCCAGCTCTGTCCCTGTGGCCTCTCGAGAGGAGCCGTGTCTCTGGTGGAGAAGCAGAACGGCTTGGCCGGGAGGCAGAAGAGGCCATCGGCAGGGGCCGGGGGCAGGAAGAGGCCTGGCTTATCCTCTGTGGGCACCCGGCCAAGGCACCTCCTTCCACAACATCCCAGAGACTGAGCAGCGGTGCCCTACCCCCAGCCCCCGATGGCTGGCTCGGGGGCAGCCCTCCCGCAGTCCCGGCGACTACCTGCTCCACTGGACGCTGTCCAGGCCAGTGGCGGCGCTCTTCTCCTCGTCCGTGGTGTTTTGCTCCTGCACCGAGGTGCTGGGTGCCAGCTCCGGGAGCTTGCTGCGCTCCATGATTACCATCTCTATCTCTGGAAGCAAACACAGACACCAGGATGAGCCCACACGGCCCCAGACCGAGCTTTACAGATACTCTTGTGCTCAAGAAGGAGCCTGGCAGACTGCTCCGCACGCGTCCAGCAAACGCTCGACGGCGGTGGTGGGGCCCCTGCAATACGCACGCTGGGGGGCCTGAACCTCTCTCTCCTTTCATCTTGGTAGCGTTGAGAAATGGGGCCTGATTTTGACAAGAAAGCACAGATCGCAATGATTTATTTCAAGATTTTTTTCTTCAACAGTTATTTATTCTACTTTATTGATACCATGCTTCCTTCCCAGAGGAGTTGAGGAGCGTGGAAGAAACGACACGTGGTTAATAAAACATAACCAAATTCACTGAAAATATTCTGAAACTGTTTACACTGTAGAAAGGCTCTGACATGACTGAAGCGTTTGTTTTCCCTTCCCACTTAACAACTTCCAGAAAGCAGAGAGGGGGAGGGACCCCGTTTTATTTTTCCCAATTAAGTAGGGGCAACTTTTGTAGCACCTGACTCGAGCACGGTGTACACTTTCATTTTGAGAAAAAGGTCTGAACCAACAAAGGGAAACATCCTGAGTTAGAGGTGGACGGTTGTTGTGCCGTGAGGTGTGCTGTTACAGAGTTCCTTGATGCACAGGTGTGGACCTTCAAATACTTAGTTCTTAGAACCCAGAGTTCAGGTAATGCCCCCCATCTTCGGGAGACATGATGAGGGGAAACAGAGGATGAAATGTGAATCTGCATCTCTGTTCAGGAATGATGGGCCGCGGACCTGGGCTCTGCCACGGCCTTGTCATCGTCTTCCCCTGGACTCGTGCCTCCCACGTGGCCTCTGCTTCTCTTCTCGCCCCCTTAGTTTGTGGTCCACACCGAACCAAGTGATTTTAAGTGGAAATTAGCCCAGGTCCCCTTCTGCCTTCCCATCACACTCAGGATGGAATCCAAATGCCATTCATGGTATCAAGGCCTCGCACGGCCTGGCCCCCGTCCACCTCTGACCTCACCTCGGGGCCCTCCCCGCCCCGCCAGCTGTGCTGAGCTTCCTTCCCACTTGTCTTTGACCGGAGTGAGTTTGTTTCGGCCCCAGGATCTTTACAGAGCTGTCTGCTCTGCCTGGAACGCTCTCACCCCAGTCCTCCCTACCCAGGCACAACTCAATCACATTATTCGGGGCTCAGTTCAAACATCACCATCTCAGAGACGTCTTCTCAGACACCCTCCCCACTGGTTTTTCCTTTACCTCTTTTAGTTATCATGAACTAAACTCCATACTTCATTCAGACTTCCTTAGTTTCTCCCTAATATCCTTTTTCTATTCTAGGATCCCATCCTGGATATCACGTTATACCCAGCTGTCATATCTCCTTAGGCTCCTCTTGGTTGTGACGGTTTCTCAGACCTTCCTTCCTTACAGTTTGAGGAGACTGGTCCTCATTCTGTAGCATGCCCCTCAATCTGGGGCATTCTGACTGACGTTTTTCTGATAATTAGACTGGGGTTATGGGTTTCTGGGAGGAAGACCGCAGAGGGGAAGTGCTCCTCTCATCACATCCTATCAAGGGCACAGGCTATTGACATGACTTATGGCTGTGGATGTTCATCTGAATCATTTGGCCACGAGAATGTTGGTCAAGTTTCTCCACTGGAAAGTGACTTTTCCTCCTCCTTGCATCCCACACCCTTTGGAAGCAAGTCATTAAGCACAGCCCACACTTAAGGATTAAGGAGCTCTGTTCTGTCTCCCTGAGGGAGGAACAGCTACATAAATTACTGGGAATTCTCCTGTATAGATCTGTCCCCTCCCCCCATCTTGATTTTACTTTATAGCATGTATAACTACAGGTATCCCCACCTTTTCGAAAAGTTTGCTTTAGGCCACTTCGCTTTTATGAAAGACCTACGTTAGTACCTCTTTTTCTAACCAAAAGAAACCTGAAAAGGATTTTCCCTTTTACAAAAATAGGCAAAAAGCAGAAAAAGCATTGAGCGTTGGTGTTGCAGCAACCGTTATAGAGGCGGCAGGCACCCCATGCAGCGGGAGCGGCCCCGCCAAGCTCCTTCCCGGGAACCCCACTCAGCACCTCAGCGTCAAGCTGCCGTAGCTCTGAACTGTGTCTGGGAGCATTGGTGCTTTACCTCCATTTATTTTGTGAATCTGTTACCAAGATGTGTCCTAAGGTAATTGCGTCTTGGCTTTACGCCATCTTGTCCTACAAAAGGTTTCATAGGACCGCTCTACTTTTGGATCCCGTGGGGGGGAAACCTGCACCTGGATTTTCTGTTTTCTATTTACTGGTTTGCTTGTTTCTTGTCTGCCTTCCCCAACTAGGATGTGGGCTTCCTGAGAGTAGCTGCCTTATCTGTCTTGTTCTCCACCAGAACTCGTGTCTAGTCCAGGGCCTGGCACACGGCAAGTGCTCACTACACATCTCTGGAGTGGAGCAATGGATGACAGGCCAGCGGGGGTGGTTTTGGCAGCAGGCAGGGCTGGCAATGATGCACAGCAGCTGTGGCGTGCAGGGCGCCCCACTCAGCCTGCGATCAGTGTGTGCACAGTGCCTTCACCGGGGGATGTCGCATCCTCGCCACCTTTCTGGGACTCTATTAGGCGTGACCGTGCTTGCAACTATCCTCTGGCTTGAGGACTGCATCCCCACATGCCCACGTGGGCCCGGACCCGGAGGAGGGGGCTTGCCTGCACCAGGCCCTTCCCTCCCAATGTGGTCTGGAGTCAGACGCCGCAGATCAGAGTCTCCCACAGGGCCGACCCTCTCACACAGGTGGGGGCTGATCCCGCAGCCGACCCTCTCACACAGGTGGGGGCTGATCCCGCAGCCGACCCTCACACAGGTGGGGGCTGACACGTGATTTTTAAGTGGAATGTGCCTGCATAGTTTTGTATTTATTTTAATGTGCATTAGAAGAAAATTCTAGCTGCACAGAAAACCTGTTCTTTTGTGGATGTTACTGCTTAGGATGAAGCTAAATTTAAGAAAAAACAAGTGAATCAATTCACCAAGAGCTACGGAGTAAACAGCAGTCCACGCAGCCTGCGGCCACGGCAAAGGGCGGGAGGCGCTGCAGACTGCTGTCTGAGAAGCACCATTCTCTCTCGTACTCGCATCCTCCCCTCCACCAGCCTCCTTCAGATGCCTCCCAACTACCCCCGTCTTCTCCAAAGTGGGGTGCAGACACACTTCAGTGGGTATGCCAGATGATTCGCCAGGCAGTACCTCTTTTATTTTTAATTATCATCTTTTAAAAATCTACTTTGTGTTATGATGTACGTAACATTTGTACATTAATACAGATATGTATAGTTTACAATAAATGTATATCTATTGGGGAGATGCATGTTCAATTATGTATTTATTTCTGTTTACTACTAGGGCGTGCCATCAAAGACATCTGAAGACTACCAAGTGAGATGATGGTGCCAGTCTCCGGCTTCTGCCCTGTGACCTTTGACCTGCTTCCCATAGTGCTGCGAGGCCCCCTTCCTCCTTGACTGCCTGGCTGACACAGCAGGAACTCAGCTCCAAGGACTCCCCAAGGTTCCGGGGCCAAGCCCTAGTGCCTCCACCTGCTGTGACATGGTTGTCCCTTTTTGGCTTTTTCATCTCCCTAGACTCTGAGAATTCCGGAATAGAGGAGAGGTTAAAGACAATCCAGTCTAGCGCTCACCAAACTTTGCTCAGCAGGTGCATATTAATTCTAAATGACAATTTCCCAGGGCACCACCATGGTAAGAGGTGAGAGCAGAGCTGCTCCAGGTACAGAGTGGGTGGGCGGGTGCCCGAACATCTCCAACCACGGGTTCCCTCATGGCCTCCACAGAGGCCCCTAAAGCTCCTTTCTGGAATTCTGGAGCTTCCCACACAATGGCCTGAAAACCACTAGTTTGGTCCTGAATACTGAATCTGAAGAAACAGAAACCCAGAAGTATGACTCAACACAGCTAGAAAAGCAGCAGCAGAAGCCAAGCCTGCTCCCCCTCGCACCTCCTAGGTCATGTCCTGGTGCAGAACCAGGCCCACAAGGGAATCTCCATGCACAACGAGGTTTCTGAACCTCGGCTGTGTCACCCTGGTTCTCACAGCTGCGCCCCTGTTCCCCCCGACATACTCCTCCTCCAGCTGGCATGGTTGTGGGATGAGCTGCTCCACTTAGCTTTCTAGGTAAAATACACAACGCTTCTTTCAAAGCCAAACAGGTTTTTCCCCTTCTTTTAAACAATTTTATCCAAACAACTCTTAAAAGTAGCGATGCTTACCTAGCTCTGCCAGCTCCCTGCAATTGTATGCAAAATGCTATGTGGGCATGAGAGGAGTGGGTAATAGGTTTTTGAGGAGAGGGTCTCGCCAGATTCTCACCGTTTCAAAATGGATTCTACAGCCATCTTCAAAAGTGGCTGCCGAAGAGCATCTGGCCTGTCTTGGTGATCGAGGGTCAAAGGGCACCCCTCTTTATGCCACACCAGGAGGTCCGGCATGGTTCTGCACCGCCTTGTGGGCCCCCACTGCCACACCTCTCTGCTGACACTACGCCCGCCTCAGAGAGGCCTAGCTCCCCTCCCAAGGTGCATTCGTCACGCTGCCGCCACCAGGGAAAGCAGAACAGTGGGCTCACGCGGACACAGGTTTCCGCCGATGGGCCTGAGGCCAGGACCCAGGTGCTGATGATGAATTCCCAGGCGGCTCCATCTGACCCTCAGTTATTAGCTTCGTTACCATGAGCTCCCACCCCACCAGGTTTCTGTTTTGGAGTCTGAAGGGACTGCAGCAACACTCTAGCCCAGTTTTGCTCAAACTTCAGTCATTTGCCTGCCTTTACAATTCCTGCCATGTCTGTGTGTTGCTTGCACTATTTGTTATTAATCATTTTATTTGAACTCCCACTTTTTTTTTTTTTTTTTTACTTAAATACATTTTCAACGAAAACTTTAAATCACTCCTATATCCTTCAATTGAGCAATCCCACTCGCAGGAATTTATCTGGAAGATACACCTCCAACGATATAAAAATGCACACTTACAAGGGTATTCAGTGCACTATTACTTGTAATTGCAAAATACTGGAAACTACCTAAATGTCTGAGCATAAAGATTGGTTGAATCAACTATGGTATGCACAGTGCAGCTGGGAAAGGAATGAGGAAGATCGCTGGTGAACTGATACGGAGTGATTTCCGGAGATAGTGCTAAGTGAAGAGAGCCAAGTGCCAAAGAGCATACACCGTGGGCTATACCCTGCATGTAAGAAAGGAGGGAAAATAAGGAAGCATACCTACCTCTGCTGCTTTTTACACAAAGAAACGCAGGAAGGATATTCCAGAGAACAATAAGTTAGTTATCTACAAGAGGGAGGGGAACAGGATGGAAAGAATGTGGGAGGAAGGACACTTCTTTGTACAAACCCTTTTGCAAAAGTTTTGAGTTTGTTAACATTCCAAATTATTTAAAAAAAAAAAGAAATTAAATCAATACGAATGAGAAGGGAGAACCCTAAACTAAAACAAACAAACAAACAACAACAAAAAAGACCAAAATATATTTCAAATGAATACCATACCTATCCTGAAGGGGGAAAAGAAAGGAAAGGCAGACAGATCCAAGTAGTTCATGACACAATACTTGACTCTATACCCTCAATTTGTGGACTGGGGATACATGAAGTATTTGGTGGTGGTGGGGAGCAGGGAACTGCAAACAACCCTGAACTCTTTATTTATCGAACAATGAACAGTTCTGGAACTTTTAAAAGATGTATTATAGGATTGAGCAAATCGTAAATGTTTTGATGTCACTGGGAGCCAGGGCTCTCGCTGTAAAAGAAGAGACATCTAAATCTGGAGTGGGAGAAGGCAAGAAAGGACCCTCTGGGAATTGACTGGAATTGGAGGAATCGGTAATGTGTATTTTGTATACATACATGCATATATTTCCTAGCTCTGTGCACTGAAAGGGCCAAAAAGCAAGACACCCCATGTAGTCATGAGCACATCTGGTGCCCAGATCTTGGCCTCTAACACCATCGCCCATTGAAAGGAACCAGGGCTTTTCAGAGAAATTAACCCTGAGGAAGGGCACAGTAGGTGGGAAATGAACCTTGAATACCTTGTTATGACAGAAAGTGTCAGGACTGATTGAAAAAAAATGATGGCGGCAGATCACAAAGACATAGGAGCCAGCTTGAAAGGATTCTCAAGGGCCAAATCTGGGATGATTTGAGTATCAAATTAATTAAACACAGTAATGAAATAGAAACCACTAAAAAACTGGAATCCATGAGTCTGTGCCAAGAAGAGATAGATAAATAAATAAATGAATGGGAAGAAGGGAGGAATCTTGCTTACAATGGAATACCGAGTGCTGACACTGGAAAACCAACATTGTACCACCATCCTGGTAAAGACTGGGTCAGCAAGAATCATCAATGAATGCCATATCTAAGGGGGAGTTTTTTTTAACTTAAGTATGGTTGACTTACAATATTGTGTTAGTTTCAGGTGTACAGCAAAGTACACACACATATATATATTCTTGAACATATATATATTCTTTTTCAGATTCTTTTTCATTATAGGTTATTACAAGATATTGAATATATAGTTCCCCGTGCTATACAGTAAGTCCCGTTGCGTATATCTATTGATCTCATACTCTTAATTTATCCCTCCCCACCACTTACCCTTTTGTAACCATAAGTTTGTTTTCTATGTCTGTGAGTCTGTTTTGTAAATAAGTTCAATTGCATTTTTTAGATTCCATGTATAAGGGATATATGATATTTGTCTTTCCCTGTCTGACTTACTTCACTTAGTATGATAATCTCTAGGTCCATCTGTGTTGCTGCAAGTGGCATTATTTCATTCTTTTTTATGGCTGAGTAATATTCCATTGCACATATACACCACATCTTTATCCATTCATCTGCTAATGAACACTTAGGTTGCTTCCATGTCTTGGGTATTGTAAATGGTGCTGCTATGAACATTGGGGTGTGTGTATCTTTTCCAATTAGGATTTTTGTTCTTTCTGGATATATGCCCAGGAGTGGGATTGCTGGTTCATACAGTAAAACTATTTTTAGTTTTTAAAGGAATATCCATACTGTTTTCCACAGTGGCTGCACCCAGTTTATTGGGTTGGCCAAAAGGCTCCTTCGGTTTTTAAAGTAAAAATAAAAGACACATTTTTCATTTTCACCAAGAACTTTATTGAACAACATATTTACCATTTTGTTCCCCACCTTCTGCCATTTTTCAGGCAGCTTCATAATTCCATCTTCCCAAAACTTTTTATCTTTTTGAGCAAAGAACTGTTCCAGGTGCCTTTTACAGTCTCCAGGGAATTGAAAATTTTTCCATGAGGAGAATTTTGTAAAGACCGAAATAAATGGAAATCTGAAGGTGCAATGTCTGGTGAATATTGCAGATGAATTGGAACTTACCAGCCAAGATATAACAGTTTTTGCCTGGTCATCGAAGAAACATGCAGTCTTGCATTATCCTGATGGAAGATTATGCGTTTTCTGTTGACTAATTCTCGATGCTTTTTTGCTGCTTTCAGTTGGCCTAAATGGGAGTAGTATTTGTTGGAATTAATTGTTTGGTTTTCTGGAAAAAGGTCATAGAGGACTCCCTTCCAATCGCACCATATACACGACATCACCTTCTTTGGATGAAGACCAGCCTTTGGTGTGGCGGGTGGTGGTTCATTTTGCTTGCCCCACGGTCTCTTCCGTTCCCCATTATTGTACGGCATCCACTTTTCACTGCCTGTCACAATTTGCTTTAAAAACAGAACGCTTTCCTTACGTTTAAGTAGAGAATTGCATGAGGAAATACGGTCAAGAAGGTTTTTTTCCGCTTAACTTATGTGGAACCCAAACACAAAAGCGATTAACGTAACCAAGCTGGTGCAAATGATTTTCGACGCTTGATTTGGTTATTTTGAGTAGGTCGGCTATCTCCCGTGTGGTATAACGTTGACTGTTCTCAATTAATGTCTCGATTTGATCTCTGTCAACTTCAACTGGTCTACCCAACCCTGGAGCATCATCCAGCGAGACATCTCCAGCACTAAACTTCACAAACCACTTTTGATATGTTCGATCAGTCACAGCACCTTCTCCATATACTGCACAAATCTTTTTTTGCGTTTCAGTTGTGTTTTTACCTTTCTTGAAATAATAAAGCATAATATGCCGAAAATGTTGCTTTTTTCTTCCATCTTCAATATTAAAATGTCTACAGAAAAATTCACCAATTTTGATGTGTTTTTTTTTTTTAAATGCACACTGATATGACAGCTATCACAATACAATCTAACAAAATTGTTTCAAATGAAGTTAAAGACAACTAAGCACTACTGGAGCCATCTTATGGAAAAAACCAAATGAAATTTTTGGCCAACCCAATACATCCCCGCCAACAGTGCAGGAGGGTTCTAAGGGGGAATTTTAATGAGGCACAGGATATCTGCATTATCTCCAAGTGTTTCCCCATGGATTGCTAATTAGTTGCTAAGAAAAGGGAAAGTAACGATACAGTGCAGAAACTAGGCCTTACCTTAACCAGGTGGCCAAAATTAACATCACCTACGAAGGACAGACAGAAGGGCATCATGTGCCTCCAGATGTAAACAGGTGTTCTTTATACTATTTTTGCTTTTTTTCACTTTTCATAAGTTTGAAATTATTTTCAAATAAAATATTTTTAGCAATTGCTACAATCAGCATAAAACCAGTATAAACAGAAAGCAACGGTGGAAATATACACACGATGAATAAACAAAACAGTGCTGAGGCCTGTTGTGCACATGGAAAGGGGAGATGAGGGAAAGTGAGGGGGTGTCAGACACATACACCCACCACGAGGCTCCCCTGAAGCTGAGCTCTCGGCAAAAATCCTCACACTATGGTCTTCAAGGCCCTCGCTGTCCCACCCAAAGCCATCTCCATGTCCACAGTTGGGGCAATGCTGATCTAGCGGAATCTCGGCAGCTTACGGAAGGGAAACTGAGGCGCAGAGGGATCAGGAGGTGGGCTCTGCCCCTGGCTGCTGTAGGCGCCTCTTCCAGCTCTGCACGTCAGCTGTGTCATGTAAAGGAGCATCTGTGCAATATCAGCTCCTGTGCCAGGCACCGTGGCCCATGATCGTGAAGGCTCCAGCACCCGAGCCTGCTGGTGGGGGGACCCCTCACACCACTGAGTTTTGAGCCTCTGGGAGTGGAGGGACATGCTTGTGAAGCTGCCAGGCTGGGAGCAAGAACCCAAATGTCCAGCTCCTCTGGCTTCAGCAGGCCCTGACTGGGCCCTCCTTGGCCTCTATTGTTTCCACAATAACCTCCAAAAGCAAAAGAGGATCTGCACATCCATATTCACAGCAGCATTATTCACAGTAGCCAAAAGGTGGAAGCAACCCAGGTGTCCACCAATGCATGGAAGGATAAGCAAAATGTAATATATCCAAAAAATGAAATATCGTTCAGATTTAAAAAGGAAGAAAATCCTGCCACATGTTACAACATGGATGAAGCTTGTGGACATGATGCTCAGTGAAATAAGCCAGTCATAAAAAGACAAACACTGCATTGATTCCACTTATATGAGGCACCCGGACTAGTCAAATTCATAGAGCCAGGAAGCAGAGTAATGGCTGCCAGGGGCAGGAGGGAGGGAAAATGTTTTGTGGGTACAGTTACAGTTTGGGATAATGAAGCATTCTGGCGCTGGAAGGTGGTGATGGTTGCACCACGATGCAAATGTGCAGGAGAGGCCTGAGGACTCTCAGGACCCAAGGACGTCAACCTCCGTCCCTTGATATGACAACTCTGGCCCAACCTGTGAGCTTCCCCAGTACCCTGACACACTTGATTTTTTTAAATAACAGCCATAATTCATCAACTTCCCAGGATGATGGGCATTCTAATCTGATTAGTATTTGGTAAACGAAGTGCTTTTCAGGGAAATGACAGGCATGACCTCCCAACAGTCTTTGACTTCCCAAGTTCAAGGATTTTCTCAGTTGTCCTCTGTGGTCAACATTCCAGCAATCATGGTGAGGCCAGACAATAAAAAGAGGGGAAGGGGATGATAAGAAAGCCTTCAGAAGAAGGTTAAGGGAAAGAGGAGAAAGATGCCCTTGCTGGTTACCTAGGAAATATGGGAAGGACCACATGCTACTGGCTGGCTTTGGAGCAGAACTGCAAGAGGCCAACAAAGCCTGGCAATGACAGCGTGTGTATGTGCTGGGTGTCTGGGGGTACCCCTTCCTTTGCTTTTATTACCATTTACTGGACAGCACGAGATTGAATTCAGAATGTTTTTTCTGGGAAGTTGCTTTTCAGAGGATTTGTCTAAACTGACCTCCAATCCTTCTCCTTATACTAGTTAAGCCCATTGGAAAAGCTGGTGCTCCCACACCTCTCTACCCCAGCGGCCCATGCCCCACCACAACTCAGCCACCTCACTATTCGTTACAAAAATGAACAGAGAAACAGGCCCCGCAGAAACTCGCCGGGGTGACCAGCCAGGCTCAAGTCCCCCTTCCAGGCTCCTCACTCTGCTCTTCATCTTGCCACGGCTCCTATTCAGTGCTCATGTGTCACAGGCTAAACGCTGAGGCACCGATGTTCTCATCGCTGACAACCTGAGGGCTGGGCATCGTGCAGCCCCCTCTATCGGTAAAGAAGCACAGAAAGGGTGATGACTTGCCCAGGGTCACACAGCTCCTCAGGGGCTGAGCCACAGGTGTCTGGGATGCAGACCCCGACCTCCTGATAGCTAGTCCCTGGCTCGCCCCAATCAGAAAACTGCCGGGCCTGGGGCTGGCTCTGGCTTTGCAGAAATGAGGCCAGGTTCCATTTCATTTCAGTAGAAACTTCAAAGAAAAGAAAAAAAAAAGCCAAGATGGGGCTCTAAACTCCTAGGCACCCCCAACGCCCAGCTGACTTGGCAGGTTCAAAGTCAGTGCCATTCCCTTCCCTCCATGCCCACGTGGGGATTCAAGATAGGAGCAAGCTTTGAAGGTCAGGCTGTGAAACTGATGCCTACACTTTTTCCATAAGCAAAAAACCTATTTTTCCACAGGCCAAACCCTATTTTTCAAACAAGAAGTTCAAACGATTCATTCTCTTGTCCTAGGCCCATTTATTAAGTTACTGCTCTAACTGAATCCAAAAAGAGATGACGGTTCTTCCAGACTGAAGAGGAGACTGACATGGAAGTGCATCTGGGTGGACTTGCCTCTGGCCAGAGGGACCAGGGCACCCTGGTCTTCCTTTCAGCACTCAACTTCTGAAAAGTGAGGGGGCCTGTGATTTTTTTTTTGGTTTCAGAATGAGTTGCCCATCACTTGGGACCCGAGGCAGAGCACATTTCTTTGCAAACTGGGGGTGAGAGTGGAGGGTCCAGGGGTGCATATTCATTTCACACAACTCTTGTCAGGGCTTAAATGTGGAGGAGGTGTGAATTCTGGGTGCTGCATTTGTAGGAAAAAAACAAGTCAATGCCACATACAAATCAGGTCATGGCAGAACTGTGACTCGTGACATGTCTTTTGACTCCTGTGCTTTACGCCACCTTTCTAAGTAAAGATTTCACCACTGAAATGGATGAAAATGGCAGGGTATGCAGGGGGGAACTGGCGCCAGCATCTCTTTACTCAGAGTCAAGGCTGTCATCAAGCCCCTAGATCCAGGGACAATGCAAGAAAGCACGCTAGAGAAGAAATGACTTGGAGGAGAAAACAGCCACATGTCCACCTCAAAACAGGAAGGGAATGGAAAAGAAAAATGAAATACAGGAAGGGAGAAGAGGCCTGAGGAAAATGGCAGAGTACACAGAAATAGTGTGGCTTTCTAAGGGAACACCTGCTGTTTCTGCTGGCCTGGCACCCATGCCCCCTTCTTCCGATAAATGCGCCTCATTTCTTTCTGAGGCAGTCACCTTAGGGTAGAAACACAGGGCCTGGCCACTCAGCACAGAACATCCCTCTACAGGGTGGGCAAGCCAGGTCCGTCAGCACCAACGAGCATCGGCTCCCAGACTCCAGCTGCAGCCCGTGGGAAGGAGCAGCTCCCTTTCCACTCGGTGGTAGGCTGGCAGGATGCGAGCCTCACACGGCCAATGGTTGTCTGTGCACCCAGTCCAGCCCCGCCCAGGCCTCCCAGTCGCATGAACAATAACTGCCTTTTTTGCTTGAGCTAGTCTGAGTTGAATGTCTAAATCTTACAAGAATCCTAACATAGCCTCATTTAAAAAAAAAAAAGTCATTACATTTCCTACGGTCACAATTTCCAGATAGGGAAAATGAGGTCCAGAGCTTGAGGAGGCCATCCAAGGCACACAATAGGTCTAGCTGGTGAGACAGGACCGTAGGTCCCATCTCCCATCTCCTAGGCACCTCCCCCATCTACACTGTCCTCTGGCTTGAAAATGTGCCTGACACCCTTCCAAGTCACAGGAATTAACAGCTGTGTGGTTTCACCCAAACACAGATACAGTCTAAGGAGAGAACACCTTCAAACAGGAGACTATCTAAGAGATCAAATAAACAATTCAAAAAGCCCCGGAGTACAGCTGCTGCTGCCCAGTTAGGTGTCTCTTTGCTGGACAGGCCTGTGAAAGTTGTATTTATTTACAGTGAGCTGGGTGGGAAGACAAATATGCATTCGAGAAAGCAGGAGGGCACTACAAAGGCAAGGAGTCGCGGAGGGCCTCGCTCCACCGGGCTCTGAAGTCTACATCAGTCGTCCAAGTAAAGTCTCTGGGGAAATTCCTGGGCCCTGCCTGGCACAACCTGGCTGAGTAACCGCCCAGAAAACAGTGTTTTGGAGGCTGGTGAACATTTCTCCCCGTGCCCCCTGCACAGGGCAGGTGGGCCCAGCCTGCAGGGGGTCCTTCCCCCGACCCCAACCTGGGAGCTGGGACGGCAGCCTTGCTGAACCTCTGAAGCCCCTGTGCGCCAGGACTGGGCCGCCTGGCTGAGTCATTTGATTGTGTGTTTGAGGCCAAGCCTGCCCTTGTCCACACCACGGTTAGTCACGGCCCCGGCCTGGTTAGACAGCAGCCCTTAAAAGGACTGGAACAAAAGAGGTAGCATCTTTCCAAAACAAAATTGACGAGAACACAGGGTGCAAAATGGGGTGAAGTCGTCCGTTTTCCCCCCCATATGGCTACAGGACAGCTAAACCCAGGGGTTTAAGCAGACAGTTTTCTCCCAAGTTAGAAAAAAAGTCAAAACGGTCTAAATAAGCAAACATGTATGGCTTACCTTGTGTCTGCCCCTCACCTCCCCACCAAAGTGACATTTGTTGGCAAAGGCTTCCCAAGCCAAAAAGGAATTCCTAAACCAAGATGCTTACGTGCACACTTTGAACAGAAATAAAAGCGTACTAGAGATCTCAGCCTTAAAAAGAGGGCTGGTGGCACTGGGGAGACACTCTAGTTATACTTATCGAAATGTGATCGTGGCATTCGCTGAGAACTGCCAAGAAAATCAGAATGGGGCCAGCAGGGTCGGATGGGGTGGGGTTTGGCTGCCCAATTGCAGCAAACTCCCCAAAACAAATGTGTTCTCAGTCACTGATTTACTGAGCTGCTCTGTTCTCCAGCTTCAGAGGCCCTGGACGCACACAGTCCGGGCTGATGGGCTGGGGAGCTGACTGCAGAGCAGCCACTGCTAGCCCAGGACCCAGGAGGATGGCTCGTAGGAAATGCTCCCCACACCCCCAGCAGAACACAGCTGGGAGCTGAGGAGAGCCCGTGTCTGTCCCAAGAGGTGTGGTGGGAGCTCCCCTCTGGCGAGCAGAGTCCCTACCCCACTTGATCCCATCACCTCCTCCACCCTGAGTGCCTGGGGCCGTGGCCAGAGACCCCATCTGTGTGGCTGTGAGCCCGGCCCATGACACAAGCAGCTGGACAGTTCAAGCTTGCTTCATCCCAGAGCAGACAACGCTCTCCAGATGGAGAAGGTGTTAGCATCTAAACGAGAGGGAGGTGAAAAATAAACCAGAATCATTCCTGACAACGGCAGAAAAGAGGACAAAACGATTCTGTTTATTGAGCACATAGGCACCAAACACAAGTGTACCTCACTCTAAACAGATGAGGGCTTGAAAAAAATCTTAATGTAAGAATCTAGGGGATTATATTTGATCATTTGATGCCAAAAAACCATAATCTTATTAAAAGCACCTAATTTCATTAAACATGGGCTATTTTTCTCCCTGCAGTGCACTGGAAATAATGACTTCTGTCAAAAATCATAATCCCGGGTTATCGGGAGTAATAAGAACAGCAGTAATGATAAAGATGACAATAATAACAGTAGTAACAGTAGCAGGAGATACTTATGACATGTGCCAGGCACTGCTCTGAGCATGTTACTTGTATTAATCTGTTTAATTCTCTTAATAACAAAGTAAATACTATTTGTTAGCCTCTTTTGACAGATGGGGAAACGGAGGCACGGGGCTAAAAGGAAAGGGCCTTGCTCCAAGCCACCCATCCGACAAGGGCAGGCCTTGAACCAGATCTGCCCACAGCTGCTTCCCAGTGGCTGGCTGTGTAGAATGAGGTACACCGGTGCCTGGAATGACAGCTGCACCCACTGACACATAAGGGGGACCAGACACAGAGGACAGCCTGGCTGTCAGGTCGGCGTTCACGGGCGCAACTCACCTTCACTCTCCCCACTCGTCTTGGTGCCTTTTGAACCACCCTCTGTACCTTTAGCCTTCTCGGCGTCTTCTTGGGCATCCTCGGCGGGCCCTTTCTCCTCATCTTCTTCCTCCCCAACGTTTTTGTAGTTGGGTCTCTTTTGCACCCGCCTCTTGCCCTTGTGCTTGTTCATCTCAAGGGACCGCTCTAGCGTCTCCGTGGGTTTAATGAAGCACCGAATGCTGGGCTTGGCCTGGAAAGTCAAACCAAGGTAACAGACGGATTTGAACGTTGCAATCTCACTGGCTCCTATCAAGCTTCCTGAGAGTTTCTGCCCCAAGAAATTCCTTTCAATACAACAAATTCTACCTCCTCGTTGATTATTATGACTATTATTAACATCATCACTATTAAATAATCTAAACCACAGCACCAGCTACCATTTATTGCCCACAGTCCTAAGTCACTCTGCACTTAACCCACACCAGCTCCCTGCTTCCCAAAGGTCAGAAACACACTTTGAAAGTGGTACTTTTATGTACTTTCTATGTGCCCGATGCTGTTCTAAGGGCTCTGACTATATTATCTCACTTAAAGTTTACAAAAACCCCACAAAATAGTACTGTTGCTATGCCCATGTTATGCTCAGATGAGAAAACTGAGGTTCAGAAATGTTACGTGACCGCCCAAGGCCACACAGCCAGGAGGTGGCAAAGCTGGGATTCAAAACCACTTACCATCTGCACAATTTATGTCTTAACCACAGCACACTATTAACTTCTAATTTAAATATATTTATTTTAAAAGGAACTGTATATCACAACAGAAATGGAACACCAGTGCACCTTGCTAATATAACAATAAAAAATAGAAAAGGAAAAGCAACGTGTATTGGATGTAACCAAATGCTGGCTCTCTTTAGAAGGGGAGCCTGGCAAGTATGAGTAATAAGTTAAAGCTCGTCCCCAAAGGAAGCTTGCCCCCAAGGAAGACGTTTTCCCCTGAAAAGTCGGAAGGCTTCTAAGAGAAATGAAAAAGACCTGTGTGTCACCATGGTTCATATCCTCCGTTGTGGAAAACATGGCTGTATCTCAGTCCTTATAGCAACCATGAGATGTAGGGATTATCAGTCCCATTTTACAGATGAGAAATGAGGCTCAGAAGGGTTAAGTGACTTGCCCAATGTCACACAGCTACTGAGCTGCAGAGTCAGAATTTGAAGCTTGCCCAATCCCAAAGCCCACGCTCTTTCTAAAATAATAGTGCTTCACCAGGAGCTCAAACTCAGTTCCATGTTTAGTGCTCTTTAAAAAGTATTTACATGCAAATGAACCAGGTCTAGAAAGTAGCAAAGACCACACACACACAAAAATTGTCCCTGATTTGTTTGGGGCAGGATTCTGATTGAAGTGTTTTTCTCCAGGGTCTGGATGATATTCCGACACCATCTTGTCATTGAAAAACAGAAAAGTTTTAAAGTAAACTTTTCCATTATCTTGATATGGTCTATCCATCTTATGAATTTACCCCAAACAACCACCAATTGTGTTCTGGGGGCCACCGTACCTTGCCAATAAGTGGAATGTGCTCCAAGAACACAGATTAATTTCAATAACACTCAAAACAAAACCTAATTGAAAGTTAAATTAGCATCTAAATCCAGACATTAATTTTTATTTACCTACTTTGGATTATTCATCCACAAAAATGACAGATAAATTGAGACATGATTCTACTGTCCAAGAAACCCAGATAGTGAATTACAGATGCCAATAACCAAGAGCCCAGAGAAGGGAGCGTTCCGGGCGCGCACCACTTGACAGACAGCATCAATCAGAGCCCACTTAGGACGCTGTGCGATTGAACGCAGCCCCGGATGCCCCCCTCATCCTCTCCTAAAGGACCCAAACCCGCTAAGTTAGGGCCCCAAGACGAAGTGACTGTTTCCTCTGATTACCACTTACTCCCAGTGAATTTTAGAGCATACCATACTCAAAGCTTTTCAGAAACAGAAAACTGAGACCAAACGCAGAGCAAAACACCACTCAGTTAGAAGCTGAGAGCAGAAATTCACATGGATAGATGCAGAAACCTCTCCCTGAGCTCTGCATAGACTTAGATGTACAGAACAACTGGCAGCACTAAGGGAAGCGGAGCAGTGCACGAGTTCCAGGGCTGGTCAGAGCGGTGTGAACCCCAGCTGAATCCTACATGAGTGGTGGGGCCTCTCTGAGCTTCTGGCTACTTGTCTAAAACATGGAGCAATTCTGGCTTCCTAGAACTAAAGGAAATCAGGGATAGAAAGTTCCTTCAGAGCCTGGCAATGCACTAAGCAAACAACAGTTACCTTCCTTTCCCTGACTATACTAAAAAAAAAAAAAAAAAAGTCAACTGTGAAAATGAATTCAAAAACTTTCCAAGGGGTCTGCTTTTCTCCATGATCAGGTGTTGGGGAGGGAGAGGGGAAGGATGCTTACCAGGGACATTTCAAACCTTTAAAATGCAACCTACCCAGTAAATAGCTGGAAATAACCTAAATGCCCCTCAACAGGGGAGTGATTAGGTAATTATGGTCTGTCCATAAAGTGGGAATCCACGTAGATGTTAAAACGACTGAGGACTTTTTATATCTAGATAATGCGGATGCGGAAACAGCATCAGGATAAAAAAGCAAGAACAAGAAACAAAGCAGAGTCCCTCTGGGCAAAGCTTTATGATGGTACAGACACAACTCTTCCTGGAAAGCTGCACAGGAATATAATAGCAGTTCATGTTTGGGGAAAGCAAGAAGGCAGGTGGTACTGGGTGTGCACACCCACAGAAGTGCACTTAAGAGTTTTTCATTTCTATACCTTTCTGTTTGGTTTGAAATTTCTAATCATGTATGCATGCTAACTTCTAAAAAAATTCAACAGGGATCCTTTGGACACTGGAGTTCTAGACTTTATTTCCCCCCCCTTTCCTTCTATATTTAAAAAGCCTGATTTTTGTTGTTGTTGTTAATACTAACATCATCAAGATCCCATAGTTATCATGAAGAAGCCGATATGGCGTGGCTGGGAAATGTGGGCAGGCATTCCTGACATTTCTGCCGCTTCTCATCAAGAGCCTTCTGGCTGCTAGCCCCCCAGGAATCTCTGTGTTACACTGGACAACCTCAGATGTTCCAGACGAAAAGCCCCCAGGAGAAGGGCCATCTCGCACCCCGCTGTGCTCTCCCACTAAACCAGGAACCTGGAGCAGGGCAAGCCTTGACAGGCTGCTGAATGGTGGCCTGTACCATAACACATCCAACGTGATGGAGAGAACAAGAAGAAAAGGGAGGGGCGATGAAGAAAGGAGCCTAACACCTCAGGAGGTGTGCTTAGTAGAAGAGCCAGCACAGTGGAATCAACCAGAAGAAATGGGAAAGCTCACTTCAGAGTCAAAAAACAGAAGGCCTTTGGGTTTATCTTCTCATAAAGAAAGCACACCACGCATGCCTCAGAGAAAAGCCTTCTGCAAATAAGGTCTAGGTTTCCCAAAGGCCGCAGGCTCGGGTTTCACCAAGAGCTCACCTCCCAGGGCCCTGGAGCCTGAGCTGCAGGAGGCATGGAGACTCGGGGCGCTCCTTGCTGACTCCAGAGATCCTGCCGGGTACCCGAGTGGGGGATGCAGGAGGGGAGCCTTGGGCTCTGTGGCTGGGACATTCAGGCTGGCTTCTGGGGTCAGAGGCAGCTGAAGGCCAGCAACGCTTTCCGCCAGCCTTCATGCCTCCGACCTTTGGTCCTTGCTTCAAAGTTAAATATCGAAAATGTGACTCCCCAGGGGTCAGCGATAACTAAGGCCTTTCAGGGGCTGTGGGATCTGAGAACAGGTTCTGCAAGGACAGTGAGAGGGGTCGGGGCAAGGGGTCAGGAGGAAGGACGGAAACATGCAAGGCCCGGGCATCTGAGTGGAAACGGAGAGGCAGTATCACCAATGCCACAGACATCAAACGGAATGTCCTCCACTAGTTCTTGGTGCAGCCCTTTGAAAGACCCTGACGCAGACCGGACCAAGTTGCAATCAATCAGTTGAGGATTCCGTTCACAGTTAAAAAACAAAACTATCGACTTAAAACATGTACGTGTACACCATGTTTTCCTGTGTTGATAGATATTTGCATGACAGTACACAGAGCAAGGTCTGGAAGGATACACAAACTGAAAACAGTGGTTCCTTTTGAGGAAGATACTGAGGTTGGGGGAACTTTCACTTTCTACTCTAGTCACTTCTGTATCATTCAGTTGTTTTACCCCAAGAAAGTATTACCAGTGCCATTAAAATGTAAAGAATACCTTTAAAGAATGTACCTAATGCCACTGAATTGTATACTTAAAAATGGTTAATCCATTGTAAACATTACTTGTTATAGGTATTTCACCACAATTAAAAAAAAAACTTTAAAAAAGGCACCTCTGAAAGTCAGAGTGGTGATTAGCTGGTGGGAGTGGGGTGGGGTGCTGGTTACAGACTGAGAAGGAGCTGCATGGGATGCCAGAGATGTTTTCTATCTTGACCTGAATTACAAGCTTCCCCCGCAATCTGAAAGTAGAGCATTCCCATGAAACCTTCCGTAAGCCGGGACGGTGCAAAGCAAGAAGCAACTGCCTTAGGACACATCTTGCTAACAGATATGCAAAATAAATGGTGATAAAGCAGATGCTCACAGACACAGTACAAAGCTACGGGGGTGTGACGCCGAGGTGCTGAGTGTGGTTCCCAGGAAGAAGCTTGGTGAGGCCGCTCCCGCTGCTTGGGGTGCGCACTGCCTCTGTTAACGGCTGCTGCAAAACCAACACTGTACCTTATTTTCACTTTTCACCTGTTTTCGTAAAAGTGAAAATCCTCTTTAGATTTCTTTCAGTCTTTTGCAAAGTGGTCTTTGGTAACAGAGCAGCAGCCTCAAGCAAACTTTTGAAAAGTGGGAGACGCCTGCACACATTAATGTAATCATAGGTACAAAGCCATCAAGCAGTACAGCGAAGATTACTGCACTTTTATGCACTTGACTCATGTTATCCCTCGATTTTAAAAAATGTTTGCTAGAGGATTTCCAATAAATTCAGATCGTCATTATGCCCTAAATATAAGCTAGGAGCAAATCAGACAACTCGAGAAGCTGGCTTCGCGGCAGTAGCCAGGGGGCTGAGCCCCGACTAAACACCAGGCGCTGGGCTAGGAGCTCACAGTCCAGCCAGGAGCTGCGATGTGCTGCTGTGCGTCCCACATGGACACTAGGAGACAGAGGACACTGTGGGCACAGAGGAAGGAGCGGGGAACTGTGCTAGGACAGGGGTGGGTGGGTGGGGGAGCTTTGGAAGCCTTTGTGGCAAAGGAAATGACTGGTCTGAGTCTTGAGTGTCAGCAGGTCACTGGAATACATGGGAGTAGAGGAGAATGGTTTGAAGGCCAGCTCAGAGCTCTGGACAGTCACCTTTATTTCTGTCAAGGCCAGGACCACCTGGAGCTGGTGCACGTGGTGACAGCGGTGGTGTCCTGGGACACAGTGTGTTTGGCCAGCTCCCAGGTAGCAGCAGGGGGTGGTGCTGAGCCAGTCAGGTGGCCTCTCCAGCCAGTTGTTCAAGAAGGAGTTCGTGAAGCTCATGGCCTGGGAAAAGATGTCTGTGGCCCCTGCCTTGGCACATACAACCTGTTGAGTGGGTTTCCTGGTGCCACTCAGTGCTGCAGAGGGGAGGGGAGAAGGCAGCAGGGGGACAAGAGGCAGACCACCCAGGGCAGAATCCTGACTGAGAAGAAAAGGAGGGAGAAAGAGACTGGTGGCTGGAAGGGGCAGGTAAGGGAAAGGACAGGTGACATGGCCCGGAATTCTGTCCGGATTTGTGGGAGCTGTCACAATGGTCAAGCTAAGAGAGCTCACCTTCCAGGCTTTCCCAGGCCCTAGCCTGCTCACCTTCTGAGGAAGCAACTAGAATCTTTTTGCTCAAACAGCTTTCTAAGGGACTTGAGAACTAGGAGACAGGTTTTCCTCTACGGAAGAAGGCAGGTCATGATGCTAACAAAAACATGTGCAGCATACGAGCAGACCTGAGCCCAGATCTCTGACCCACTTGCTGGCCAAGTGAGCAGCGAACCTGACCAAATGAGCCTCAGTTCCCCCATCTGAAAAACAGGGACAACAGCAGCTCCATCACACGCTGCCAAGGGGCTGAAGTAAGATGCTGAACGCAAAACTGCTGGCACGGCGCCTGCCACAAAGAGGCGCTCGAGAAATATTTATTCACCTTCGAATATTGCCCTCCCACCCCCGCCCCGGCAAATAGATCACTAGGCTGGAAGAGATGGCAGGGGAGGGGGGCTAACTTTTAAAATCCAATCAAACTAGCAACTTACCATTCGCTGGCTTTCTGGTTTGTGAGTGCGTGAGACTCACCTCCCCAAAGTGCTCCTGGGCCCCTGGTCTCCCTCCCTGACCTCCAGCCTCTGGGCCTGCAGGGTGTACGGTGCAAAGGAAGGGTGGGATCCACGGGGCGCTGGAGCAGTCGGAGTCCGGCTCACTGTCCCACGCACCCTGCTTGCTGCTTTCTCCTCTACGGGCCTCAGTTTCCATGTGTATCAAATGGGCCTCACGTTGGCACTTCCCCGCAGGGCTCCTGTGAGGTGCCCAGAGGTAGTAACGCGCTTTCTTGTTATTTTTTTCAGGTAATGATAACAACCATGGCTAACACCCAGTGAGCATGTGCAATGTGCCCAGCGCTGCTCTGGGCACTTGACATATATTGACTCACTTTATCCTGCAAACAACAGAAGCGGGAGGGAGTTGCCAAGGGCGAGGGACTCGCCCTAGGTCACTGCTCATGAGAAGCAGTGGTTTGAACCTGGGAAGCGTAGCTTCAGCGCTCCCCACGTGCTCAACCATTCTGCTGCCCCACTCAAGCGTTCACTCCCTCCCACAAGCACCTGCCGAGCCTCCCCATGTGAGCCCAGTCCCCTGAAGGGTGGATGTAAAGGCCCTGCCATACCGGGGTCACACTGCCCGGAGGAGCAGGTAGCCCTGCTTGGGGACAGTCCACACATCACATCACTCACTGGGTGGCCCTCTGACCTGACAGGCATTATGGACGAGCACAGTGTGTAATTATTTCCCATTTTTGTCTCACATGCACAGAGCTCCAAATGTCACGGGGGTCACAGTGACCCAGGTTTACGCCAACCGTAACCAATGGCACCGCAGCACAAGCTTGGCAACTGGCTTCGCAGGGAAGCAGGGCCACTAATTGCTGCCAAGCGAGCCTATGCTCATTCCAGAATGAGGTGATCAGCAAGCAAACATCAGACGGAATAAACTCCTGGGTGATGTATGGGTGCGTGTGCTACATGCCAAACCCTGAGTGACATGGGGCTGCTGAGCCAAAGCCCACACACGTGTCCAGAATTCACAACTGCAGCCACATCAGCGAGGTGACTGGGCAACACAGCTGAGCTTAATGGCGAAAATAAAACCCGTGGCGGGGGAAACATGAAGAGGTAACAGGCCACTTCCATTAACAAGAGGAGCGTGGCTTTCTTCCCCACGATCGGCCAATTATCAGGGAGTGTTGTGGCGGCCAAGGCATAACCCAAAGCAGTGTGCATTTATCTGGAATCGGAGCCCTCTCTGAGCTCAGACGCCTTGCGCTGCACACAGACGGTGCTCAGACTCTGTGGGGACCCACAGGTCACGTCAAGATGGTGTTGGGACTTCTTAGAAAGCAGCCTCGGGGTGCTGCTGGGTCTGTAGGAGACCAGCCTCATCCCCTGTCCTTCCCCATCCCTGGTCATCTTCTCTGTCCCTCTCAACGTTGAGCATTGCCTAGTCTGTCCCTCTGACGCTGCATCTGGCACTCCATCAAGAACTAATGAATGCTTGTAGGATGAATTAATCCCAAGATATTTATGATTGAAGAGGCATGTTCAATGCTCATGCAAAATAAAATACCCTGTGCTCTGATTAAACAGTGACAAACCAAGCACTTAGTTGGTATTTCTTTAGAAGGAGTATTTTACATCTTGTCCTCCAAGAAAACATAATGAACTATGAAATAGTGGTGACTCTCAGTGACCTGAAATGCTCGGTCCAGAACCCCACATCTCACGCTAACCTGGAGACCATCATTGGGGATGGTGGCAGAAGAGCACGAAGCAGAAACAGCCTGGGGACTTGGGGTTGGAAGCGTGCAGTCCCGCACAACTGGGGGATGACAGAATGACCCCTTAACCCCTGTTACGTTAGCGTCGGCTTCCTCATGCGGAAATGTGATGGTGACACTACCTCACTCCGTGGGCTATTAGGAGCCTAAAATGAGCTGGTAAAGGAGGCGAATGAGCGCGCTCCTCGTCTGTAAAGTTTACACGTCCCCCTCCCCCGCTGACCCAGCACGCTGCTTGCCTTCTGGCCCCTCTTCCGATCCCAGCCAGCCAGTTCATAACCAGCAAGGTCTCTGGCCCACCCTTTTCCGTGCCTTGACCATCCCAACCCTCACCACCACCCCACTCTCATCAAGGTGAGCTCCTCATCCTTCGTCCTCAGATCCGGTGTCACCTCACCTCCCTCACCGTCATCTCCCAAAGCTGTTTTCCATGTCTTCCCAGACGCAAACCTTAAATCTGTGTTGACATGCTTGTTTACCGTCTGTTTTCCCACCAGGATGTCAGGACAGGGACCTCATCTGTCCATCTTGCTTGTCCTGCAGCCCCTGAGGGCAGCACCGCGCCAGCCTGGAATGGGTGCGTGCTCCTGAAATACCGTGGCGGGAGGTGGGGGAGGAGGGAGAGCAAGCACACCAACCAGTCTGGCATGCGGTCAGTGCCTGACAGAAGGGTGCTGCTCCTGCTAGGGACGGACCACCCACAGTCCAAGTTTCACCCAGAATAATACCGATGGCCCGAATAAAGCCCTTTCAGGTTTCTTTTTTTTCTTTGCTCATGAAGCTTTCAAGAATCTGCCCCCATACCTGGCTAGAGGTTCCCGGGGCGGGGGGGTCCCCTGAGGTTATGAGCATCGCAGCAAGGGGTCAGCGGGCAGTCAATCTCAGGCCAGCCAGGACTCAGAGCGCACGGGGGCAACCACACTATCCGTCCTCCAGGATGAGAGTTACACCCACCCGCCATGCTGACTTGTCCTAGGTTGGGCAGTGAGTGACCGGAGTGGCCCTATTCTACCCATGTGCGGCCCCCCAGCCTCCTGTCAGGTGAAGCACCCCCCCCAACCCCCGAGCAAAACCCAGTTTCCTGGATGGAGGACTTTGGCCCTGACCAGGACGGGATTTCCTTGCTCCTTAAGAGATAAGGTGCTTGCTGTCCCTGTTGAGATTCATTATTTCAAGACAACTGAAGTTGTCTTGCATGACAAACACTGTGGACCCTGAGGTTAGGATGTTCCCACTTCCCCCAGCATAAACTCCTGAGTCCTCCAATGGCCTGAAAGGCGCCACCTGCTTCGGACTCTCATTACCCCCACCCCGCCCCGCCCCGTCTCATCTCCCGCCACGCCTCATCCCCCACCACACTCTGCCTCACCACGCTGCTCTTTGCCGGTCCTGACACACCAGGCACACCCGCCTCAGGGCCTTTGCACTGGCTGTTCTTTCTGGCCCAAATGCTCTTCCCCCCAGATTTCTACATGACTTGCTCCCTCAATTCCTTAAAATCTACGCTCTAATGTCACTTTCCCCGTGAGGCCACCCTATGGAGAAGTGCACCCCTCCCAAGCCTCCTAGCACAGCCCCCCTCCCTCCTCTGCTTCACTATAGATGCTCTTCCAGAGCTCGTCTCACATCAGAACATGCTCTGCTGTTCATTAATAGTTTTATGGTTCCTGTCTCTCTTCCCACTACGAGAGAAGCTCCCGGAAGTCAGGGGGTCTTTGTTTTGTTCATGGTGTCTCTCTAGTCCTAGAACACTGCCTGGTACACACCCAGTAATTATGTATCGAACAGATGAATAAATAATGCTGTCCCAACTTCAAGGAACCCAAAGTCTAGTTAAAAAACTCAAATGCTGGGCTTCCCTGGTGGCGCGGTGGTTGAGAGTCCGCCTGCCGATGCAGGGGACACGGGTTCGTGCCCCGGTCTGGGAGGATCCCACATGCCGCGGAGCGGCTGGGCCCCTGAGCCATGGCCGCTGGGCCTGCGCATCCGGAGCCTGTGCTCCGCAACGGGAGAGGCCACAACAGTGAGAGGCCTGCGTACGCAAAAACAAAAAAACAAAAAAACACCTCAAATGCCCAAAGGGGCCTGGCCACTGATAAAAACTCACAAAGCCCCAGGGCACAGACAGCAGAAGTGGTGGGTGCCTCCTTTTCCTGTCCCCACCCTTGATTTTCCTGATTTCAGGCGAGACCTGGAAGAAGCCACCAATGGCTCAATGCAGACTAGGGGAGGTCCCCATTCAGTGACACTGCCTCGCCCCTCCGAGCCACCTCTGAGCGGTCTCTAGCCTGGTGGCTGCCCCAGTCCGTTCTGTGTCATGCTGCTGGGCAGACAGAAAAGCCAGCTCAGGCCTGAGTCACAGAACCTTCTCCGTGCCCACCCCCGCATTACCCACTGTGTTTTGCCCTGTCAGCTCCTCCAGGCTGTAGCCACCCCGAGAATCCCTGGCCCTCCTGTTCCCTGGACCAGGACCAGCCCCTCAACCCCGCAGGTCAGTCACCGGTGGCCCTGGCTACAGGCCATGCCTCTGTGAGCCTCCACACCGCAGGGCTTCCATCAGCTGTGCAGCCCCCCGCTTCCACACAGGAGGAAGGGAGAGGCGACGGTTCCTACGTGGAACGTGCTGCACCCTGGATTCTCTCTGATTCTGTCAAACCCCCATGGCCTACGAGCCAGCACTGCCACACACGGGGCTCTGCAGGCAGCGGGGGCGCCTGGGAGCTATAACCCCATTGAGGGATGATGGGCTAGACCACAATGGCCCCGCAAAAAGGGAGAATACACACAAGTTCTAGTTCTTTGTGGGAATGCTTGCAACTGTGCCAGCTAAGGCCCTTGATTTATACAAGTCTATTTTTTCCCTTTGGTGTTCCCGATCAACCCCCTCCCAGAAGCCGATTACGACTTTCAGGAAGAAGAACATGTGTGCTCTGGAACCAGCATTGGTTACCCTGGGGGTCACAGGTAAGGTCAGGGGCACCGAAAGATATGGGGGATCTCTAATCCCAGCCGCAGAGGGCTATTCTGCCCGATGCATTCAATTCTCGGGGGCCTCTGCTGCCGTCTGATTCAAGCCTGGTTTGGAAAGCCTGCCATGCACTGGCAACCCGGGGACCCAAGCCAATGATGAACTCTCTGCTTCTGCAAACACACAAGCCAGAGAAGCCAGGCTGCTACTTTCTTAGCTGCCAGATCCACACACCACGCCCCAGCAGAATCTTCTGCCAACAGAGGGTCCAGCTCCCAGGAAGGACAGGTGTCACGTGGAGAACTGGTGGCTAACATTTTGAGCATGCGCTCACCCTTCTGGATCCCCCAAGAATCACCTGGAGACCATCCCAACTGGCTGAACTGGTGCCTATAGAGAGACAGCAGATGTTCTCATTTTGGGACAAACAAGCCTATTCTGCCCCAGAATTCTGTCCCCACTCTGAATTCAGAGCCGGCCAACCACGTAAATGCATGCTGCCTGGCTAAGAATTTGCACTTTCCAGAGTAGAATCTGGGGCCAGCTGAGGTGGAGGCCCAGCTGCACACAGAGGCTCAGCTGCTGGCACTACACGGCAACGTTCACAACTGGTGCCGTCACCGCTGTCGTCATGGTAGTCGTCATGGCTGCTACACTTGACCCTCTGTGCCCTTGTGTCTGGTCACAGGACTCCTCTTTTGGGGCACACTAAGTGTGCCTCTGTGTTAACCATCCCAAGAAGGGAGGTCCCAAGTAGGGGATGCAGGGTTGTTCCAAAGCCTCAGAAACTAAGACCTTTCTTTTTTTTTGCTTTCTTTTTTTTATTCTTACATCTTTATTGGAGTATAATTGCTTTACAATGGTGTGTTAATTTCTGCTTTATAACAAAGTGAATCAGTTATACATATACATATGTTCCCATATCTCTTCCCTCTCGCGTCTCCCTCCCTCCCACCCTCCTGGCGCACTGAGCTGATCTCCCTGTGCTATGTGAGCTGATCTCCCTGTGCCATGCGGCTGCTTCCCACTAGCTATCTGTTTTACGTTTGGTAGTGTATATATGTCCATGCCTCTCTCTCGCTTTGTCACAGCTCACCCTTCCCCCTCCCCATAGCCTCAAGTCCGTTCTCTAGTAGGTCTGTGTCTTTATTCCTGTCTTACCCCTAGGTTCTTCATGACATTTTTTTTTCTTAAATTCCGTATATATGTGTTAGCATACGGTATTTGTCTTTCTCTTTCTGACTTACTTCACTCTAAGACCTTTCTGAAGCTGACAGCTGCTACTTAGGCCGTGATGTCTGCCAGACTTCGGAATAAACACATCACGCTGCTGCATTTAATCCTCTCCGAAAACCCACTGTTGTTATTCTAACTGGAGAGGTGAGACGCTGAGGCCCGGAGAGGTGGCCTAGCCCGCCCGGGGACACACCTGGTAAGACGAGGAGCCAGGCAGCCTGGCTGCAGGGTCCACTGCACGAGACAGAATGTGCAACAGCACCAAAAGCAACCCCTCCGCCACTCCCTCCCCACTGTGCCTCGGAGCAAAGAGAAGGTGGCATGTGAGGGTCAGGTTCTAAGAGTCATGAAGGACATCACAAGAGCCCTTGTGACCCCACCGCCAGTTCACCCACTGAGCCATTCGTGCCTGCTGTGAGCCCCCGAGCATCCCCAGCCAGTCCCGGGACAGCACAGGCGATGCAGACGTCTCTAAGACACCGTCTCCTGTCCTCTAGGGGGGCTGGGAATCCCAGTGAGGGCAGGGGTCGTGTCTTGCCTGGGCACCAGTGCATCTCCACTCAGGGAATGGATGAATGAATGCAAAAACCAAGGAAGCGATTCCACAGAAACCCAGGATGAAAAAAGTCCCTTCAAAAACAAAAAAGTACCTACAGGTAATGATGCATATCCCATAATCTAATCTGTATGTTCATTTTGCAAAAATAATGAGATGTCAGCAGTTTCAGAATGAGTGTCCTCTTACTCTGCTTCCCCCGACAAGAAACACGATCTGCTCTGCATTAAAATTATAGCAAGAATTACCCCTCAGCGGGAACCACACGAGTTGAATGCACAGATGAATTTCAGTTAGACATTTATCTAACCACGCTGATGTGTTTTCAATTTAACCCTAAATTACAGACTTTTCAAATAACTCTACTCTCCCCTCTGCTTCTCTCTCTTCAATTTTGGTTTGGTTTTGTGAAATGTCTGCTGGTAAAATGAAGCAATACCAGTAACTTATCTACAAATTACGGGAAGGAGAAAGTAGGTTAAAAAAGACCAAGAAACTTAAAACAAGCATGATCAAACCACATCCGAGTTAGGCAGGAAACAATAGGAGACAGTTCTTGCTCAGAGGGAAGGAAGGTAAATCTTACCAGGACTATTGTCAAACAAGTCATAGATGAGATAAACTCTTCCCGAATTTCAACTGCAGTCATCAGAATACACAAACTTCGACTTCGCACCCAGGGAAAGGCAATAACCGGAAGTAGAAGGCTGACACTTTCACTTGGGCTGGCAATTCCTTCCACACTCAAAAGAATCTCCTTTTCAGTTCAGGTGTCCACCACACGAGCGCCATGCATCTATCACAGCGGAGGCAGGAATTCATCCCAAGGGGAGGCCATTGGGAAAAAGAACAGATCTCCTAGACAATCCCGCCAATTAGAGGGTTCAACTAAAGTGGGTATCCTAAGCTGAGAGGTCACCAGTAACTTCCTGCAATTTGCTTTTGCTCTAATTGCAAATCCTCCATGTATCAATGTCAATATCCTGCTTGTGACACTGTACCAGTGTTTTGCAAGATGTCACCACTGGGGGAAAACTAGGGAAAGGGTAAGGGATCTCTCTGTATTATTTCCTGCAACTGCACATCAATGAATTGCAATGAAAAAACCCTGCAAACCCAAGCACCCCAACAATCTCTGGGTCCACCTCTTGGAACACCAAGTCTAACTTCGGCAGCGAGGGTCTTATAGACATTCTGCAATGAGCTATTAGCAGCTATCTTGGGCTCTGGAAATCATGTGACAAAACAAAGTCCAAAGGAACCCACTCCATTCCGGTCTGTTATTAACATAAATGTAGTATGAGTTAGCAGCAGGCTGGGTGGGGGCAGACTGGGCAAATCTGACAGCAGACACATGCCTCATCTGATGCGGGCGGCTTCTGAGAAGCTTCCTGCAGGAACATATGCACAACCGGGACCAGATCTTCTGACTGTTCAAGACCATCCTGAAATCTGGACGTTCATGTGAAACTTCCCAAATGTTAAAGTTGGCGATTCATAAAATTTTCTTTCAAACACTGTGAAGACCAAACCAAGCAGCTCTGAGGGCCAGACTGCAGCCTGTCAAGCACTTGATGGGCACTTTAAATCTATCTTCTCCCCATCCTCACCATGGCCCTCCCGAGTGGGACCTACACTCGCTGTTTTCTAAATGGAGTAAAACGACTTGCCCAGGGTGACCCACTGGCTGGAGGGGTCCTCAGCAGCCCTGACTGGAGGCCCTGCTGATTCTTCTGACTCAACGTTCCATTGCTTGCATTCATTCAGCAAAAGCGAGTTTAGGAAAGTTGCAAACAAATATCTCCAGCTGCATCAACACTAAGCCAACTCCACATTCTCTAGCCCATGTGTTGTCACAACATGGACCACTAGGGGAGTCCTTCCTATTCATCACTCGTCACCCCATCACTTCCAGGTTAAATCCTCTCACCAAACACTACTCCTTCCTTTTAGAGCACATATAAGACTTGAGATAGTACACTTGTTTGTAAGCTTAATCAAAATCTGTCTCTCCTGCTGGACTGTAAAGCTCCAGCGTGACAGGGGCTATCTAGGTTTTGTATATCCCCAGAGACAGCATGATGCCTGAGCCAAAGAAGGAGCTTAATAAATACTTCTTGAATGAAGCAAAGAAGGGATAGGCCAGACAAGAACCATGACAAGGCCCTATTCAATTCCGCTGAACTAACGCCACCACCAATGAGGACAGAAGGTTTCTGGAAACCTTTTCAGAGGCTCTAATGAGCCTTAAAAAGCACAGTGGCCCGGCCAAGACACTGTACATGGGAAAACCCAGAAGGGCAGGGGCCTCTTGTAATTGTACTCCATGCAGTGCTGGCCCTTCACGCTCCGGGATCACTCTCCAGGATCACTCTCCACCCACTCGCTCAGATATGACCACAGAGTCAACTGCCCAAGGGTAAGCCCAGCCCCTTCACCTGCGTGCCGACTGAGAACCGGGCTGCAGAGACAGAGCTCTCATGAAACGGCCTTTGTGTAAACACCTCTCATTTCAGACGTGTATGTGGCGCCTACGCTGCAGCAGATCCAATGACAGACAAGACGCCTGCTCAGAGCAGGTAAGACCTTTAATGAGAAGGAACCAGGAGCAAGGGCCTTCCAGGCAGTGGGTAGGGTTAAGGGCACAGGTGTGGAGGGAAGAAAGCACAGAGCACGCTGGGGAAAAAGCAAGCAGGGCCAGGACTGAGGTAGCCTGGAGCTCAGTGTGTGTGTGAACAGGATGGGAGGAGGGAAGGCAGGCAAGACACAGGGCCAAGCAGGGAAAGCCTCGGGAGAAGTCATCACCCTGGTGATCAGGGTTTCCCTTTAGCGGAGCACAAACATGCACAAACCACAAACATGCTGTTTAGGCCACAGTTGGTGATAATTTAAAACTTGGGAGTATCTGCCTAAAAATGAAGCTTTCCAGTGTCTCTAGAAACATGAGAAAACCTGGCAATACAGCATCCACGTTCCTGCAGAACAACTGGAGGCTGGGGTGAGCAACGGCTGCTCACAAAGGACATACACACCCTCCAATTTGTCACAGTCCCCACTGCTCCCTACTACCCTCTCATGGGGCCCGTGTCATTCACAGATGCTCCCTGCCCATCCTCTGTAGATGCTGGTGCCTCGGACAAAGTATTCTCTCATTCGGACCCAGTAACAGTGTCTCACAGATACACAACCGAGGCCCCAGAACAGGACAATTCCATGTTCAATAACACACGCTCAGTCACATCCACTCTTAGTACCCGACCCCAGATTCTCCTGGGTATGCGTGTCAAGGCTGATTAGGTTCCCTGAATCCCAGACCAGCTTATGCATCACCAGTGCTGTAATGAGCAGGATGTTGGTTTCTGGTTTTAAAGAAACACACATTAACAAAATGAGCAATGGCTTTTTATCAGGGTCTCAAAACAGTCCCCCACTAATGACTTACACAGCTTCTCTGAACATCCTGTTCAGGCTTAGCGTACGTCTCAGACAGATCGCCGTTCAGAATGACTTCAGCTAATGAGTTCACCAGGGGTGCGTGATGTATAATTAGGAAGACCTGGTGAGGGGGAAAAAAATGGGATGCACATTAAAGTGTGCAGACTTTCAACCTCTTCCTTCCTTGATCTGAAACAACAAGGCTGGGCTACATGAGTCTCAGCAGCAATCCTGGTGGTGCAAAACCCAAAGAATGGGTCACATTGGGGAGAAACCAGTTATACTCTTCTCCTTCTAGGGTTGGGCCCTCCTTCTTTCAGACTGTTACCTATTTGGCTGGCTGTTCTTCGGCAGAAGGAAGTGCATTAAAGCGAGACTGTCCCTCAGGCCAGCTGCAGCCAAATCTGGCTGAAGTGGAGCAATGTGAGAAGGGAGTGCCAAACCCACACCCTCCTTCCTCTCCACAGGCATTTCAGTGTCAAATCCAATTAGGATAAGACTAGGAGGCACCGGCCCAGCACTTCGGTTACATGGAAGAAGGGGCTGGCGAGCCCTGCTCCAATCAAGGACTTGGCAGAGGATGTCTATGCGGAGATCCCATCCTGGAATGAGCTCTGACCCTTGCGGTGGGTTTGAGCGCACCAGAATTCCAGGGCAGCACTGGGAGGTGTGGAAGCCATGGGGAGGAAAAGCCGCACAAGCCAGAGACAGACCGAGTTGTGCCAGGAGGCAACATCAGAAGGTGCTGGGCGGTCTGGGATGGCCCGGCCACCCCACCCTGCTGCCCAGCGTTCAGAGGAATGGCTTGAGTAATCAGGGTACCAAAACCGCCTTGCAAAGCTGGCTCAGACACACCTGCTGGTTTCTTTTAAAATGTAAAGGCAACACGGTACCACAGTGCAGTGTGGGGTGTACCGACCATCTGTATATCAGAGGGTGTGTGCGCCCATTTGTATTTGCTTATATATACAGGGAACAGGGTCTCGAATCCTCGGCACTACTGTCAGGCGATACATCTTTGCTGTGGGGGGCTGTCCTGTGCACTGGAGGATATTTGGCAGCATCTCTGGCCTCTACCCACTAGGTGCCAGCTGCAGCCCCTCCCCCAGGCGTGACAACCAGAAATATCTTCAGACACTGCCAGACGTCCCCCAGGGTGGGGCGAAATCGCCACCAGTTGAGAATCCCTGGCAGAGTTCTCCCCGTCTCTGGAAGGACCCGGGAAGACCCTGTAACTATAGCTGTCTCTGGGGAGAGAAATCAGGAGACTGAACAAAAGTAGAAAGGCAGCTTGGTTTTCACCTGCTTGAACTTTATAACTTAAAAAAAAATTATTTAAAAAAATATTGTAAAAAAAAAAAAGGAAAGGCATAAACTAAAACACTGGCTGCCTCTGGGGAGCGGGACTGGATGTGTGGGGGACAGAGGTAAGAGGGAGATTTTTCCCTACATGTTATTTTGTACTGTTTGAGTAGGGTGAATACATTGTTCAAAAAAATAAATACAATTCAGATTAAAGGTACAGGCAGAATAGACAAATGTGATACCTACCTAAAAACAACAAAAAAAGCACACCTGTTTTTAAAACACCAAAGAAACGCTACCATAGACAATATGACCAAATGGGTTAGCCCATGTCCAGGGCTGTGGCAGGCATTCAAGCATGGGTGACTATGATGATGACGA
The DNA here is from genome assembly GCF_059928025.1 of Delphinapterus leucas. Lineage (NCBI taxonomy): Eukaryota > Metazoa > Chordata > Mammalia > Artiodactyla > Monodontidae > Delphinapterus > Delphinapterus leucas. Next base: position 29,230,952 of record NC_143143.1, read on the forward strand.
AGGAATTCAGTCCACAAACATTCAGCAAGCACCTGCTAGGCCGGTGTGGACACACATGGTGCTCGTTCCCTCCTGGGCTCTGGACAGAGAAAAGCCTGGGGAGGGCCGGTCACTGCAAGGTACGTGAAGCGTGTGTGGGCCAGACTCGAAAGGCTGGGCCAGCCTGTCCGAGTCACGCTCTTGTCCCCAGTGGTGGTTTAGTTTCAGCTGGACAGCATCCTCGTCACACCAAATGAACATCGTTAATGTGTATTTTCTTGGTTTAGTAGCGATGTTTGTAAAATAATTTGTAAGGATGTTCTGATATAGAGTTTAATTAAGGACCGGGATTTATACCCAATTCGAGGTTTTCACACATTCGGGCAACGTGATGATAAAGCTCCATGGAAATGCAGGGGAGCGAGAGCCCTTTACTCAGGCTGAGGAACGCCAATGACAATGCTTTTTGTGAGAGACTGAAACAAGTAATTAGGTGCCTGAGCTGCTGGTCCTTCACGAGGAAAGCAGGAGAAAACGGGTTCTCGGAGAAAAAGTGTGTCCTGACCCCCGTGCTCCTCGGGGTGCCCCAGTAGCTGAAGGGTCCTGGGGGCACTTGCCATGGGATTCCTGTGGCTCAGCATCTGGCCTGCTCGGGTCCTGCCAGACTCCCAGAATCCCAAGCAGGAGGAGCTGGCGGATTTGTAATGAGGCGGCGGAAATCGCTGCCAGGAGGGGCTGGGGCTTGCTCGGAGCTCCACCGCACAGAGGGGCATTCAGGAGGCAGCGTGCAGCTCTGAGCAAACAGCCCCCAGAACGAGACTCCGGGAGCAACGTGAGCCGGCCACATGCGGATCCTGGTTGGCCCGGCCACTGAGAAGAGGCCGGGTCTGCATCTCTCTTCTCAGGCCAACAGGAGACAGAGCCGCCTCAAACTCAAAGCGGCCCAGGGACCAAGTGAAAAGGACATGCTCTCAGCAAAGCAAATAAATACCTGGGCCACTGCAAAAGTGGGAACAGAGCTCTGGTCAAACGTCTGGCTACTTGACAGTCTAATGAGATGGCCTGAGAGTCTGGACTGCTTGTAATAAAAATATTTTTAAAGTTATGTAACTGGGTCACCATGGAGTTTTTCCCTTCTTGTAAATATTATATAATTACGAGAAGGAAACACACTTGTTTAAGAGGGGGAGGCAGACAAATTGGCTCAAGACACAAATCTGGGTGCTAAGCCTGCTACAAGACACTTTCCATAAGGTAATCTGGGAACTAGAACCATGACAAAAGCCTTTAAAAACAGCCTCATTAGTAGAAGTTTGTTAAGCCACGGTTGCTGTGTGTGTACACACACTGGGTCCTGCAGTTTGGGGCTTATTTCAACATGGCTGAGAACAGGGGCCACCCAGCCCACATTTCCAGGGTATTTAGAATACTCCTTGCTTGTTTTGGAAACCTCAGGCCCCATAGTAGAAACCAACTACATATTTGTCAGGTTTGATTTATTTCTCCTTAAATTTCCAAGTACTACCACGAAGAAGATACATAGCACCTCTACTCAGTGTTGTTACTTTACTTCAAGATGGGGGACACAGAGAGAGAAGATGGGGCAATGTGGCCTGGGAAATTTCTGAAAGGCAGCAGCACTCCAAGGACCCCCAGTGTGCTGGGGACACAGGTGAATGATCAGACGTACCTGGGACAGAAGGTAGAGAGAAACCGGCAGGCTGATTTTCGGTCGTTCTCCTCCCTGGTGAAGGTTGGGGGAAAGAGACAGAGAAACCTGGGTTACACATGTGAGCAGCACAAAATCCATGAAGCCAGAAGCCATCTGTCTGAAGGAGCAGCGCCCAGCACCCCGACTTCCTCCAAGACCCTAAGATTCTTCTTTCCTGGTGGCAAAGTCCACCCTGCAAAATAAGCTCACAACCTAATCCTATCCGATACCATTTGCAAGGCCGCTATTCTTCCACCTGAGAAATCTTTCACCATGAGTCACGGATTAGAGGCTGGACCCGAGAGAAGAACTAGCTCCTTAAATTACCAAGAATGTTAATTTCCCCCAGCTTGGGCAGCGAGAGCCCGAAGCCCGGCAGGAGAGGCCCCAGAGGGCCTGTTCTCAGGAGAGGGGCAGGGAGAAGTTGGGGCACTCTGGTCTCCGAGAAGCCCCTCATTTGTACTGGGCTTCAACAAGCTCCATCTCCTACCAACCCCGTGAGGATCTTCAAGACCCCCGTTTTGCTCAGGCAGGTTGACTGCCTCATCCAATGTTGCAGAATGAGGAAAGGGAAGAGGCAGAGTTTAAACCCACGTCTGAAAACTCCAATTCCCATGCTTTCTCTCTGCCTCCCAGAGCTGCAGCTGGCAGATCTCGTTAGGGTTGCAATTTTCTTTTATTCACTTATTTTTAACAAGAAGCACCATGTTCCATCTCCAAAAAGAAAGCTATACCTCCTTGGGACACATCTGCAGAGGCCGAAGCCCCTGCAGAGTAACCAGTTGGCTCTGTCCCGCCTCCTGCCAAGGCCTCTGCTCCTTAACTCTTAGAGGTACTGGCCGAAGGTCTCCCCTCCTTGAAGTGGCATTTCTCACGGGGGCACCAAGAGCCACCAGCTCAGAATCACTTGCGGGGCAGGTTCCCGGTCCACTCCAGACCCACTGAGCCAGCATCCCTGAGAGGAGTGAGAGGGCATCCGAGGATGTGCACTTGAACAGGCTCTATCCCCACAAGGGCTTCGAGCCGTAACTGTGGACAATCACTGCCCCGGGATCTTTTCCTAGGTGCGCTCCATCCCCTCCTGTCCGTTCTGTGCAAGTGTTGTGGCTGGCTGGATCTTCTCCAAATCAATTACCTCTGGCAACTATCCGAAAAAGTTACCAGGGGTGAGAACACCTCAAGAGAAGGATGCATAGAAACCAAAAGCCTGAATCTGTAGAGGGTTCCTGTTTCCTTCTGATGTCAGTAATCTTTTCTCATTCATTTACAGTCCACACACACACACGCACACACATATACTCTGTCTCTCTCTCCCTCTCCTTCCACCCCCTCTCAGGAAATAAGAGGAAAGGAAAGGGAAGCCAGCGTGCTTTGAAAAGAATCTCCCTCAGCCTCAAAGGCTTGGTCCCTTGCAAAGCCCCGTCCTATTGGGGTGACTGCTCTTCCCCTCCTACAGACGACCCTCAGCCCGGCCCACCTTGTCCTGGTTCTCCAGCGAGTACACGTAGAGCGGCAGGAAGAGCCTGTTGAGCAGGTGGTCCGTGAGCACGTCGTTGAGGAACTCGCAGTTAATGATCAGGATGTCATTGAGATAGTGCAGGTGGTCCAGATGCTCAGCCACCAGGTCACTCAGCTTCCCCCGATTCCGATGCCTGCCGGGAGAAACGCCCATCTCAGCCCGGACGCCAAAGCTCAGAGCCTAGAACCAATGGCCTGAGACTGAGGTCGCAGGTGGCACTTCATTCACAAACGAATACCTGAGCCAGTCCCGAGAGACACCCATCCTGGCCCGACCAGTGGATTTCAGAAAGAGAGGACGGACAGGTCTGCTTCATTCGATCTTAGGGGACTCATGGGGTCCCCCCACTTTCTGGGGGCCTCAGTACAACTCACCCCATCATCACCACAACAGCCCAAAACAAAAAGGGTAAACAAAGCAAAACCCAGTGAAGCTCTTAGCAAGCCATTTCAAACAAGAGCAGCCACTAGTCCAAGTGGCAAGATCCCTTGGCTCCCAAGATAAGCAGCATCAATGGAACTATAAATCCTCGATAATTAAAATGCTCCAGAGGAGTTCTGAAGAGAGAAGCAAGCCTCAGCAGCCGCGTCTGACCCAGAGGCCCCGTCTGTATGGGGGGCACAGCGCAAGGACGTGACACCCCACCCCAAGCCCCAGGAGGCCCTGCCTGCTTCCAGTGAAGAGTTGATCGGTCTCTGCCAAGGACGAAGCCTTGAAACAGCCAATGGGGCACTTTCACCTCCCCCAAAGTGTTATCGGTTGCAAAGAGCAATCTAGCTACCATAAGACCTTTTATTTTTATTATGACTATTATTCAAGTAATAGATGGTCATTGTAGAAGACAGACGAAGAAAATAAAAGCAAAAAGAAATCAAAGTCTCCTAGTCCCACCACTAACAGATAATATTACGTTATTTCCATGTCCCTATAGTCACATCTAAAAGGCAGGTGTTACATGTCTATCCATCTAATCACATATGCTTTAAAAAAAAAATTTGCTTCTTTTACATAATTTTGGATAATTATTCCTTATTATGCTTTAATAAGATATTTAGTAAATATTTATAGCAAATACACATTGTAAAGCCTAATACTATAATGAGCACCCATGAATCTACCTCCCATGAGACCCAGAACATTTATTTATACACAATGTTTTGCAACCCCTCCCCCGCACTTAATAAGATACTGTCTTCATTTTCCTCCAGCAGGATCATTAATGCACTTCACTTTTTAAACCTTTAGTTTAAAAAATATCTAAGTAATACATGCAGATGGATTTAAAAATCGAATAGTACTGATGAGCTGATAATAAAACACAGCAGCTCCTGGCCTCGCCTCCCCAACCCCTGCCCACTCTCCAGAGGAAGCGGTTTTCAACTCCTTTAGGTGTTTCTGTGGATAGTTCCTCCTGTATTTCTATAAAATCTACAAGGACCTCTATTTTGCGGTTGAGCCATTTTAGATGTTACATAATGACCTCCTTTTATTGTGTTCCCTCCACCCGTCCCCCCCAGCAGTCATCAGCAACTGGTGTTGACATTATAATCATTCACTGCAGAGCCCCAGGGAGGACCAGGAGTTCACTTCCTTCCTCGTATAACTTTCTGTTCTTTCTGGAGTTGTGTCTCGTTATGCCTCATATCCATGACTATCCATATCTATATGGGTCCTTATCCTCCCAAATGCCCCATCAGATCTGCCATCCACCTCGCCTTGCTTCTTTCCCAATATGGAAGCTAATATTTTCTCTCTCTCTAGCCCTCTGCCCCTAGGAGACCTCCTTCCTGAGTCCCTTCATCGTCCTGACCCCATTTAGGTGTGCTTCTTACCAGATCTGTGCGAAGCTGTCACCCTGGGGCAGTGGTTCTCAACTGATACAATTTTTCCTTAAGGGAGACATCTGGCAGTGTCTGGAAACATTTTTGGTCTTCACAATTGGAAAGGGGGTGCTACTGGCATCTAGTGGGTGGAGGCCAGGGATGCTGCTAAACACCCTACAATGCATAGGACAGCCCCACACAAAGAATTACCTAGTTCGAAAGATCAATAGTGCAGAGTTTGAGAAATCCTGTTCTGGAACTTCTATTCATCACCAGCTTACTTTTTTTTTTTAACAGATTTACTGAAATATAATTCACATACCAAAAACTTCACCCAAAGTACACAATTTAATGTGTTTTAGTATATTCATTTCCCCCACACACCCCTCCTCCAGCCCTAGGAAACTACTAATCTACTGTTTCTATGGATTTGCCTATTCTGGGCATTTCATATAAGTGGAATGATACACTAGGTTGTCCCTTGCATCCTTTCACTGAGCATAATGCTTTCAAGGTTCATCCATGGTATATGTGTCAGTACTTCATTCCTTTTTATCGCCAAACACTATTCCACTGCATGCAAATACCATATTTTGTTTATCCATTTACCAGTGGCAGATCATCTTTTTACCAGCTGCCTAGCACCCCATCTATGGATGTACTGGATTCACTTACCCTATTCTCCTCTGGGAGGTATCTGAGTTGTTTCCAACTTCCTACTGTTATGAAAAGTGGAAAGATGGGCAGAACCTTTCAGAGTATGGAAGTCCATATTCCGCGAACACATAGGTGGGTAAATTTTGTTCTAGTGTTTATTTTTTCTCTACAAAAACGGAATTCTCCCCTAAGCACCCTGTCTACCTAACAGGCACCCTGGGGGATCACTTACTCCTCATCCGTCTGCACACAGTTGTCAAGTTCGATCACATGGCTCCCGATGAACCACACCAAATTGGAGAAGTAAGGTACAGCAGTTTTATCTCTGATATAGTGCAGCATGGCCTGGTTATCCACTGAGAAATTCCACAAAAGAAGAGGGGAAAAAAAAAAGTCAAGCTACCAAATATAACTTGGGGGATATTAACAACAACAACAAAACCACAATAAAAAGCCCTCTACTATAATCTGAATCTTTTCTGTCTTTCCTGGAAATACTTTAAAATGGTTACCTTATGCAGAAAACTATACTCATCAAGGTAGTTCTTATGTTATTTTTATAATTAATAAAATCAATTAATAAAGGTAGACATTAATAGTGCTTTAGGGGCTTCCCTGGTGGCGCAGTGGTTGAGAGTCCGCCTGCCGATGCAGGGGACACAGGTTCGTGCCCCGGTCCGGGAAGATCCCATATGCCGCAGAGCGGCTGGGCCCGTGAGCCATGGCCGCTGAGCCTGCGCGTCTGGAGCCTGTGCTCCGCAGCGGGAGAGGCCACAACAGTGAGAGGCCCGCGTACCGCAAAAAAAAAAAAGAAAAAAAATAGTGCTTTAGGAAGCCTACTTATCAGCAGTGCATTTAGCTAGACTACAATGAAAACTACACCATCCTCAAGCAAGTTTCCTGTATTTGCATGTAAGGATAAGTTAAGAAAGCAGAAAACCAGAAGTTATTAACTTACATGACACTGGAATAAGGAACACGGGAATCGTCATTGAAGGAAAGGCAAAAAACAGACAACAGTTAACAGGGTTAGGAACTGGGAGGGTGAGACAGCTGCTCAGAGGGGCAGAGAGCTAGGGCAGGAGGCGTCTAGACAGAAAGACGCAGGTTAGAAGAGAACAGAGAGAGCAGAGAGCAGGAGGCGGCCAGACTGGGGGTCAGACCAGGTCGCAAACTCAGAAGCCCACAGGCTGGCCAACAATAACTTGGTGAGCGAAGCCAGCCGGCCCAGTGGGTGAATGGGGCAGCACAGGCCTTGACCCCAAAGGGGGCAGCTGCTTCTCCGCGTCAGCTCACCACTGCCCTGCAGGACTGTAGGCCCAAACAGCCACATCTACATTTTCAAGTCAGAAATCCAGACTGTTACCCAAGCTCTCCCAAGTTTTAAATATTGACAACTATATTTTTTTTTCAAAAAATATCTAAGCCAATGAAAACCTGTCTGAGAGCTGGATTTGGCCCTCAGGTCCTCAGTTTGCGACCCCCGGATGGGCCCCTCTGGGCTCTTCAAAGGCTCTCCAATTTAAGGCAACCCCAGCACCAGGCTGGAGTGAGTCCCCGAGGAGCTCCCGCCCCCTCCCAATTAGGAGTCATCTCAATTAATAACATCATAACTCATGAAGGTCAAAACATTGGTCCCTGAGAAAATGGGGTCCCAGCTCTAGGGTGGTGACTACATGGGAAATAACCCCTGTGTTAGGCAGAGAGGCCGTAGCCTTGGAGGGCAATTCCAGGTCGGGAAACTCGTGTCCAGCCAGCCTTTGTGCTAGTGCAGGCGGGGAGCCACGGAAGGGCTTTCTCCTGGAGGCAATGATTTGGGCATTAAGTACTTCTTGGGAGAAAGGAGGAATTTGTTGTTGGGCTTTGTAGCCGGTTGAGAATGCAATACTGCCCCCTGCTGTTTGCGACAAGAAATGCTCTCATACATTATTTAAAGATAACATACCCCCTGGCTATACTGAAGTATATTTTACAGGCCAAAGGCAAGAATTTAACTCTCACATTTCAAAGACAGCTTTGCCTTACCTAATTATCACATGGCCGATCCAAGTCCCACATGTGCCTCTCTTAGGACATGCATGACTTCTGTGTATCAGCAATGAGTTGGGCTTTAAAATGCGGAAGGTGGTGGCACACAAATTTATGTAAGGGGGTAGCTAAATGTTCAGTGATGACAACCTTTCATGAGACAGGCAGCCCCAGCTACAATAAATGAGCTCTGTTACCACCAGAGAATTGTTTGTATGGACTCAGGAGAGCAAGCACTAGCAGTCAAGTTAGAAACCTGATGAGGCATGAGCTCATAAGGAACCTTACCTTTGTAGACGTTTAAAGTTATAGTTCTTACAGCAATTCTAACCATACTTTCGGGGTGATTGAAAAATTTGATGGCTTCTGTGTACAGGGCGAAGTCATTAGTGTGCTAAAACACAAGAAGTACCGAAAATGAGTTACAGACCCATAAGACAGGCTGGCCCCTATCCCAGCTTTCTGAATCCTATCAGAGACTTCAGTAAAATACCAAAAAAAAAAAAAAGTACCCACGTGAACCTTAAGCCAGTGGTTCACTCCCAATGGGGAATGTGGGGAGGGTTGGGAAGGTGAGACCGTGGAAGAAACAGAAGCGGGTCCAGGAAATGCCAAGCCTGGGTTCATGATCTTTCCTACCACTTCTTAGCTGTGTGATGTAATATTTCTAAGCCTCCGATTCTTCATCTATAAAATGAGGATAATAATTCCCACTTTATGGTTGCTGGGATTAAATGAGACTATTTCAGGTACAGTGATTATCCTGGCACCTGATACCTAATGAGCACTCGGTAGTAATGCTAGTTGTTATTATTAGATGCTGCTTCTACTAATAAAAGGCAAATGCAAAGTCTGACTACATTCAGAATCTATAATATATATTTCCCTATTTGGAAACACTAAAAGTGTAAACATTATCATGGAAAAGGAGGGTCTCGGGAATCTTCTACCATTAAAAAGGGGTCATCAGAACAGATCAAAACAGTTCAGAACCAAAGAACTCCACTGATGGAGCCCTAAGGAAAAGGCACACAGGATCCGGGCTACAGCACGCTGCGGCGCACTCTGCTGCCCTCTTCTGGCCAGTCTTCCACATGGCTCCGGATCAGACTGGAGGGCAGCCCCCAGGCAGTGAGGGGCGGGGAAGAGGGAACCCATGACCTTCAGCGAGGTGACACCTGTCTAATGAAGGCAATGCCACTTTGAGCACTAGAAGCAGATGTGCACGTAACAGGTGGTAGCTACTGCACTGGTCCACAGAAAAGGAAACTAAGTCCACCTCAAAAATCGGCCTCCTACCACTCCTCGCAGGATACTCTTCCAGAAGCATCACTCGGGCCCCAGAATCCCCACATTCTGCCCTCCCCACCAGGTGCACAGAAGCCCAGCTGCACCCGAGTGGGGGAACAATCTGGCTCCCTCTCTGGTCTGAACTTTGCAGGTGGGTTTTCTTCCGCCCGGGAGAGCCTCTGGGAGAACGCGAACAGCATGCCTCTGGTCTCTGGACACGTTTAGTGAGCACCAACTGTGTGCCAGGCACTGGGCCGCACAATGTCCATCTTCCAAAGTGCCCCACACTTTGTGACTGGCAGCTAGTACTTCTCCCCTTTGAGGCCAGCTCTTGCCACTACAAATCTAGACAAAGAAAGTCAAGGTGCAGGCTGCTGTTGCCACATCCCGTGGAGACAGCTAGATGAATTTTGCCCAAACTCAGAGGAAATGTTTGGGACTATGGTCTGACTTCAAATACAGGCTGTGCAGCATGTGTTACCACCGATCAGAAGACACCTGCCATGCAGACAGCACGTGGCCTCCAAGATGGCCCAATGACCCTCTCCTCCTGAAGTCACAACTTGTGCGTCCTCTCACGCTAAGTCAGGGCTGGCCTGTGCGGCCTAAAGATACAGTGGAAGTGATGGCATGTGGCTTCCGAGGCCGAGTCCTGAAAGGCATTACAGTTTGCCTTGGTCTCTTAGGATCGTTTGTTCTACGGGAAGCCAGCTGCCGTGCTGTGAGGACACTCAAGCAGACCCTGGAGGAGCCTGTGTAACCAAGGCCGGCCGCCGATGGCCAGCACCAAATGGTCAGCAATGTGAGCAAGCCACCTTGGAAGCAGATCCCCCGACCCTAGCCCAGCCTTCAGATGACTGCAGCCTCGGAGAGACTGAGCCAGAACTGCCCTGCCAGCCCACTCCCCAACGTCAGACACACTGTGAGAGAAATGTGGCAGAACTCTGACCTGCAAGACAGGAAAGGAAGTCTGCTGGGAGGCTTCTGGGAAAGAAGTTTTTTGGAAAGTTAGAAGGGGGCACAAGAAGGGATGTGATCTCATCAGGCTTCTCGGCAGTGGCATGTAAGTATGTGATGTTTGGAGCTCCTGCAGCCATTCTGAGACCATGAGGGGTTGAGCCTCAAGACAGATGCCAACTGTATGGTCAGCAGAGTAGGAAGATGGAAAAGCTTGGGTCACTGATGAAGTGGTCGAGCCACAGGATGAGCCAGCCCCAGGACAGCCAGCATCTGTACCTTTTGGAATGTGAGATAAATTGACCTGATTGTTCAAGCTCCTCTTCATTGTGAGAACAACAGTTATTTATTTATTTAAATTGTTAGTGATTCTCTCAAGGAATACCAGGGATTTTAGCTTATAAGGAATGGCAATGGGTACAGTTTTAGGGAGCCAGGTACATACTAGTTGCTTTGAAGACATCAGCTTATTTAATTCAACCCCTGGAAAACCCTCCGAGGTAGAAACTAACATCCCCATTTCTCAGATGAGGAAACTGAGGTTCAGAGGACTGGGACTTCTCTAAGGTCACACAGCAGGGAAGTGGCAAAGCTGGGCCTGACTGGAGTTCCTGTTTTGCCAACAGAGGAACACGACCCCAAGTTAATTTCTGGGCACTTCTCCCTACCAAGAGTATCATGCTCTCAGGTAGTGCAAATTGCATTTTACATTAAAAATGGAAAAGGTAGCTTGTTAAATAAAAAAAAAATTTAAAGCATGCCAAGGTCAAACAGTGTTGCTATGAAAATGAGGAAACAGTGAATGCATAAGTGCTTTGTAAACAGAGGCCACCCAGACCAAAGGGGCTGCTCTGACTGGCTAGCTTTCCACCCAAATGTGCCCCTCTGCAATTACTTACCTCATTGTAAAAGAAATGGACCGTGTGGTTGTTGAGTTTTAACGAAAGCGTTTTCAGGAACGATATATAATATGCCATAATCTCCTCATCAGAAAAGTCAAACTTATGGACAATGATAGAATTTACATAGTTATTAGAGAGCAAATAATCTAGAGGGAGAAAAAAAAAAAACACAAAAGAAAACAGGTTAGTTAATTCATGCTGGAGGGAAGGCAAGCAGAGAAAGTCCAGGAACACGCAGATGACCATGAGAATGTATCAGTACTTGAACCAGTCAAGCTAATAGGGAGCAGCTTAACCTTTAACCAGCAAAGAAATCAGCCACCAGGTGTAGTCACTAGAAAGTTCAAGAGCAATGCCAGAGAAAAGTCGGGTCACCCTGCCTCCCACACCACAGAAAAGAACACTTGAGCATTTTCTTTCGTTGCTGGCAGAGTTCAACAAGAGAGCCGGGGGGTGGGGCAGACGAGCTGGTATTTGGGTATTTTCACAAACCACCCACGGATGAGGGTAAGCTGCACTGTATCTTATAAAAGCTGGCCCCATTTTGCCATCAAAAGTCACACTGTCACCCTCGAATGCCACAAAGGGCTCCGCGTGGCTTTTTCCGTCCCATAAGGCAGGCTGACTGCTTTACATTACCATTCACCGTCACGACGCTGCTGCAGAGAGGGCCTTGTTTTCCTCATTTTGCAGATGAGTAAAAACTAAGGCTAATTACCTGCCCGAGGACACAGAGACAGTAAGTCAGAGACGGAATTCAAACTCAGGTCCGACGTCCTGTGTTAATACCACGCACTAATGGGGGCCAAGGATGAAAACTGGATGACGAGGCCCTGTGGGCACTGCAGCCACAGGAGAGCGGCTACCCCTGCTAAGCTCCCAGGGCCCAGCCCCTGCAGAAGTGCAGGCCCAGCGTGGTGAGAGCTTCCAACTGTGCAAAGGAAGCTGGAAAACACAAATCATAATGCTGTATCTTGGATGTTGAAATGTCAGCCACTAGATCAACTCATTCTGAAAGCTGTGCTGGCCAGTGAAAATGGGTCTACAGGCCCACTGCGACCCATGGGCCCACTGTCTGCAATCTTGGTCTTGGGCCCTGGCCAGACACGTTATCCTCTGAGTCCTTACCAGACACCCTGCGAAGCCAGTGCCGCCATGCCCACTGTCTGCCTTTCGGGCTGCCAGCCTGTGAGCTCTGCACCATCCCAGCTGCCTCCCCACTGACAGGGAAAGGCAGGACGTGACCCACACATGTACCACGGGCAGACGCGGTGGAGCAGGGGAGCAGGGTGGGGCACAGCCTCGTTACTCAAAGTCTGGTCGTGGGACCGGCAGCACACGAGCTTGTCAGCCGTGGGGAGGCTTGGGCCCCAGCCCTGGCCTCCCACTCAGATCTCTGGGAGGGCCCAGCACTCCGTGTGTTAAGAAGCCCTGCAGGGCTTCCTGTCATGCTCATATCTCATAGGCACTGGGTTCAAAGGTAAACTTTGACCCACACTGCCTCTGTCACTCCCTAGCTGGGTGACCTTGGGCAAGACACTTACCTGCCCCACTCCCCAGCTTCCCTGTCTGAAAACAGGAACAAGAAGACCTTCCTCGTGGGGCAGGGCATTGTGAGGATTAAAGGAGATAATGCACAAAAAGCACTGAGGGCAGGGAGGAGCACAGAGGGAGCACCCAATCACATGAGCTGCCGCCCCTCATCTTCTCACTAAAGCTTGGAGATTCCTAACCTCCACCACCAGTCCTCCGGTTACCATGACTGTTGTCCTTGGGGGGAACAGAAATAAACCGTTAAGTTTTATTTGGTGCCAAAGAGGTACCTAACTTAGGCCAATCACAGTATACTGAAAAGGCTAGAATCACCAAACACAACACTAAGAGCCATCCAGGAGTACGGGTCATGAGAGGGGCCGCAGCGTGGGCTGGGTGCTCCTCAGAATACAGTCTCAGAGCAGGCTTTGCAGGTAGGACGTCATGTCTGTAGTTTTCAAAATCTCCTAATTATAACAATTCCTGAGGTCAATCTTGGGGCCCACGTTAAGAGAGGAGGCAGTAGATCTGAAGTGGGGTCCTAAGAATTTTAATATGTTTAAAAATGAGGTTACACACACTATACAAAATCTATGGGATGCAGCAAAAGCAGTCCTAAGAAGGAAGCTCATAGCGATACAGCCCTTCCTCAAAAAACAAGAAAAATCTAAAACAAACAAACAAACAAAACCAACGTAACCTACCACCTAAAAGAAAAAGAAGAAAAAACAAAACCTAAAGTCAGCAGAAGGAAGGAAATAATAAAGATCAGAGAGGAAATAAATAAAAGAGAGATAAAGAAAACAATAGGAAAAAAATATCTATAAAACCAAGAGCTAGTTTTTTGAAAGGATAAACAAAATCAACAAACCTCTGACTAGGCTCACCAAGAAGAAAAGAGAGCGAACCCAAATAAGCAAAATAAGAAATGAAAGAAGAGAAATAACAACCGATACTGCAGAAAAACAAAAAAAACATGAGAGAATACTGTGAAGAGTTATATGCCAACAAAATGGACAACCTAGAAGAAATGGACAAGTTTCTAGAAACATACAGCCCACCAAAACTGAATCAAGAAGAAATAGATAGGGCTTCCCTGGTGGCACAGTGGTTGAGAGTCCGCCTGCTGATGCAGGGGACACGGGTTCGTGCCCCGGTCCGGGAAGATCCCATATGCCGTGGAGCGGCTGGGCCCGTGAGCCATGGCCGCTGAGCCTGCGCGTCCAGAGCCTGTGCTCCACAACGGGAGAGGCCACAACAGTGAGAGGCCCGTGCACCGCAAAAAAAAAAAAAAAGAAGAAATAGATAATTTGAACAGACCAATCACTAGAAGTGAAATAAAATCTGTAATTAAAAAAACAACCAAACAAACAAAAAAGACTCCCTGCAAACAAAGGTCCAGGACCAGATGGCTTCACTGGGGAATTCTACCAAACATCAAAAGGAGAACTTACAATGATCCTCCTCAAACTCTTCCAAAAGACTGTAGAGAAGGGAACATTCCCAAAGTCATTCTATGATGCCACCATGACCCTGATACCAAAATCAGACAAAGACACTAACAAAAAATAAAATTACAGGCCAGTGTCTTTGATGAATATAGATGCAAAAATCCTCAACAAACTGAATCCAACAACATATAAAAAAGATCATACACCACGATCAAGTTGGATTCATCCCAGGGTCACAAGGATGATTCAACACATGCAAATCAATCACTGTGATATACCACATCAACGAAAGAAAAGACAAAAGCCACGTAATCATCTCAGATGATAGATGATTAGATGTGGAAAAAGCGTTTGATCAAATTCAACATCCATTCATGATAAAAACTCTCACCAAGGTGGGTACAGAGGGAACATATCTCAACATAATTAAAACCACTTATGACAAACCCACAGCCAACATGATACTCAATGGTGAAAAGCTGAAAGCCTTCCCACTAAATTCTAGAACAAGACAAGGATGCCCACTCTCACCACTTCTATTCAACATAGTATTGGAAGTCTTAGCCACAACAATCAGACAAGAAAAAGAAATAAAAGGCATCCAAATTGGAAAGGAAGAGGTAAAACTGTCATTATATGCAGATGACATGATACTCTCTAAAGAAAACCGTGAAGACTCCATACAAAAACTATTAGAACTGATAAATGAACTCAGCAAGGTAGCAGGATACAAGATTAATATACAGAACTCTGTTGCATGTCTTTACACTAAAATGAAATATCAGAAGGAGAAAGTTAAAAAAAAAAAAAGACAATCCCTTTTAAAATCATGTCAAAAAAAATAATAAAATACCTAGGAATAAACATGACCAAGGAGATGAAAGACTTATACGCTGAGAACTATAAAACATTGAGAAAGGAAACTGAAGATGCTTTAAAGAAATGGAAAGATATCCCATGCTCTTGGACTGGAAGAATTAGTATTGTTGAAATGGCCATACTACCCAAAGCAATCTATAGATTTAATGCGATCCCTATCAAATTACCCATGACATCTTTCACAGAACTAAAACAAATAATCCTAAAATTTATATGGAACCACAAAAGATCCAGAATTGCCAAAGTAATCCTGAGGGAAAAGAACAAAGCTGGAGG
Source organism: Delphinapterus leucas (assembly GCF_059928025.1). Lineage (NCBI taxonomy): Eukaryota > Metazoa > Chordata > Mammalia > Artiodactyla > Monodontidae > Delphinapterus > Delphinapterus leucas. Next base: position 29,245,957 of record NC_143143.1, read on the forward strand.
CATAACCCTCCCAGACTTCAGACAATACTACAAAGCTACAGTAATCAAAACAGTGTGGTATTGGCATAAAAACAGACATATGGATCAATGGAACAGAATAGAGATCCCAGAAATAAACTCACACACCTACAGTCAATTAACCTTCAACAAAGGAGGCAAGAAATACAATGGAGAAAAGACAGTCTCTTCAGTAAGTGGTGTTGAGAAAGCTGAACAGCCGCATGTAAATCAGTGAAGTTAGAACATACCCTCTCACCATATACAAAAATAAACTCAAAATGGCTTAAACACTTAAATATAAGACATGACACCATAAAACTCCTAGAAGAAATCATAGGCAAAACATTCTCTGACATAAATCATACCAGTGTTTTCTTAGGTCAGTCTCCCAAAGCAATAGAAATAAAAGCAAAAACAAACAAATGGGACCTAACCAAACTCATAAGCTTTTGCACAGCAGAAGAAACCATAAACAAAACGAAAAGACAACCTATGGAATGGGAGAAAACATTTGCAAACAGTGTGACCAACAAGGGCTTAACTTCCAAAATATACAAACAGCTCACACAGCTCAATATCAAAAAAAAAACAACCGAATCAAAAATTGGGCAGAAGACATATAGATGGCCAACAGCCACATGAAAAGATGCTCAACGTTGTTAATTAGAGAAATGCAAATCAAAACTACAACGAGGTATCACCTCACTCCAGTCAGAATGTCAATCATCAAAAAGTCTACAAATAACAAATCCTGGAGAAGGTGTGGAGAAAAGGGAACCCTCCTACACTGTTGGTGGGAATGTATATTGGTGCAGACACTATGGAGGACAGTATGGAGGTTCTTTAACAAACTAAAAATAGAACTAGCATATGACCCAGCAATTCCACTCCTGTGCAGCATATATCTGGAAAAGATGAAAACTCTAATTCAAAAAGACACATGCACCCCAATGTTCACAGCAGCACTATTTACAAAAGCCAAGACATGGAAGCAACCTAAGTGTCCATCAACAGGTGAATGGATAAAGATGATGTGAGATAGATACATACATACACACACACACACACACACACACACTGGAATATTACTCAGCCATAAGAAAGAATGAAATACTGCCATTTGTAGCAACAAGGATGGACCTAGAAATTTTCATACTGAGTGAATTAAGTCACACAGAGAAAGACAAATATCCTATAATATCACTTATATGTGGAATCTAAAAAAATGATACAAATGAACTTATTTACAAAATAGAAACAGACTCACAGACACAGAAAACAAACTTATGGTTACCAAAGGGGAAAGGGGGGTGGGGGAGGGATAAATTAGGAGCTTGAGATTAACAGATACACACGACTATATATAAAATAAATAACAAAGACCTACTGTATAGCACAAGGAACTATATTTAATATCTTGTAAAAAAAAATGAAGTTACATATATCACAAATCTAAGTGTGTAGCTTGATATATGTGAAAATGTACATATATATGAATCTTAAGTACTCGTACCTGTGTGTGTGTGTGTGTGTATATATACATATATATATGTATATACACACACACGCACACATCTCACAAACCTTAGGTGTCCAGCTTGATGAATTTTTGCAAATAAATACACCACCCAGATCAGGCAGTGCATTTCCAGCTCCCCGAAAGGTCCCTCACATCCCTGCCCCGTCAATACTCTCTTCCCAAAGCCAGCCCCTAGCCTAACTTCCAGCACCACAGAATCGCTTTGCCTGATCTTGAACTTCATATACATAGACTCATACAGGAAGCTCCCTCTGGTGTCTGGCCTCTTTCACTAATCACCACATCTCAGTTATCCATGTTGCTGCATGTGTGCTAGCAGTGCATTCCTTTTTCTTCCTTCCTGCTATATAGTATCCTGTTCCTTGAACAGTCCACAATCTACCCACCCAGAATCCACACCTGTAACAACCAGCCAGGTGATGCTGATGCCTCGAGCACTTCTTTTCATGCTGTCTTGCCAGCTGTGGTTGGCTGGGGATGAATGGGCTTGCCGGAGAAGGAATGTTAGCCCCACTGTGACTGGTTAGTGGCTGCCGGGCCACCAGGGGCACAGACGCCTATGCTGGCAGCTTGAGATGTGCAACCTCGGGCTTCTCGGCTGCAGTCTTGAAGTGGAAGAGCCACACGCTCCCATCCTTCCCCAGCAGGGACTTTTCCAGGGCCTCCACGACATGACTCTGTGGTTGGTGAGGCCACCACGGGGGTGGCAGAGGTGCCTCTATTAATCGACTGGGATTTTTCTACTACCCCCTTACTGTGTGGCCAGCTTTCTGTGGTCTCTTTTTATAATAAACCCAGGAGTCTATAAGTAATCTCAGGCTCTCAAGCCTTCTGTCACTTAGGTCACCAAACCCAACAGGCACCAGGTGCACTCGTTAAATGACTGCTTGTAATAATGAAAATCCGGAAACCACCTAAACGCCCATGGTCACGTTAAATAAGTTATGGCCCAGCAAGACGCAGCTCTTAAACCAAACAAGGTAGGGATGCATGAACGGACAATATGAAAAATCTAAGATACGCTAGTAAGTTGGGAAAAATAAAACAAACAGCAAAATCGTATGTGTCCACTAAACTTTTAGGGTGAGAGTCTATAGAACTTTTGCTTTCTACAGTTTTTTAATGTTTGATTTTTGTTGTTGTTTTATAATGAGGACATTTTCTCTCTATAATTAGAAAATAAAAAAAAGCAAAACTCACCCATCCTTCTCACCCCCATACATCCAAGTTCTGTAAACTGTGAGCAATTTCTGCTGCTTTGGCAGGCCTTACGAAAGCACTCTGATGGACTCCCCTGTATGGCCAGCAGCATCTGCCTGGGTTTTCTTATAGCACAGCACCCTCTTTAGTCCTAGTACAAGGAAGGCCACACGATCCAGAAAGCCCAGAATTTTCAACCCCCTCTTCAATCCAGTAGCCCTGGGGTTAGCTGGGTTATGAGAAAACAGTCATTTGGGGGAATGCTGGATTTCATGATAAAACCAACTCTAAGTGGACACCTCCACCTGCCAGACCCGATCCTACACTCTGCACGCCCACTGTCACACTCAATCCTCAAACCACTCTAATCACCAGGTACTAGCATTATCTCTCCTTCACAGATGCAGAAACTGCAGCTTGGAGGGTTCACTCCCCAGAATACACCTGGGGTGTTTGCGGCAGAACCAGGGCTCAGAACTGCTTGGGTCTGAGTCCATGGCCCGTACCAGCGAGCTGGGTCTTCCCCTCTCGGAGTTTTCAGAAACCACACGCAATTGATATCCAGGGTAACAAAAGCTGTTGGGAAACCACTCAGGGAGAGTGAGTCAACTCACATTTGGCAACTCACAGACATGGGGAAGCGCGTAAGGAGAGTCTCCTGGGACAGCAGCACCATCTAGTGGCTGCTTCCTGGGACAGCAGTACCATCTAGTGGCCATCAGTCTGCAGCTCTTTCCTATCCCTCCCCCCTCCCTCCTCCCTCCTCCCTCCTCAGGAGGAATGCCACCATCTCTACCTCTCTCCACCCATCAGAAACTTTTTAAAACCTGTCTTGGGGACCTAGGGCCTGCCTGTGGCATAGACATTCCATCACTTGTCTTCTCTTCCCTGCTTCCTGCAGGCAGGGCCTGGGGCTTGGTGCAGTCATCTTGGAAAATAAAGCTCGTGATCAAGCCCGGATGATTAGGAGGTAAACCAGGGTTTCTAACCCTCGGCACTGTTGACATTTTGGGCTAACTAATCCTTTATTGTTGGGGGCTGTCCTGTGTGTTGTAGGATGTTTAACAGCATCCCTGGTCTCTACCCACTAGATGCCAGCAGCACCCGCCCCCCAGGAATGTCTCCAGACACTGACAAATGTCCACTGGGAGCACAGTCACCCCCAGCTGAGGACCACTGAGCTAGTTCACCTGGGCTGAAACCCATTCTCAATTCCTGCCTTGCTACAGCTGTCACCTGGGGCCAGTGACTCAAACTCTCTAGGTGTTAAATGAGGGCACTGACAGCACCTGCCTCGCAGGTTGGTTGTTTCAGACAAGATCGAGGGCCGGGAAGAGGCTCTGAGTCACACCCTTGTCAGTCGGGCAGTGGGACTGAAGCAGGCAGGTCAGGGGCCAAAGCCACACCCTTGCATGCTCCTTGGCCACGTTCTCCCTCACCTTGCTGCTTCCAATGCTTATTCTGTTGGCCGATTATTCAGCAACCGAAACTCTTTAATAACAGGTTATAAAGAAGAAATGCAAACACCCCCAGAACCACTCAGCAGAGGGGAGCCCTCTCTTAGCTCTTCACAGCACCCTACCTTGCAGGGGGGGAAAAATGGCATTAGGGAGTGAACTCTGTGCCCCCAAAATTCATATGCTGAAACCCTAACCCTCATGGTGACTGTATTTGGAGATGCAGCCTTTCAGGAGGTAATTAAGGTTAAATGAGGTCATAGGGTGGGGCCCTGATCCGAGAAGACTGGTGTCCTTCTAAGAAAAGGAAGAGACACCAGAACTCTCCCTCTCTCTATGTGCACAGAGGAAAGAACACATGAGGACACAAAGAGAATGTGGCCATTTGCAAACCAGGAAGAGAGGCCTCACCAGAAACCCTGATGGCACCATGATCTTGGACTTCCAGCCTACAGAACTATGAGAAAATAAGTTTCTGTCGTCTAAGCTGCCCAGCCTGGGTATTTTGCTATGGCAGCCCAAGCACACCAAGACACACAGTAAGCACAGACATTCAAACAGCAACATGAACGCCACGGCAAACGACACGCAGCTGACACTCAGAGGTGCAGAGGCAAGTGTCAGGACTGTCCTTACAAAGTGAGGTCTCGTGACTGATATTCTCGAAGAGGATGTTCAAGGTCTGCAGCAGCTGAACGCACACGTAGCGGCCTGACTTCTGCCGCAGGATGTTCAAGAAGAAGACGAACATGTTCTTCTCCAGGAAGAAGCTGGGGAGAGAATGGGAAGGTGTCAGTGGTCTGCTTCTACACGTGGAAATGCATGTCATCCTCTGGTTGCACACCCAGCACACGTGTGTGCACCCCAACAAAGGCATCTGCAGAGCAGCCAGATCACACCACCCGTGTGGCCTCGGCTTCTGAGATACCCAGCTCCCACGATGCTGTCCTCCATCAAGAAAAACGTGACCTTTCAGACTCTCTTCCCGGAACGTGAGAACAGTGCTGATTCTGGGAAGCAGTGATTTCTGACAGAGTGGGAAAGATCTTTCCCGGCTAAATGATTACACAGTGACCTACCTACACTTATAAACCCAACAAGCAGCATTTTCCATCCAATATTTTATAAGCTCAGTTTTCCTCACTAAGCCTCCTTCCTTTGCTTTCATAGCTTTGAGTGCTCACCAACAACCTGGGAACCAGAGTAATTCCCTACAAAGGGGTAAGATCATGCTGAATATTAAGAGTTTGGGTTTCTCAATTAACAAGTTTGTCGTTTCCACATTGAGGGTATGAGAACTGGAAGGAAAGAGAAGGTGCTCATGTGGTCATGGGACCGGACCCCAGCTGGTCCCCAAGTCTGCTTTGCCTTTCTTGTCCTGGATGGGACATTTGTCTACATGCAGCCTGGGGGCACTGACTTTGGGAGGCACACATTGGCTCTTTTAGTCTTGAAATGCTGACCCCCTAATGCCTGTCTTTAAAGGAAGAAAATGACGTTTCTAGTTTGGTGTTCTCTGTATTCACGCTAAGACCAGATAATCTCTCATCTGGGATACTCAGAACAATTCCCGGCAGTCCCGTGGGTCTGTTGGTTGACTCAGTGTTGGGTCTCCCTCTTCCCTCTGCTGTCAAGTGGCAGGAACATGGGCCTGGCACTTGCTCAGTGCTGCAGATCTTCTGTTTGAATCCATGAAAGGGTAAATGAATAAATAAATATGACCTTAAAGAGACCTCTAAATTATTTTCCAACTCTGATTCTGGGAGCCCGTGTGCCTACAAATGCCATCCATGTTGATCCCCAGAATATTTCATTCATTGGACCTATCGTGTCTTCCTTTGCGGCGGGTTGTACAAAGCACTGACTCCCAAGTATCACCCAACAAGCTCACTGCAGCCCAAGACCGACTTGGGAACTTGTTAAAATGCTTGTACCTACATCTTGCCCAGGGGTAGATTCCGTAGGTCTAGTGTGAAATCCAGGAGCCTGGATTTTTAAAACTCCCTAGGGTAGTAAGGGGCTCCTTGGAAAAGTGGCTAATTCTAGGGCTGGGGCAGATAAAATGCAAGATGAGCCTGGAGCACCTCAGAGTACCAGAAAGTAAGGAAGTGCTCCAAAAACCAAAAGGATGGGGCTGAGGCAAAGGGACACAGGAAGCAGCCTGAAAGAGCTCCTAGTGCCTGAAGCTGGAACAATGCCAGCAAAAAAATAAATAATGTAGTATTGGATTATAATCCAGAGGATAAAATAAATATCCATGAGTCCATATTGATATACATGTGCCTTGCAGATACTGTGTTTTTTTTACAAATTGAAGGTTTGTGGTGACCTTGTGTTGAGCAAGTCTATTGGCGCCATTTTCCCAACAGCATTATTTTTTTTTTTTTTTTTTTTTTTTTTTGCGGTACGCGGGCCTCTCACTGCTGTGGCCCCTCCCGCCGCGGAGCACAGGCGCCGGACGCACAGGCTCAGCAGCCATGGCCCACGGGCCCAATCGCCCCGCGGCATGCGGGATCCTCCCGGACCGGGGCACGAACCCGTGTCCCCTGCATCGGCAGGCGGACTCCCAACCACTGCGCCACCAGGGAAGCCCCCAACAGCATTATTTTTTAACTGAGGTACGTACATTGTTTCTCAGACACAATGCTATTGGACACTTAACAGACTACAGTACAGTGTAAACGTAACTTTTATATACAGTGGGACACCAAAAAATTCGTGTAACTCGCTTGACTGCAATATTCGCCTGATGGCGGTGGCCTGGAACCAAACCTGCAAGATCTTCAAGGGAGGCATATAAATAAATGATTGAATAGATAAATAAATGAGGAGAAGAGACAAATCTTCCACGAAGAAGAATTTCAAACAGTGTATGTAGATACTCCCCCCTTTAAGAAGGTGGAGCTTAATTCCCACGCCCCCAAGGTCCAGGTGGGCTGAACTTAGCAACTCACTTTCGGAGACTACTGTAGGGGAGGGGGAAAGAGTAACTTTAAAGTAAAAAAGCCTGGCAGCCACCACCTGAGCCAAGTGATCCGGTTAACCTCTCCAGGAATCATGTGGATATCAGGAACGGTGACATTCTGGGATGGGAAGGACACTTCCCCTCTGTGACACTCTTCCCCAAAATTCCCAGGCTAATTGGGAGAGAAACCCAGATTGGGGGACGTTCTACAGGACAGCTGGTCAGTACTTCTCAAAACTATCAAGGTCATAAAAAACAAGAGAAGACTAAAAAACTGTCACAGAACACAGGACACTGGGGAGACGCGACAACTAAAATGACTGTGGGTGCCTGGATTGGGATCCTGGAGCAGAAAGAGGATGTTAATGGAAAAACTGGTAAATTCCAAATCAAGTCTGGAGTTGACGTAACGGTGATGTTTTAAGAAATGCACTCTAGTCATATAAGATATTAACAGGGAAACGGCATGAGGGGTAAATGGGAACTTTCCGTACAATCTAAATCTAAAATTATCCCCAAACTTAAAAATGGATTAAAAACAAGCTCTCTTGGGGCCTCTGTGGGGCAGTGATTTAAGAATAACTGGGCCTCTAAGAGCTCGGTAGTTTTTCTAAGACGACGGATGGACTCGGCCATTCTAGTAAAGGTGACGTGGTTTCTAATCTTTAACCCAAGGGTCTTTCTCATTTCCATAAACAGATACCAAGCAACCAACAAATAGTAAATTCCCCATGGATCCTGAAAGGCAACTAGTCCCGTTTATGAGCAACACCTATTTATTACTCATGTTTTCCCTTGGGGAACTCAGCCAGTGTCACAGGTCTGCATTTTAAACAATTTACATTTTCCGCAAGTAGCTCCATATTAGCTAACCTCACTGACGAAAATATAGAGCTATCCAGAAAATCAAAATATCTAATAAGAAGCCAGGTTGGAAATGGAACACCTGTATTTGTTTTAAATGTGTGATTTGTTTTGTTTTGTTTTTTGCGGTACGCGGGCCTCTCACTGTTGTGGCCTCTCCCGGTGCGGAGCACAGGCTCCGGATGCGCAGGCTCAGCGGCCACGGCTCACGGGCCCAGCCGCTCCGCGGCATGTGGGATCTTCCCAGACCGGGGCACGAACCCACGTCCCCTGCATCGGCAGGCGGACTCTCAACCACTGCGCCACCAGGGAAGCCCTAAATGTGTTTTTTAAGTGGCCTCAACACTTATAATTGAGATTATTTTATATAAAAATAAAATCTGTGTTTGGTGGTTGTCATAACCCTAATCCTTCTGCACTCAGATGCTGGGACAGGTCTGTTGAGGAAGGTAGTTCATGGGTTACGGTCTTTGCTTTTTAACTGTCCAATAGGGATACCCTTTTTTTTTTTTTATAAATTTATTTAGTTATTTATATTTTATTTTTGGCTGCACTGGGTCTTCATTGCGGCGCGCTGGCCTTCTCTAGTTGCGGCAAGCGGGGGCTACTCTTCGTTGTGGTGCATGGGCTCTAGGCACATGGGCTTCAGTAGTTGTGGCATACAGGCTCAGTAGTTGTGGCGCACGGGCTTAGTTGCTCCGTGGCATGTGGTATCTTCCCGGACCAGGGCTCAAACCTGTGTCCCCTGCATTGGCAGGCGATTCTTAACCACTGTGCCACCAGGGAAGTCCCAATAGGGACACCTTTTAAAATGATCATTTGCTAACATTTCTTGAGTGCCTAACTCTGTAACAGGCACTGGGCAGGGAACTTGCTCTCTCTCACTTAAAGATGAGCAAACTGAGGCGGGCCTGAGACTCTTCACCTAGGAAGTATGAGAGTGAGGAGAAATCCGTCCATGGGCTCTAGGTGTGAGCCGTTTGACCTTGAGCATAAAAAGGGGTGGGGATGAGGATAAGGATGGGCATGGGGATGAAGATGGGGAAGGGGATGGGGATGGTGATGGTCCTCTACCCTCGGGTAGTTGGGAGACTTAGAAGGATTATCTCATCAAGAGCTCAGCACTGTGGCCACCCATCAGTAAACACAATCAATGTTAGCCCTTAGTGTCTCCACCTGGGGAAGGGTCTTTTCAGTTCACCTAGAATCTAACTACTCAAGACATTTTCTCCTTCCTTTGGGGGAGATAATCAGACATTACTTGGAAAATTATCCATGATATTTTCAAATTTTTCTAGGGACACTGTTTTCCATAACTTTCCCATTTTCAGCAGGCATTTTTACAGTGTTTCAAGGACATTTTAGAGAGACAGAGAGAGAGACAGAGAGGGAGAGAGACAGATATCTGTGCAGGACCAAATTGGCATCAAATCCTGACATCATCAGGAATGACTCATGGTACACATTTAGAAAATTATTCAAAGGAAGAAGAAGAATCAAAAAACAAAAAACCAGAAACCCTTACTCAAATACAGAGCTGTCATTCTGATCCCCCCAGATCAGAATCTCGGTGATGGATCGGATGGTCTCCACCAGCAGGTTCCTGTTCTGTTCTGTGACGGTGGTGTTTTTGGTCAAAACGTGGTACAGATATCTGAGAGAAAGGAAAAGAAAAGAGAACTAAAGGTTACCAGTTGAAATGTAAGCCAAGCTCAGTGACCATTAGCAACATTTTAGGGACAATTTGGCTGTGCTTTTTACAGACACAGTTGTTAGCACAATTCCCATTTAGAGGAGACATAACTCACCACCTGAGAAAAATGGCAGACAATGCTTCGAAGTGTTCAATAACCAGGGACACACCAACCCAAACTGAGGCAAGACTGTCAAGCTTTTGAAGACAACCATCCTCAAACTCCAGTGTGTGCAAGAGAATGACCTGGAGAGCTGGACAAAGAGGGGCCACTGAGCCCACCGGAGACTCAGATTTAGCGGCAGTGAGGGAAGACCAGGCATCGGCCTTTTTCACTCTCCTGGGTGATTCTGATGCTGGCGGAGCAAGTGGAGGCACACGGCTCAGTGCCAAAAGCCTAAGACCCGCTGCCTGGCTGATGCAGAGATCAGACGTGGAGTCACACAGCAGGGAGGGTGGTCCCAGAGCCAGTGGCTGGGGCACAAATCAGGTGCCATCATGATCACCCTTGGAATGCCCTTAATCCCCCATGAAGCACAGAACTGATGGCTCAGATGAAGCAGGTGGCTTGCAGTTCAAGGGCACAGCTCTTATTTGCTGTGTACAGAGTAAAGTGAAGTGGGTTTGAGAGGCGATGACCATGTATTCAATACTTCACCCACCTGAATGTGCAGGGACAGGCGGGCCCGGCCTAGTCCTGAAGGCCCTCTGCCGCTTGTGAGGGCAAAAGCCAAAGAATCGCAGAGGCCACTCCTGAGCAGTGTGGGGACTAGCAGCCTGGCCGATGCCCTGGGAGCGCCACCTGGCACGGTTTTAAGAGTGTCTCCAGGGCCGGCAGACTGAGGCAACTTCAGCTGTCACGGCTTGGGAAGGAAAAGGGGGCAGCAAGAGGGAGTGACTCAGGAGTATTCACTTCCCGACTTCTTTTCTGGCCACCTTCAGTTTGGGGGTGGGGGACTGGCGAGAGAAAGGCAGGGAAAGGCTAGATAGGTCATACCATTGAAGATCTCTAAAAATGGGTAGGATGTAAAGAGGTAGAATCTTGCAAATGGAACCACAGGGGCCATCTGCTGCTTTAGGGGGTTTTAGTTATTAGTGCTTGTGCTGTTTGTCTAAAGACATACTATAATCATTTTTTTAATCATTTAGTTAATCTAATTAATTAAAACTATATGCAACTTTTAACATGCAGTAACTGGCATAGCTCTCCCAAAACAGAACTCTCCAGCACCTGTGCCCAAATCCACCGGCAGGGCCGTGTGTGGGGGGGTGAGGCCAGTGGTCCCCTGTGATTAGGTGACTCCACAGCACTGACCCACCCTGGGATGAATGCAGGGGACCCACTTAGGAATCTACGTCTCCATCTTGCCTCGAGTGCCTCTTCCTCAAAAGGCTCAAAGAGCAGAGTGTTTCAGATTGCGGCTCACAGGCCTCCTACATCAGAACCACCTGCTTAAGTTGCACATTCTGGCTTCCGACCCCGGACTCCCAGAATCTGAGCCCTGGGTGCAGGGCCCCAAATCTGCATTTTGAAGGAGCTCCCACTCTTGTTTCAGAGCCACGGCATCACTCACGTCATGGCCGTCAGTGACACTGCCCATGTAGTGAACAGTACGCCCCCCACCTGCTGTGACAGGCGTTGTTGGCAACATGGGGAGAGGCGGATTCTCCCCTCTCTGGTGTTTCCTTCTGCGTAGAGGACAACATGCATTATCACCTCACTATCACACTCCTGGCCCAGGAGGCAGCAGCCTGGGTAAGTGGGTCTGCTCTGAAGACCCCCAATAGGGATAGGAGAGGTTAAAATCTTGACGATCAGCCCTGACTTCTATTCACTGTGCTTTCTGCCTGAAACACCCTTGCTGCCCTGACCAACCAGCAAACGCTTACTCACATGTCAAAACCCAGCTCAGGCACCTCTTGGTGAAGCCTTCTCTCTGGCACCTCTGCACCCATACGCATTTGCTGCTGCACAGGCCACCCTGATCGGCAATGATCTGCCTCCTTTACTAGACCTGAGCTCCTCAAGGTCAGGAACATCATCTCATTGATCTTGGTGACCTCAAAAGACTCCAGAATGTCTGGAACACAGCAGGTGCTAAATAAATGCTGAATGGGGGAAGGGTAGGGGACCATCTCCATGAATATGAGGTAGACCAGAGCATACAAGACCAAACATAGTCAAGGGGCCAAATGCCAAACACAGCAAGTAGTGGAACAGAGCGGTAGTGAAGAGTTCAAACATTTGGAGTCCAGTAGACAGACCTGGGCTTGATTCCTGGCCCTGTCTCTTCCTATAAGTGGCCTTGGACAAGGCACTTCACCTCTCTGGGCGTCAGCTTCTACAACCAACAAGGCCTCCTTGCTGGACTGTTCCAGAGATTTGATGTGATACCACATAGAAAGAGCTGAGCATGGTGCCTGGCACACAGTAAGCGCTCAACGGATGCAGGGCTAGCTGCTGCTACTATTATTATAAGGTGGTTGTTATGAGGGGGGCTGTTATTAAAATCATTATTACATTATACAAAGAATATTCCAAGAAGGTAGGAAGGAGAGATCAGGCTGGATCCAAACAGTCATGAAAAGAGGACTTCACTGCAGGAGTTATGGGAAGGTCCAGAGAAACCAGAGCAGGAAGTGGAACGTTTGGTATTAGCTGGGTGATGTCAAGCAAGTTACTGAACCTCTGTACCTCAGTTATCTCACCTGTAAAATAGGAGAGGCAATAGCACCTAAATACTTTAGTACCTACCTACCATGGTGTCGTTAGGAACAAACAAGTAAAAAGGTAGATAACTAACCTGGCAGTTCCCATGGATGACACAAGTGCCAGCTATTACTGTTATCATTGCCTTCACTAAATAACCCCTCAGAAAAATTCTAGTAACTATGAGGAGGCCCTTACAGACAAACCCAGGGGAAGGGCAGGGTGTTAAGTCTTGAAAAGAAGATTCTAGGCGCTCCCATGTGCGGTGCATGGCCTACATGCCTGGCCCTGTGTGCGGGCCTTCCTGTGACCCTCATACTCGCAGTAACCTGGGGCTGTGCACATCACTAGCACGGCACAGGCCAGGACAGGAACTGAGGGACGCTCGCTCAGCAGCTCATCTGCAGCCAAAGGGCAGAGGCTGGCTCAGAGGGCTCCAGCCAATCCCCCACCTCGGCAGGGCTTGCTGCGCTCTGCCTTTCTCAGTGGCGCCATCTGCTGGCACGTGGTGATGCCGCGCCAGGGTTTCACCGCATGACCACGCATGAAGTTGGGTGTCTTTTCACATGTTCACAGCCATTTAAATATCTACTTTTGTGAGGTGTCTGTGAAAGTTTTTTGCCCATTTTTTCTAGGTAGAGAACCTTTTTCTTATTAATTTGATGGAGTTTATGCATTCTGAATACAAATCCTTTACTAGATATACCTATGGCAAACATTTTCTCTGAATGTGGCTTGCCTTTTCACTCTCTTTACAGTGGTCTTTCGATGAGCAAAAGTTCCTAATTTTAATGCGGTCCAGTTTATCAATCTTTCCCTTGGACAGTGTTTTTTGTATCAACCTTAAGACATCCTTACCTACCCCAACGTCATGAAGAAATGCTGTTTTCTTCTTTTAAAAAGTTACTATTTTACCTTTCACATTTTGACTTAGAGTACATTTGAAAGTCATTTTTGTGTATGGTGTAAGATACTGGCCAAAATTCATTTCTTCCATATGGCTATCTAGTTGATTCAGCATCATCTACTGAAAAGGTCCTCATTTCTCCAAAGCACACCGATGTCACTGTTGCCATTAATCAGGTGACCACGCATGGGACTCTTTCTGGATGCTCTAGTTCCACTGATCTATTTGTTTACCTTTGTGCCAACACCATGCTGTCTGATCACTGTAGCTTTATAATAAATCTTGCAATGTGATCATGTAAGTCTTCCAACTTCTTTCCTTCTGTTTTTCTTTTATTATTATATTGGCTATTCTTGGCCCTTTGAATTTCCATATATATATTTTAAAATCACCTTCTCAATTTCCACAAAAATACCTGCTAAGATTTCCTTTAAGACTGCCCTAAACCTATAGCTAAATACAGAGAGAACTGACATCTTTTGGAGAGTGTAACATGATGACATTTACATTTCCTTCAAGGTTTGCTGGATAGGGGGCTTGCACATCTTTTTGTGAGATTTATTCCTAGGTATTTGATGGGTTTTTTGATGCTGTTGTAAATGGGAGTGTTTTAAAATACTCATTTTCTAAATGTTTGTTGTTGGTAGATGGAAACACCCGCTAGATCTCAAGCTCTAAATTCCCACCGCACTGGCTCATCTTTTTGCCCTCACGATGCCCTAGCACACTGTTTTAGGTAATCTTTTTGGAAGAGACCCTCAATATATGTTTGCTTAAATGTAGTGGGGGGAGAAAAGAAAGAAAGCTGAATGGATTAAAGATGAATATTTTAATGCTGCATCTAATTCCAGGACTTTGGAAGATCAAGTAATTCAACTACCTCAGAGATACTAATATAGTTTAATAACTTTCTGGTCTTAAACGTAACACTCATTTTAGAAAGGCTGGAAACCTCAACAACAACAAAAAGAGAAACGGCAATTGTCAATCATGCCACTGCCCAGAGATGACCACTGCTGGAGTTGCAATCTATTTCCTTGGGTCTTTTTCTTTGCTATGGATATTAACATAGTTGAGCTCATGCTGTATGTCCATTACCATGCCCATCTTTCTTCCCACCTCTGGCTAAAATAAAAGCATTTTTGTTATTGGCAACTGTTCTCAAGCATCAGTAGTGACTACGTAGTACACCGCTGAAAGGACAGCACAGCAGCTCCTGGGCATTAGATTCCTAATCGTTCAGATGATCAACAAGCTAACAACAGCCATCTCTATGTGCAAAGCTGTGTTCCCATCTAGATAAGATTCCAAGGACAGTGACAGATTTTTCTCTTACAATGATAGTAACTGCTACAATGATAACATTTTCTCTCAAACGCTATGTATGTATATTTTTACCGTCATCATCATAAAAACAGTTGCAGCCTCCTGGGCTTCCCTGGTGGTGCAGTGGTTGGGAGCCCGCCTGCCAATGGAGGGGACACGGGTTCAAGCCCTGGTCCGGGAAGATCCTACATGCCGCAGAGCAACTAAGCCTGTGCGCCACAACTACTAAGCCTGCGCTCTAGAGCCTAAAGCAAGCCTACAGCCCATGCTCCACAACAAAGAGAGGTCACTGCAATGAGAAGCCCGCGCACAGCGAAGAGTGGCCCTCGCTTGTTGCAACTAGAGAAAGCCTGCGTGTAGCAATGAAAACCCAGCGCAGCCAAAAATAATTAATTAAAAAAAATAAATAAATATAAAAACAGTTGCAGTCTCCTATTGCCAGGCCCTGTTCTGAATGCTACAGATGTGTTCACTCATTAAACCCTTACAACAATCCTGCAGGGCTGATGATCTGGGGAGCTGAGGCTCTGGGAGGCTAGGACACACCCAGAGTCCCAACACAAGGACAGGGCACCCAGGCAGTGACCCCTTGCTTGTAACCATTATAGTACAGAAGATGCAAACAATGAGTTAAACGCTTTTATTAGCCAAGCATTTCCATGAAGTTATGAATGCCTAGCACACAAGACAACCAAATAAACAAACTGAAAATGCATGACAACACGTATCAGATCTCAAGATAAGTGCTTATCACTGACCCTTATTCCACTTTATTGGAAGAGAGCCGGCATTATCATATCTCCAGAGGAAGTTCTGCAGAATGTAGAATCCCAATTTCAGACTCTTGCACATGAGCAAACTTTACTTTGAGAGACAAGCTTAGGAGTTTGAAGCGCCTGGAGACAGAAAAACTGCAGCCTGTTACCAACGTGCAACCAATACATTAGAGGCTCATCACCAAGGACCACGGACGGTAAACAAATCCTTCCTCCACACACTCTGCTTTCTCAAGAGACTCACTTATTTCACAAGTTAAACCATTACAGTTAATAATAATTATGTCCACTTCAGAGACAGACATACTAAATTCAAATTCATACAAGTTTTATGACTTGTATCATGTCTCTTAGGATGCTCCCATTGGAAGATACTGAAACATGCGCAAGCTAGAGTGTGAGGAAGGATAGGGCCTAGGGGGACTGGAAATCCATTCCCCCAAAGCACACCTCCCAAATAACAACGTCTGGGGTGAGGGGACACGGAGCCTGTGTCTGTGTGGCCTCCTCAGCACCAGGGAAGACACCTCCCAGGGGGTCCTACTCTGTGTCCTGAAAACCTCCATTTGGTCAGGATCCAGCCCTCTGGCCAGCAGGACAAGGAGAAGCTCCCGGCAGGGTGGAAGCGGACTAGAAGACGAGCAAAAGGTGTTAAAGGCGGTGCTTCTCCTGATGAATCACCCCTGAAAGATGTCAAACTGGGCCAGCGAGTGAGGCCGGGACTGAGATGCTGAGGTGCCGGGGAGCCGGCAATCACAGCGAGATTGCCGTAGCAGGGCTTTCAGCCCTAGAAAAAGTCACAGCTCTGGCACAGGCGCGGTGCCCAAACTGGCAAGAGCAAAGTGCTGTTAGGAAAAGTCAGGCCAGAACTCGCCTCTTTCATTTATCCTATGACGAATTCTTGTTGATCTTTTACTGCGTGCTAGGCCCTGTACTGGCATCTGACAATTTCCACGTGAACAAGCCACCCAGGCCTCTGTCCTCACAAAGCTTACGTTCAAATCTGGGAGAAGGAAACAAACATATATTCAAGTAAGACCATTTCTGATAGCGAAAGGTCATGCCTGAGGAACCCTGGCCAGCTTCCTGGGGATCTAACTCACAGGTGGGATAAAGCTTGAAGAGCCCAGAGCACCCACCAGCTGGTCTAACTCTTTGGCGGTGAGAAGACCTTATGATAACATGTTGAGTGAGACGGTGGGAGCAAGAACAGGAGAAGCTGCAGATGACGGTAAAACTTCTTGTTGGCTTAAGTCACCAGGGCAATTTTTATGAAAGAATTGTTTAGGTTTGTTTTGTTTTGTTCTGTTTTTTGTGGCCATGCCACGCAGCTTGTGGGATCTTAGTTCCCGGACCAGAGATTGAACCCAGGCCACCGCAGTGAAAGTGCTGAGTCCTAACCACTGGACTGCCAGGGAATTCCCAAGAATTGGTATTTTAAGGATACAGTTCAGCATCTGGAGACAGCACAGATGCAGACAGGTGAGGTGTGTGCAACAGTGAGTGAGAGAAGGACCATCAACGTGAAATGGCACAAGAAACACTCCTGGGTTACTGCAGGCACTGCCCTCACGTACTATAAGACAGAAGCAGCCCCTGAGGGGACGCTCCTCCAATCCATTCTCCAAACTTCGGCCAGACCACAGCACACGGCTCCCCACTGTTCTCAGCCTAGTGTCCAAATTCCTCAACAGAATTTACAAGGCCCGGAGGGACCTAGGCTCTGTGACCTCTCCCGCCTCATGGCTCTGCTCTCAGGCCCTACACACCCCCTTGCCCTGTGTCTCTCTCCTGCAGGCTTCTCAAACGCTGTTTCCTCTGCCTGCAGCATCCCCCCTTCCAGCCTGCCCCTACTGCCTGTAACAACCACTCATCCTTTATGTCTCCATGTAAATGGGTGTCTGCCTACCAAGGATGCTCCTGGCTCCCCAGCTGGGGTTAGAGGGTCTTCATCTGTGCTCCCAAGCTTAGATGGGTGGGAACAGTCTGGAGTGCTCTGATGGCCTGGGGGAACTTTAGACTTGACATAATGGATGCCTCGGACTCACTACGAGTGATACGATGAATATGATACTCTAAGAAAATGAATCTGGTGATATTGTACCCCAAGCTCTAAAAATAATCAGTGCTATCTTAGGCAAAAGTTGAATATACCAAGAGTAGGTGAACGTCTGCCTGCTGGGTATACATTCCTCTTCTCCCTAATTTTCCTACGCCGAACCATCCCTTTCTCTCATTCTCTGTCCACTAGCTTGGAAGGAGCTGATGCCACCCTGACTCCAGGGAAGGGCCACTTAAGAGTACCCCATGCCCCCCTGTCACAGTGACTAGCTCAGGGGCGGGCGTGAGACCCCAGGCTGGTTCAATGGTGCTTATTTCTGGACTTCTGCTGGCAATAGTAAGAAAAGAAGCTCTCTTTTTCCCAGGGGTTGCTAGGCTGATATGACGTAAGCCTGGGGCATGCTGAGAATGACACCGACCCAGAAGAAAGCGGAGACAAGAACTGGAAAGAAGCACATACAGACAGCTTCGTCTGAACACTGAGACTCAGCCATGGCTTAGCTAGGACAGCCTGTTCAGTGGCAAGAGCCAATCAGTTCCATTTGGGGCTTACGGCAATTCCAGCTGGGCTTCTGTCACTTAAAACCAAGAATCTTGACCCATACACAAAGGCGATTAGAATTAAGGCAACAACACAACCCAACACCAAGAAAGTTCTAGCAGTTTGTGGACTCGCAGTCCCTAGTTAAGGGGATGCTTCAGTAGCAATCAGGCAATTCCATCAGTCAAGGTTTCCGCTTGTCAATGTCACAGCCTTGCCACTAGTCTGGGCAATAAACCACCCATGATGTGTAGCAAATGACCTCTTGCTATTTCAATCTGCCGCAACTAAATCACTAACTCCATTCAGTAGACAGAGACCACAGTACACAGCTTTCCATTAATTAGCAAAAGTAAAACCCTGTCTTACAGCAAGATTCCTTTACAGTTTGAAAGCCGGGAATGTTATGAATAATGTGGTTCAAAAAGGGTTTCCGGCTGTCCATACTATCTTCTCAGTTGTTCTGTAAATCTCAAACTGTTCTTAACAGTAAAGTCTATTTAGAAAAAAAAAAAAAAGGAAGAGGGTTCTCAGATGCTTTGCGTGCCCCCCTCCCCAAACTGTCAATTCTAAATTCGTTTAAATATCTTAATCTCTCCTCTCTACCCACACTGCCCTAGGTCAGGGCAACAGTGTATTAGGAACTGTCACTTGTCACTGGTAGAGTGACCAATTAGTACTGGCTGCCCAGGACTTTCCCAGTTTTAGCACTGAAAGTCCCACGTCCGGGGAAACCCTTTAGTCCCAGGTGCCCCGCAACGGTTGGTGGCCCTCTGTATCAGAGGAGGCCCAAGCCCTGTTCCACCTCCAGCCTTGTGTCCCATAACCACAGCCCCACCTTGACACTCCACAGACCTCAGGGCCGTGTCCACACGGTGGCTCCTGCTCATCCTTGACAACTCTGCTCTGGTTGCCTCCCCCAGAGGGCTTCCAAGAAGGGTTCCCACAAAGCCCTGAACCTACGGTGATCCCAGCACTTGTCATACCACAGTCACTGGCTCTATGGCTATCTCCCCCACCAGCCGGCGAGCTCCCTCAGGGAACGGGCTGTTCTGTGCCCAAGCATTGGGGTGGGCACTAGCTGTTTATGGCACTCTTTCCCAAGTCGCTTTGGGATCTTCTAAGCCCCCCTGCAACACACAAATCGCCAGGTTCTTCAGGCTACAGTATGGATTCAGCTGATCCACCAGATCCAGGGCAGGCAGCTCTGGTTTCCAAAAAGCACCCAACAGCCGTGTGACCTAAACAATGAACCTGGGCAGTTCCCAGGATACTTCAAAGGAACCTGAGAACCTTTACCATTCCCTGGCTGGGCAGAGGGCGAAGATGGCCATTGGGCAGTGAGACTCAGCCAAGTTGAAAGTCTTTCCAAACTGACTTTTAGGAAGTTTTACTCAAAAAGACAGTGTAATGAGTGCAAACACTGAAGTCAAATCCTGGCTTTGACACTTTACAGCTGTTGTCACCTTGGGCAAGTGACTGAACCTCTTTGGACCTTAATTTCCAGTCTAAAAAATGGAAACAATAATATTTCTGACAACTCCTAAGACTTATGAGGACTAAAGGAAATAACACACAGGAATTCCTTAACAAGCACCTGGCACCGAAAATACATTCAATAATTACTAAAGTAATTTAAAAGGGTTAGAGTCAGGCAGAGTTAGGTGAGAGCTTGCAGGTACCTGGATGCTGGCAGCAGGCCCAACCTCCTTTAGATATCCCTCCTCCCCTTCTCGGCCTCATCCACCCACTCTCTAAATTCCTGAAATCTCTAAGCCTCTCCCTTTCCCGTCCAGCTGCCCTCCCATTTAAGATTCCTGCTTCCCTACACAGCCCCGTGCTTGCCCTAGGCCTCTCTCCTCCCCACATCCTCTCTCATCACCACTCCCAAAAACCATTCCTTATTACATAATGATCCCTCCTGCCGCCCACTCTTTGAGACCCACAAACATTTATTAAACACCTGCTCCATGCTAGAAAGGACACAGCTGAGAATTACAGCACCCTACCCCCAGCCAAATGAGAAGCCCCCATCTTCCCTCCCACCAACACTTTCCAGGGGCCCCTGTCTTCCTGCAACTGTTCCCTGCCCGCCCTCTCCATCCTTCTTTCCCGTTAGTAATCCTGAGAGCTCCTTCTGGAAATCAGCCAATTTCTCACCACCAAAGGTTTGCTTACTCCCCCACTCTCTCCCCCCACCCCTCAACACTGTATTTTCTTCCCTGAAGTCATTCCCTCTTCAAGGGTCTCTATTTTCCTTCACCTCCACCCCGCCCACCCCGCTAAAATATCCTAGGCTCTGCCTGCATGCTCTGCACCTCTCCCCGATTAATTTTTTTCATTCTTTAAGTATCTATTGAGCTCCTACTGTGTGAGAGGCTCAGAGCTAGATGCTGGGAATACAGCTTTGAGCAAAACAAGCCATCTCTGCCCTCCGGGAAGTACCAGTTTAGTAGCAAACAGAAAAGCAGTAAAAAAACAAAACAAAACAAAACAAAAACCCACACAGGATAATTGCAGACAGTGGAGATTAATCAAATGAATGAAATCTAACAGAAAGGAATTGAGGCAGGGGAGGCACTTTAGGTAGGGTGGTCTGGGAAGGCCTTGCCCAGCTGATAAACACTGTTACCATTATTGGCCACCAACTGTATAACAGACACTGGATCGATCTCTTTCCACGCACAATATTACTGAATCCTTGCACAATGTTCACCATCCCCATTTGCAGACGAGGAATCAGAGGCTCAGAGAGGTGAAACAATTTGTCCAAGGTCACAAAGCCATTAAATGGTGGAATCAGGATTTGAATGCCAGTCTAACTGCAAAGCCACTCTGTGTACTCCTGCTTCCCAGGACCACCTTTGCCACCTGCCTCCCTCGGAGCTCTACTTCTGACGCTTTAGACTCCCCTAAGAAACTACTTTGTTTTTTTGTTTGTTTGTTTGTTTTTTACGGTACACGGGCCTCTCACTGTTGTGGCCTCTCCCGTTGCGGAGCACAGGCTCCGGACGCTCAGGCTCAGCGGCCATGGCTCACGGGCCCAGCCGCTCCGCGGCATGTGGGATCCTCCCGGACCGGGGCACGAACCCGTGTCCCCTGCATCGGCAGGCGGACTCTCAACCACTGCGCCACCAGGGAAGCCCACTAGTTTGTTTTTTAATTATTGTTCTTTATTGAGCACTTGTAGAAGCTTCCAGCTTTACGTACATTCTCTGACCCTACCCTCAAAACAATCGTAGAAAGCAGGTGCTCTCACTATATCCATTTTACAACTGAGGAAACTGAGGCCTAAATTCATCCACTTAAGTTCAAACCCACATCTGTCTGACTCCAGGATCCAGACCTCTGACCCGTAAGCTGTCCAGTCTAAGAAGTACCACCCCGGGGAAGCTTGGTGCCCATCGTCCGGCCCCAGCAAGACCGAAGTCTGCATCCGTAAACCGAAATCTCATCCCCTTACTTTACAGATGGGGATACTGAGACTCTGAGAAGCGGAGCGACTTGCCCAAGGTCACACAGAGAGGAGCTACGGGGTCAGGGTTCGAACTCAGGCGCCCTAAGTCCAGAGCCCTAGCGCTTAACCGCCGCACAGCCTTTCCCGAGCGCCTCTCTCGGCCCTCCGCCTCCGCTCTCACACTTCCCAGCGCCCCCGGCCAGGGGCTATGCGCCTCCATCCCCAAGTCCAGCCCCGCGGCCTCCCCCTTCTGCCCCCAGTACACTCACTTGAGGTGGTCCAAGGAGTGGATATTGCGGGAAGACTTGCCATGGCCCCCGCCCACCCAGCTCCGCGAGCGGCCAAACATGTCGGCGGCCCTAGCCAGTCGCTTGCCTCACGGTCTCATGCCCGAGCGGCCGAGCGGCCGGGCGCCCGCGGCGGCGGCACAAGCAGAGGAAGCAGCGGTTGAGGTGCTGGAGCGACTGCCAACCACCTTCCCCCCCGGCCCACAGTCCAGCACTGACATTCAGCCGGAACCGGCCCTTCGACCGCCGCGCTTTACGGCGCCGTCACGAGGAACGCTGGGAAACGCAGTTCGCCCGCGAGGCCTCCGCTGACAAGACTCTCCGAAGGAACTACAAGGCCCGGAGTGCATCACGCAACTTCAGGCCGGCGACCTTGGAAAAGAGGCGGATCGAGAGGAGGACAGTCCGCAGTATCTTAGGGATAGGCGGGAATGGGAAACCTATGGGCGGAGCCCTGAGAAATGAATCCGTGAAGATTGGGGAATAAAAGTTACCACAATATTAACAATTATTACCTTTATGATAAGAATAAGAATAGCTGTTGCTTGGCGTATGCCGCGTGCCACTGCCCTAAGCGCTTTACATATATTGTTATTTAATTCTCACAACATCCCTGTGAGGTGGGTACTGCTATTATCCCCATTTTACCCAGGAGGAAACTGAATTACAGAGGGATTGACTTGCCCAAGGTCATACAGTTAATAAGCGGCAGACCCAAGGTTCAAACCCAGGCACCCTTATTTTTATGCCCCAACAAACGAAACTTCACAAAACCGGTAACGTCCTGGTTTGTCCTCACAGACTTTTTCTTTTTCTACTTCAATTAAAAAATAAATATTGAAAGGCCTTCAAGCAACAATGTACCAAAACTGAATGTCCTGTGCTTTCAGAGGATTTCTCTGGTCTTCGCCGAAAATCCATGCCATTTCCAAAACAACCACACTTATAAAAATAAGGAAACACACAGCTTCCTACACCAGCCAAGAAGATGTATCTAAATTTCTCTCCTGGATCGGGAGTGGGAAGCTCCATGGAGGCGATACTGCCCTGTTCACCATTCATTCATCCATTCATTCATTTCTACACCTCACAGTTATCTAAGGTCTACTGTGTCCCATTAACTGTGCCCAGGACAGAATTGGGCTAAGGGTCAATATTCTCCCCAGTGCCTAGCACAAGGTTTGGCATATAATAAATGTTCAACAAATATTGTCAGAGTGAATAAATGAATGAATGAAGATTTTCACCTTCAGCAGTTGGAGGGTTAATGGTTTGCTGTGTAATTCACCTAAAGGGGCAAAAGACAGTCATGGAAAAAAAAGGGCAGGTTCTGGCCTCCAAACACACACAGGCCCAGCAGCTTCCAGGGTCCTCCTGTTTCTCTGGGCCTCAGTTTCCTCATCTGCAAAAATGAGTAACATACACTTCCCCATCTGGCTCCAATTAAGCAATGCCTGGAGAGCACCCAGCTCAACGTGGCCTGAGATTTAAAGGTCTGTGGACTCCTTTGGGAGCCACCTTGGGCAAAATCAGTCTCCTGAAGGACGTACAAGGGTTACTGCTGGGGAGGGGAATCAGCGAGTGGAAGAGACTCACTTTTCTGTGTACTTCTTGGTTGTTTGAATGTTTAACCACGTGCACTACTAATGTTTTAAAACGTGTTTTACAAAGTAAAAACAAGAAGCAACCCTAGTGCTGCAGGTCTGACCTGCCGGGAGTTTCTTTACTCAGGTGTCACGGAACCCTATTAGGCAGATTTCCACCTACCAAAATGCCCGGCCCGCCCCGCCGAGGGGGCAGACCTTCCAGCAGCCAGAATTTGGAGAGATGAAGGCGGCACTGATTGATCTTCCCCACCGTGGAAAATTGCCACTTTAGGAAAGGCCAAAATTTTCAAGGTAAGGTTCACCGCCCCTGCCCCCCCCGCCCCCTTTTTCAGCAGGTAAACTGAGTCCCAAAAAGGCGTGACGCCAGTACTCAAGTCCAGCCGGGTGCTGATGAAGCTCGCGGTTACCTTCAGCTTTTGTAGCCTTAGGATACGTCTAGGTTTGAATTGCGTTCTGACTCTTTCCCCTCCCCCTACTCTGTCGCGGATTCCCAGAGCGAATTGGATTCCAGATCGGCCCTGAATCCGGAACTAGTAAGCAACTCAGAAGCCAGCGGCTCTAGGGGCGGAGCGAGGCGGTACCCGCCCCCGGACGGCTCGGGCCAGTGAGCTCGGACGTTGGGCGAGCCAATGAGCGAGGGCAGGGGGCGGTGGGCCAATGAGCGCGGGGCTGCTCCGGAGGCGGTGCTCGGAACGCTACCAGGAGGGCGACGCGGCGGTCGCAGCAATGGGTGCTGGGCCTTCGGGGGTGCGCATGGGGCTCGGGGAACGGCCGGGAGCGGCTGAAGAGACCGTCGCCAGGACTGGCCCTTGACGCTGAACTGCGGTGGGGTCCCCGCAGGCGCTGCGAGGGCCCTTGAGCGGGAGCGGGGAGCATCGGAGGAGCCGGGCCGCTGCCGGCCACTTTAGGGGCCCGCCTGACCGTTGGGTGGATCGACAGTGCCGTGTGGGCACCTCTGGGGGTGGGGTGACCCTCCTGGCACGTTTCGGGGGCCGGGGCGCCTCCGCAGGGGCCGACGCACATCCCAGGGGTGGCACCGCCGGGGCCCAGCGCTGCCTCGGCCAGCCCCCGGGCGCCCCTGGATGGCTGAGCTGCCCTCTCGCCGGCCGCCCGGGCGCCGCAGCGGCTGAGCTCGCTGGGATCGCCGGGCCGCCGCCGCCCTCGCCGCCCCCTGCATGCCCGGCGCCCGGGTCGCGGCCCACCTGGACGCGCTGGGCCCCTTGGTCCCTTCCGTGCCGCCGCCCCTGCTGCCCTCTATGTTCTACGTGGGCCTGTTCTTCGTCAATGTGCTGATCCTGTACTACGCCTTCCTCATGGAGTACATCGTCCTCAACGTGGGCCTCGTATTCCTGCCCGAGGACATGGACCAGGCGCTCGTGGACCTCGGCGTGCTCTCCGACCCCGGCTCGGGCCTCTACGATGCCGACTCGGAGCTCGACGTCTTCGATGGTTACTTGGAGTAGGCCTGGCCGCTGTCCCCCGCTCTCCCCACGACCCGCGACCCTCGGCCCGGACCGGCGCACGAACCATGCCGCCGCTGCTGTTTGAGGGCACCGTCTGGCCAGGGATGGGACTCCCAGGACGAGGCCCTCTTCGGCCTCCGAGGCCTGTAAGTGCCCTCTGCTCAGGATGAGGGCGGGTTGGGGCACTGGCGAGGAAGAGGGAGGCATCCCAAGCCGGACACACACCCCTCCCCCAGGCTTCTGATTTCTCCATCCACCTCTTCCAGGTCTGTTTGGATGCCAGGAATGGCTGGACTCTTCTTAGGACCTTAGTTAGGGCAGGAAAGCTTCCCCTTAGTGAAGGTGACAGCTATTGAAGAAGGGAAGGGAGGCAGGACCTAAGTCGCTTCTTGGTTAGCTGTAGTACCAACTGTCACAGCCTTTGCACCCAGATACATTTGAGACAGGCCTGTCAACTCCTCCCCCCATCCTTAACCTGTCTTGATGGTGACCTTGGCTTTTGGGGGATTCTCATTAGTCCTGGAAGGATAAAGACTTGCAGTGTTAAAAGAGGTTGGAAGCCAGGCACTGATCACCTTTGTCCTGTGGCCCCTTGGGGACTGGGTGGGGACTGAGAGCAAGGACTCCAGGCTGATGCTGTGAGAGGAGAAGCCTCCTTCAGCACAGAACCCTGTACTTCCTTTGGCATTGGCTTGGCTGCCGTTTTGGAGTCAGATTTCAGAGTGCCAGCAGCTCCAATCTTCAGGGGCTGCCAGTTT
Source organism: Delphinapterus leucas (assembly GCF_059928025.1). Lineage (NCBI taxonomy): Eukaryota > Metazoa > Chordata > Mammalia > Artiodactyla > Monodontidae > Delphinapterus > Delphinapterus leucas. Next base: position 29,271,569 of record NC_143143.1, read on the forward strand.
CGCAGGCTGCTTTCACAGACCAGGCCAGCGAGGGGGTTGGTGCTTGGGTGGCTTTGCCTGCAGTGTTTGCAAGGCAAACTCAAGGGGCTCTTGGGCCAGTGGAAGAAGGGACCACAGGATCATTGCACTGAGCTGTTAAAGTCCTGCCTCTGAGCTGCCACCAGGAAGCTGTATCCAGCCTCACCTTGTGTGTTTCTGGGAGGGAAATGAAGATCCAGAAAGGAGGAAGATTTGGCCAAAGTCACAGCAAGGAAGAGAGGCAGCTGGACTAGAGGAGAGAGGGCCTGGTGAGGGTTCATGGGACAGGAAGGAATTCCTCGGCTCAGCCCCTCAGCTGGACGGTGCTAGGCACAGGTCCTGAGTGGCAGTGGTGGGGGGATACTGAGGTGGTGGGCAAGGGCTCCTTTTACCCTTTTTTGGCGGCCCAGCATGTGGGATGTGGGATCTTAGCTCCCTGACCAGGGATCGAACCCGTGACCCCTGCAGTGGAAGCATGGAGTCTTAACCACTGGACCACCAGGGAAGTCAAAAGGGCTCCTTTTGGAAAATGGACACTAATGTCACTCACCCCAAGCATGCTACGTTTACCCCCCTCTTCTTGCCTATCTTAGCCAAGATGACCATAGTCAGAGGGTGATGCAAGGCGGGCAGGACCCACTAGCAGTGTCAACCTGAGGGGCTGACAGTGAGATTTCTTTGAAGAAAGCTTCATTTGAGCTCAGGGAGACCTTAGCCAGGGCCAAGTGCCAGGTGGAGCATGTGTCAGCTGCTCTGCATACCTAACCAGTTGGCCTGCCTGCCTGCCATCCATCCATCAATTTGTTCTTTTATTAAACAGATATTTGCTGAGTACCTAATGTGCTTGGTGGGTGAACACAGTGAACAAGACAGACTCAGCACCAGCCCTCCTGGCACTTTGTGAGAAAGATAAGCAGGTTCCCAAACAAGGCAGTGAGATTTTTTGAGAGCTCTGAAGGCATGTAAGAAGGCATGGCATCCTCTATTGTGTTCATTACTATTTCCTTGGCACTTAGAACAGCACCTGGCATCTAGTAGGTGCTCAATAAATGCCTCGGTAAGTGAAACAGAAGACTAGAGATAGGCTGCTTCAGACAGGGGCTTCACAGAAGGCCTCTCTGAGGAAATGACACCTTTGAGCTGAGCCCTAAATTGATGGAAGGAGCCACATGTAAAGATGTGGAGAAGGGCTTCCCTGGTGGCAGAGTGGTTGAGAGTCCGCCTGCCGATGCAGGGGACACGGGTTCGTGCCCCGGTCCGGGAAGATCCCACATGCCGCGGAGCAGCTGGGCCTGTGAGCCATGGCCGCTGAGCCTGCACGTCCGGAGCCTGTGCTCCACAACGGGAGAGGCCACAACAGTGAGAGGCCCGTGTACTGCAAAAAAAAAAAAAAAAAAGTTGTGGAGAAAAGCTATCCAGGCAGAGGGACCCGCAGTGCCAAGTACGTGGAGGGGGACAGGCAGGGGAGAGAGTTGGTTCTTCCAGCAACTGAAAGGAGGCCAGTGTGACAGGAGAGCAGCCCCAGGAGAAGTCAGTGAGGTGGGCAAGGCCAGATCATGCAGGACCTGAGAGGCCCGGCCACGAGCGATGGGAAGCCATCAGAAGGTTTTAGGCAGGGGATGAGACAATTCCAGTCCACATTTTGCAAAGAGGACTGGCGGTTGTGGGCAAGATGAGCCGTAGGGGCAAGTGCGGAAATAGGGAAGCCAGTTAGGAGCTGGTTAGTTGCTCAGGCCAGAGGTGATGCAGGCTTGGATGAGGCAAAGTTAGTGAAGGTGGAGAAACACACAGAGACCAAGAACACCTTTTGGAGGTAGAACCTATGGGGTCTGTTCAGAACCTGTACTGAGTATTGATCATATACCACACCTGGTTCTAGACCTTTTGCATATTCACTCATTGGGTCATTCAACAAACGTTAGCCCTGCTCTTCTGCCAGGCCCTGGGGATTCTAAGATGAATCCCTGCCCCCAAGCCAAGCTCTTGACTTTCAGTCAGTGTAACTTGGTGAAGAATGTCTTATTTTATCTCTTCACATCAACAGAAACACTTCCCCTTCCAAATGAAAACATTGGCATACTCTGAAACAAAAACTGAAGCCCAAATGCTTTGGCATACTTTGCAGCAAACGCTGTTTGAGCAGAAACACCAGGAAGTGTGTCTCAGGGACAATCTTGCAAAGCTCTCAAAGTGACAGGGCCTGACTCTGGCAGGTGGGGAGGCCTGGGGCTGTGGGAAATACTCGTCCCTCCTTGCTCAGTCCCAGGTCCAAGCCACCAGATTCGGGTGGGGGAGGGGTGGCTAGCAGCAGGAAAAGCCTGTGGGAAAGATTAAAGATGATCTGACTGCACCTCCTCTCCCGGCCCCTTTGCATAAGCAGAGGAACACTGGTAGTCAAATCTCGCTCCTTCTCGCTCTTTCTCACGTAGGCACTATCTGATGTTACACACAGGCCGATCCAGGAAACACTGAATAAGGGCGTGGGCACGCCAGGCACTGGGGACTGGGGTGATCTCAAGATGAAAGCTGCACTCATTTCACTCCCTCTCGTTCTCTTTTTCTCTTTTTTCCACATAATTCAGTTCCTCAAACCTTTGTTGAGCACCTATTTAAGGAGGCAGTATTAGGGTCATGATCAGGAGCAAAGTCCCTAGATTCAGATGACCTAGGTTCAAATCCCAATCCTTGTGACCTTGGGCATGCTACGTATCTCCCCATGTGTCAGATTCCTCTTCTATAAAGCTGGGATAATAAAGATCTACCTCGTTCTGAGGATTGAATGAGATAGATGTAAAGCTCTTAGACCGTCCCGTGTATGTAAGTAATATATTAAAATTAACCACTATTATTGTTAACAGTCAGACATAATGGAAGGTGCGTACACTTAGTCCCTTGTGAATGTATAAACCGGCACGTACACTCATGAATGAATATTTATATGCCACAATGAGCAAAAGAGGACTAGCTGCCTGAGTGCTGGGTGGGTCCCGGTCTGGACGACCAGGACAGGCTTCCCACTCTGCCTTGCTGGCCTGGGATGCTCAAGAGACCTTTCCCACTGCCCTGTGGTCTCTAAAGGCCACTAGGCCTGGAGCCCAGGAAAGCTGCGGCTCTGTGGTCTTCCTAGAGTGTTCATCGTTGCCCAGGAGCAGGGAGTGGGGATCAGGAGCTCCCACCTTCTCCGGGGAAAGGACCACTGGCCCAGGAACTGGGAAGAGTCCTCACTTCCCAGTGGTTCCAGTGTGGAGGCAGCTCAGCTGGATTGATTTGTCCTGGTTCCTGATGAAAGCAGGTGGTGCCTGCCAGCCCTCTCTTGCCACGGACGGAGGGCTTTGGGAGAGGAGCCTCTCTGTGCTGGAAATGGAGAGACTGGAAAGCGTTGCTGCCACAGTCAGCGTCGCCTGGTGGAGGCCAGATTTGGAGCTAAGGGTAACCAGACTAGTCTACTTATTACAGGGTTTCCCTGGTGTCAGTGTCCCGACTGGGCGCTACAGCTGCTCCTTCCTGATCTGCCTGCCCTGGTCCCTTGGTGCCAATCTGTGGCCTGTGCCATCAGCCGAACACCCAGGTTCGGCATATGGCTTCCCTGCTCAGAAACCCAAACCTCCCTTGGGGACAGTGGAGCTCCGGGGGGGTGGGGTCAGGGGAGCCAGGTGGGAGGCTGTGGCTGTTGTCCAGGTGAGAGACAGGGTGGTAACGAGGGGAGGCATGTGCACCCCCTGTCCCAGCCGACTCTCCACCTCTGTCCTGATGTGAGGCTGCCTTGGAAGTGTGCTGGCTGCCCCTTTGGACAGGAGGAGACCCCAATCTGTGTCTCAAGACAACTGAGATGCCAGGGCTCCTGCTCCCTTGTGCCTGAGTTATGCGAACTGGAGACTTCATCCAAGGCAAACCCTCACAGCCCTTGCATCTGTTTTATTGAACGAAGAAATTAAGGGCTCCTATCAACCTGACCGTTTGTATCTGCTGTTGTCCGCACACACACCCCCCGCCCTGCCCCGGGACTCCTGAAAGCATAGTTTGCTTTTGGGAAACCAAGATCACAATAAAAGGGACAGGAATCCTCATCCCCATCTCTCAAATAAAGGAACTGAGGCTCAGAACGGGACAGTGAGGGTCCAGGGGTACAAAGTGAGTAAGACAGCGGAGCCTTCTGACCCAGTGCTGACGGAGGGTGCAGGGGGCCTCCAGAGAGGGACTCCCAACCTCCATCCTTGGAACACCACTCACCTGGCTCTACCAGGCCTGCCTCATATGTACTCTCACTCCTTTTTCTGAGGTTTTTTTTAAACTTTATTTTGAGATAATTTCATAATTACACAAAAGTTGCAAAGAATTCCCTTATACACTTCACAAAAAATGCACCAATTGCATCAATTCACATTTGCCACGTTCGCTCATGTATGCAAAATGCTCACTCTGTACGCACATGTATATATATTTTTCTGAACCATTTTTGAAAATGGATTGCAGACATTGTGTTCCTTTTCTCCTAAATATTTCAGTGTGTATTTCCTTAGAACAAGGACATTCACTTACATAATCACAATACAACTGTCAAAATCGGCAAATGTAACATTGATACAATCGTATGACCAATCTAAGCTATGACCATTCAGATTGCATCAATTGTCCCAATAGTGGCCTTTCACAGTAAAAAGGGGTGGGTGGGGGCGGGGGGCAGTTGAGGTCCAGGATCCAACCCCAGATCACGCTTTGTATCACTTGTCACGTCTCTTGTGCCATCTTCAGTCTGAACAGTCCCTCAGTCTGTGTATCTTTCATGACTGACATTTTTGAAGAGTACAAGTCTGGTGTTTTTTTTATTCTTTTTGTTTATTTTTTGGGTGTGCTGCGCGGCATGTGGGATCTTAGTTCCCCGACCAGGGATCGAACCTGTGCCCCCTGCAGTGGAAGCTCGGAGTCTTAACCACTGGACTGCCAGGGAAGTCCAAGAGTACAAGTCTGGTATTTTGTAGATTTTCTCTCAGTTTGGGTTTGTCTGATGTTTACTCTTGAGATTAGATTCGGATGGTGCATTTTTGGCAGGAATACCGCAGAGATGTGAGTGTGTGTCCTGAGTGCATCGTATTGGGGGACACGTGATGTCTGTCATCACTCATTACTGGTGATGTTAATGCTGACCACTTGGCTAAGGTCTTGTCTGCCAGCTCTCTCCACTGCAAAGTTACTGTTCTTCCCTTTATAGTTTAAGTACACTCGTTTTAGTGCTTCCTTTTTTAAAAATCTACTTTTTGTGTGTGAATTTATTTTTAAAAGAATGTTTATGTCACTGAAAAGAGAAAACCAGCATCGCTTGGCATGGATAAAAATACTAAGTGCCAAAGTCATTAACTTCTGGCCAATTACTGAAGCCAGCTAAAGGCGCAGGGCCCCTGGTTCTTTGTTAAAAAGTCAGGTTAGCAACTGTCACATGATAAACTCCGGCACCAAAGTGAAACTTTCTTGTCCAAGTAATCATAAAGATTGGCTAAGAACCGAAGAAAAGCCAATCACTAGCTCACTGGGTGTGTCTCAGTGTTATCTCAGGCCATCTCCATGTACCCCCTAAGACTGGTGCTTCGAGCCTTTGAAGTCAGACAGACTTGGGTTTAAATCCCAGCTCCACCAACACCTTGGACGAGTGACTTCACCTCCCCAAGCCTCAGTTTCCTTCTCTGTAAAATGGGGAGGATAGTAGTTAGTACCTGCTGAAGGGCTCATGCACATTAGATGAGATGCTGATGGTCGTGTAGTTGGTTCTTAATGATGCCATCAGTGTTGGTGGCGTGTCACACCCAGAGGAGGCTTGGCCCGGGAAACCTTCCCCTTTCTCAGGCCCCCTTCCTCTGTGTGAGGGCCAGTTACCAAGGAGGGTGTGTCTGTGTGGGCAGCCTTTGAAGGAGCCCGAGGGCCGTGATAACTGGTGCCTGGGAGCCCAGGTGATGCTGGTGCCCTCATAGTTGTCAGACCCTGCCCCAAGCCTGGGGGTGGCTGGGAGCAGGTTCCAGTTTCAGTCACCCCCAAAGGGGCAGGCTCCATTCCTGGGAATCCTTCCTGACAGGGGACTTAGCTTCCCCTGAGCGTCACCCCACAAAGCAGGCAGCACAGCGCTCATTAGCTCCATTAGACAGGGCCGAAAACTGAGGCTAGGGGAGGTTCAGGGCCTTGCCCTAGATACCAGGCTGTGAGGTGGACAAGCGGGGCCTCCTGGCCACATTCCCAGTGCTTCCCTCAGTGAGGTCCTCAGGCGTCCTCAGGTCACAGGCATCCCCGGGAGGCAGTGAATACACCAAAGCCTAGTGTGACCCACCTGTCGGTGTCCTGCCCCCTCTTGGGCACTTGCTACCTTTCCCTTTTGAGCAGAGAAACCAGGCCCAGGCTCCCTTTTTGCAGGCCAGGGGTATCTGGCTAGAGTTAATGGTTTCATTTTCATCATTTATTTTTAGTGTTGCTTTCTGTTTATGATAAATGATACTGTTTTTTATTCATGATAGTGACATAAAGATTCCTTTGAGAATTTTGGAGTTTGAGGAAAAAAGTGCCGTGACTTAAAATACTAAATAAATAGGAGTCCAGGTGGTTCTTGGCTGTGACAGGACTCAGGAAGGTGTTGGGCAGATGCTGCCCTTCAGAAGGCCTCACTGAGTCTGGGGTGCAGGCCAGCTGGAGACACGTACTGGACCAAGAATCTTCACAGAACCCACGGCTGAGGAACATCAACAGCTGACATATAATCCAGAAACTCTGGAGAAACTGGCCCGGACAGTGGCTTCCATCAGGAACCTGGACCCAGGCAGACAGGCAGGATCTCCTTTCCCACCCCTTCAGGCCACGCGCTCGTCAACCGGACAAGGCAGAGGCCTTCCTGTTGCGTGGCCCGGCGCTGAGACGGCAGTGGAGACCGTGGGCAAATCATATCTGGGTGACATCTGTCTTTAGCCACTTTAATTGGCTGGTTGGTACGTTGAGAAAGAGGAATAGCCATGGGCGTCCAGCAGGCAAGGTCTTTGGAGGAGGAAAGGGCTGCCCCTTTCAGAAGGCCCCCTGCACTGAGGACAACCCCCGCCCCTGCCCTGTGTGTTTTCTAGCTGGGAACAGGTGGGGACACGGAGGGGAGGGGCCGTGTGTACTGGGTATTGCAGGCATTCCACCAACACAATTTCATATAATCCTCGTAACAAACAGCCAGATGAGGTAGGCATTGTTTCAGATGGGGACACAGCTCCAGGGAGACTAGGTGACTTGCCTGAGGTCACACAGCTAGGAAGGGGCAGAGCCAGAATGACTCGAGATGGGCCAATTCCAGACCTTGCCCTGGCTACCCCATGGGAGCAGGACAGTGGGACGGCCCAACTGCAAAAAGAATCCTCTTCCAGCAGGTCCAGAGCATCATCCCACCAGCACCTTTAAGACACAAGGTCATTTTCTCCCTTAAGCCAAATCAAACTAGGCAGCATCTCCACAGGGGTATCCAGCTGAGACATTGCTTCTTAAAATGGATCGAGTGCCCAGCTGTCATTCTGATGACAAACCAGTCAGCCAGCCAGCCACTCCTTCTGTCCAGCTCTGGGGAGTGGCCTAGAATGAAAGGTTACAGTTTCAGAAAGAAAGAAAAACAGCCAAAGCCAATAGCTGGTGAGTCATGCTCTAAGGATGTTAGGAGGTTGGAGAACCCAGTGCCTGGACTCTTAAGCTGCAGCCTCAGGACACTTCTCAGCCCGGGGCTTCTGATGCCCAAGGAAAGAGATGAACTAGATGCTGAGAGGAACTGAGATAGACGTTGCGTCAGACCACAGAGGTTCGAACCCTGGCTCTGCCATTTATGAGCTGTGTGACATTGCTCAGTCACAAGCGTAACCTCTCTGAGCCCCATCTGAAATTCAGGGATGATGGTCCTCCTTGGCCCCGCCTCCTAGGGTTGATTTGAGGAATAAATGAGCTAAGCCTTGAGTTAAAGCAGATAGTACAAGGTAAGCACAAGTACTTGATAAATGTCAGCTGGTTTGCTATGAGACCAGACCTGTAATCAAAGGAGCAAAGGGAATGGTGTGTGGCACAGAGGAAAGGACCCAGGACATCCTCCAGCCACAGATACAGAGGCCTGGGGCCACATCTCTGTCCTCAGTGTGCTGTGTGGCTTAGGGCAGGTCACCGCCCTCTCTGGGCCCCTTCATTCTCTGTAGAGTGAGCAGCTCAGATCAGGGTCTCCCAAACCTCATATGACACCATCAACAATTTCTGCTCTATCTGCTCGTTGCCTGAACAGTTAACTTATGCAGTTATTGTCTTTAAACCGGAGGCTTTTTTTAAAGTGAAATTAATGTTGTGGAAAAAGAGGAACTTTATAGTATTACTATCGGAAATGGAAAACTGGCATCATTCGCCATAAATAGAAGGTGACCCTACAGATAAACAATGAGAACGAGAGGGCGTTAGTGAATTCCAGCTGGAGCCGGCACCTGCAAGGCTCTGCACCTGTTCCCATCGGAGGTTAGCACGTGTGACAGAGTCGCGTCAGCCAGACTGACGCTTGCCTGGGACTCAGTGCTGTTTGCTATCACGAGCATTGGGGGGGGGGAGTGAGTCCCTGTTCCAAGGGGTGGTCCCACGTTCTCTAACAGCCCTTTCGCCCAAGTCTGAGATGAGCTCAAGTAACATCCCCTGCCTTGGAGAGTGCGCAGTGAGCCCTGGTAATGCTGTATCGGAATAAACAGTTCAGCTCCATTTTCCTGGATGCCAGTGCTCTCGGCAGCACCACTGCTGACCCCAACAGGGAACCCCAGAGTCTCCTTGGAGGAGGGAGGTCAGCCAAAGGTGGGCTCCTGGCAGGACAGGAGGGGCACCCACGAACACCCTTCTGGAGGGCCGAGCTCTCTGATGCTCTGGTTTAGCCCCGGCTTCCCCTCCTGCCTACCAGGTCCAGTGGGGAGACCGGATGGGGCCCAGGGATGAGAGGACTTGCATGTGTCATCAGTGGGAGCCGAGGAAGATCTCTGAGTAGTGGAAGGGCATGTTCCTAGCTGACACTAGGAGATGAATCTGGCAGAGGACACAAGAAACTTGGCCGATTTGGCCCCTGCTCACCTCTCCAGCCATGTCTCCCCCATGGCCAGCCTTCAACCCCTTACTCTCCACCCCAAACCAAACTACAGGAGGTTCCAGGACCTGATCACCAGCCCTCCCTCTACCTGGCGTGTCCTTCGTGCACAGCCTTCCCCAGACTCTGGGCTCCATCCGTCTCCTGTGCTGCTTTCCAGCGTCAGTGTGTTAACTTGGGCTAAAATTGCTCACTAGATTGTGTGTCAAAGGCAGAGGCTGCACTCATCTTAGGGTCCCCAGTGCTCAGCTCAGGACATGGCACACAGGAGGTATGAGATTATGTAGTGTTTAAGCTCTCCAGTAGGACAAAGCCCTGGAGAGCTGAGCATCCTTAGACAAGTTTCTTACCCTCTCTGAACCTTAGTGTCTTCATCTGTAAAATGGAATCATTATAGTACCTAACTCCTGGAGTGTTGGGAGGGTTGAACGAAATGGCCTTTGTAATGCTCCATCTCAGGCATGCTCTCCGGGGAGCAGACCCTGGGACGAGGGTTCAAGTGAAAATTGTTTACTTGGGAGGTGATCCCAGGAACTACTGGTGGGGAGGGGGGCAGTGAGACAGGGAAGGGATGTGTCATCTAGCAGGTTACCACCGCAGCCCTGGGCTCAGTCCTGCTCAGGAGCTCTGGGAACCAGTGTAGATGGAGAATATGCCTCAGAGTCATCCCAGCTGCTGGGTGAGAGAGCTGGGGTATTGATCCACCAGCTTTCTGGCCGTTACTGGTTGGAAGGCAGCTGTGGGAAGCTCTGCCTGCCCTTGCAGCCTGGGGCCCAAGCAGGCTCTCGAGGTGGAGAGGCCTCAGGCAAGGAGGGGTGTCCCTGCAGGTGGAAGCTGCCAGGTCAGTCTGCCTCGGGAGGGTGAGTGGAAGAAATGGGGTGAGGCACCCATGCTCTGCCTAGGGCTCGTGGCACACAGTAGAAGCTCAGGAAGTGGTAGCTGCCCTGACTGTGATTGTTTGCATCGCCGTCACTCGTCCACTGCCAGCCCTGCTTGTCACAGTTATGCAGCTTTGGCTTCTCTGAACCTCTGTTTCTTAGCCTATAAAATGGGGAGATTCATGGTTCTCAGTGGAAGCAGTTCTGCCCCATTGGGTGGCCCCTGGAAATGGGGTGAGGGGGCATTTTTAGTTGTCGCAGGGACTGGGAATGCTACTGGCACTTAGCAGTCAGCGACCAGGGATGCTGCTAAGCCTCCTGCAGTGCCCAGAACGGGTCCTCCCCCGCCCCCACCTCATCAGAGGATTGTCCTGCCGCAAAGAGCAGTGCCTGATGAACAATAATACACGTTGTGTTTAACGTGTACGTTTTATCTGATGCTCAATGACATTTGCGGAAGTAGGCTGAGCCGGCAGAGGTGAGGCTCAGAACTGGGGCGGGACTTGTGGAGGCTGTAGGGAGGGTGGGCGTGGGAATACGAGATGCTGCAAACATATTAGCACCCGGCTGGACCTAGAGAGAGAAGGGAACAGTAAGTGAGGACCTGCGGGGAGCCAGGCGCTGGGGATGATGCTGTGTCCTGGGAGAGCGAGCCAAGTGGGGCTGCTGAGTAGCTTGGCTGTGGCCACAGCCTTCCTGTAGGCTGCGAAGCATCTTCCGGGCAAGGTGGGAGCTGCCGCCAAGCCCTGCCCACTCCCCAGAGCTGACTCAGCTGCCCTAGAGCTCAAGTAAGCCAGCAGACCCCGGGTGACCCTGGAGCTGGCTGCCCTCCTTCGTCAGGTCCCAGGATACCCCCTCCCGGGGATTACCTCCCAAGATAGTGACAGTCCTTCCTCTCCCAGGTGAAATTGCACCGCTTCTCCAGCCTAGGGTCCTTAGAAATCGGACACACTCATGAAAATTTTTTAATAAAAAATTATAGGACCTCACCCCCAGCCTGAGGTTTCTGGTGGTTCCTCAAATTCGAGCCTCCAGTTGGGTGGTGGGGCGGTGCTTCTGTGCTGGTAACGCCCCTCTGTCCCTCTTGTTAGGCCTGCTCCCCTCGAAAGCCCTGTGCCAACAGAGAGGTGCCCGTCCAGACCCAGGATGGTGGGACAGAGAGATTGAGACTGGGTGCCGAGGTCCGGAAGGCACGTGCCCCTGCCCAAAGGGTAAGGCAGGGGCGCCCAGAGACCTTGCCCGCCTGCAGCGTCGCGCAAACGGCCTTGCCTTGGCTTCCGAGCTTTCGCCGTTGCAATGGATGTTTACAGGAACCCAGCCAGAGTCTGCCTCCCTGCTCTTCACCCCCGGCTGCATCTGCTTCTCCCACTTAATCTTCGGAGCGGACACTTCACACACAAAAGCGACTCCCAGCTCTGTTTGATGCCAGTGGAGCTCTAAGCCCAACGGGGTTTGGCCTGAGGCTGGGCTTAGATGCAGCCATTGTTTCAGAGAGTGACTCAGAGGAAAAGAAGAACACCTGGGGGACCGAGGGTGGGGTTTTGACTCATTCATTTCAAATTGTTTGCTCTCCATCAAGTTGCCAGAACTGATACATTGCACCGGGGACAGTGCTCCTCCAGCCAGAAATATTTTTCGAAAATGTGAGTGGTATGAATACTTGACCTCGATAAGCCTGTAAAAGCAATACTTAGGAGGCTAACTTCTTTCAATTAAAAAAATGTATGCAACTCCAACCCCTGGGGCCCTGCGGGGGTGGGGGGTGTTTGTTTTGTTCTTTTCCTTTGAGATTCAGGAAAGGAGTCCTTACGGAGAACCTCATGGTTGAGAAAGGGCAGAAGGGTCAGGGCCTCCCCAGTTGGAGATCCAGTGGGGTTTGGAGAGTCTGTCCAAGCTGCATTGGTGTCCGAGTCCCAACCCGGCCCCCTCCTGGCTTCCGCGAGCCTGACAAGCAAGGGCCCACCTTGGTTGTGGAGGGAAAGGCCTGGTGGCCAAGCTGAAAATCAGGCCTGAATCCCAGAGCAGTCGGAGGTGGGGATCCCCTGTGCTGGGCACATGGTAGATCTCCCCTAAAGATGAGGGGAGTGGGCGGGTAAGGGAAGGAGCAAACGAACGACTGAAGTTGGGTCCACGTGCAGTAATTCTCCCCGTTTGCAGAAGAGCTGATGCTTTTCAAAGTACCTTCACGTATATACTGTGTTGAACAAGGAATGGGTGGTCAGCTCCATTCTACAGGTGAGGAGACCAAGGTGTGGGAGAGGAAAGGTCCAGCAGAACTCGAGAAGGCAGTTACATACCACCTGTCTTCATGTGATTCTAAGAAGGGTTGCTAAGAAATGTGAACTGGAAGACATTCAAGACAAAGGGGAGCAGGAGAAGGGAGACATTTCTTTGGGAGAGAGGCGTGAGGGGAAAGGCAAGGGTTTAAAAGGTGCATGGCCTTGAAGTCCACTGAACGTGGAATCATGCCGTCAATGGACAGTGTGACTCCAGACGTCAGCTGCCTTGATTCCTCTGGGCATCACTTCTCCCACCCAGCAAATGGGGAGCAATTCCAGCATTTGCCTGCAATTCCGGTGCCTATGCCTGCAGAGTGACCCTCCAGAGAAGTCAGAAATGGAGTTTGTATCTTGACTCCCTCTTTTACAGGAGTGTGACCTTAGGCAAGTCACATCTGTGAAGTGGGGACAGTCATTTACCCACCTCATAAGATGAGTTTGTGTTAATGACAAAGGTGCCCCTCTGGGCAGACACTGCTCCACACCAGGACTCACAGCTTGGCAAGCAGAGCCCAGACTGGATTGCAGACCCCATTTGCTCCCATGTCCAGGCGCCTTGTGCAGTGCACAGACTGCCCAACCACACCCGACAGCCCTGCCCAGGGAGCTTTTTAAACTTACTAAAATACAAGATTTAGCAGAGCAGGGACCTTGAGCATTTTATTGAGTACACCACGATGTCACTATATATTTGTGGCATGAATACAGCAAATAAAGAAAGCAAAGTTGTGGTGAGAATTATTCGTTCATTCCACAAACATTTATTGAGCCCTTACTATGTGCAGGCCCCTTGCTGGGTGCACAGGGTGCCTCCGCACAGCAGTGAACAAACAGGTTACCTGCACTCTTGGAGCTCACATCCTAGGACTAGAGCAGACAACAAAACAAATAAGTGTGAAAAAGATAAACTAGTGACGGGATAGGCCGGGGGAGGGGTGTCTGCATTTACTACCGTCCTGAGGAGCTGTCCTTTAAACTGAGTCCTGCAGGCCATGTGAAGAGCTGGGAAAACATTCCAGGCAGAGGTGAGAATGAAACACACGGATGTGTGTAATAATGACAGCCCACACGTAGGGAACTGGATGCCAGGCTCTTGTTCTCAGCATTTTTGCTCATTGAATCTCCATGTAACCCCATGAAGAAGGTACTGTGATTATGCCCATTTTACACATGAGGAGACTGAGGCACAGAGAAGTAATTTGCACAAGTGAGTGGTGAGCTGGACACTGAGCCCAAGCAGTCTAGCTCTAGAGTCTGAGATGCTTGACCCTACACCGTGGTCCCTCTTGGTAGGGGGAAGGGGCTCAGCACTTTGGCACAAAGTAATAATACGTGCTAATATTTATTGAGCACTTACTGTGTCCCTTGTGCTGTGATAAGCACTTTACGTGTATCAACTCATTTAATAAGTGGTAGCTATCATTTAAAGTCGTTACTATGAATAATTACAGCCTCTGACCTCATTGTATCACCTCTGAACAGACCAAAAGCAGTGGGGACAGTTGTGCCCACCCCGCCTGGCTGAAGGGTGCCGTAGATGCCTGGATCAGAAGGAGACTGTCTTCCTGTGGCTGCACAAGTGGGAGTTCCGTGGACTCTACAAGGTCCACAAATGCAGGCACACCCTGAGGGGTGATGGCCCAGCTACAAGGCCTGATGCCCTTAGCCACTGGACCAAGGCGGAAGGCACTACCTTTCTGCGAGGGTTGCCAGCGGGGCAGCGGGGTCAGAATCCCTCTGACCCTCCCAACCCCCAACACCCACTTACTGGGAAGAGTAGGAGAGTTTGAGGAACCAGGCATCAGGGCTGGTGCACTGGAGCACAGACAGCTCCCACAGCCACCAGCAGAGGGCCAAGTTGTCCCAAATCAGGGCTTCTGACCGAGCCAGCCGTGCCCCAGTGAAAAACAACGGCGACCTGGCAGCTCTCAGTGTAGACAGCAAAGCGGCCAAGTCCCTTCCAGGCTTGCCGTGGCCAGGGCCGGATTCCAGCTCAGCTAAGAAACGACTCCCAGGGTAGAGCAGAGGATCAGAGACAGAGGAAAACACTCTGCAAGGCTCACGGTGCTTCAGCCTTGCTGACCCCCAAATAATGAATTTTCCAATGAATGGTAGGAAGCCATAGAGAAAATCCTTTCCCGAAAGACAGGACTTGAGCCGAAGCGGACTCTGCTGTGTGTGTCGGGCTGAGGGGGGTGGGGAGGGCAAGAGAGCAAGGGCCTCCGTCAACTCGCCGGAGAATATGGCAGAAGTGATGCTGTGTGACAGCTTCTAAGGCTGGGTTACAGAAAGGGCAGGGCTGTTCCCCATGGTCTCGGTCTCCTCTGCCCCCGCAACCTCTCTTCCTCTTGGGGTGATCACCCTTCAACGCAGCCACCATGCTGTGAGGAAGCCCAAACTCGCCCACAGGGAGAGTCCCCCTGCCACTTCCTTAGAGGAACCAAGGCCCCCAGCCGCTGGGCAGCATCGGGTGCCAGACATATGCGTGACTGAGCCTCCAGACAACCTCAGCTGACGCTGAGTGGGGCAGAGACGAGCTGTCCCCGCCAAGCCCTGCCCAAAGACAGGTGTGTGAGCAGAATAAACGTGTGTGCTGTTGTAAGCCACTGCGTTTTGGGGCGGTTTGTGACGCATTAGCTAGCCGGAAGAGTGGGCATCCAAAATGGTAAGCACGGTATAAACTCAAACACAGGACCTGCCTGTGGGATTAAATGAGCCATTTATCATGTAGTGAAAAAAGACACAGGAAATGAAGGCAAAAAGGTAGACGTGGTTCCAGTCCATCGCCCCTCCCCTCCTCTGTTAGTGTACCATCAGCTCTTTTCCTGCTAAGGTCCAGTGTGTCTGGCCAGGCCTAGATTTGGCCTCGGCAAACAAAGTTAGTGCAAACCTGTGAGTCCCAGAGACAGAAGGCAGTTGCTGTAGAATCCCAGCCGGTCATGGTTTGGGAAGTCAGCAGGCAGGGGATGGTCGCTGGTATCCTCAGATCTTGCCCTTTAGGAGAGCAGCGTGGAGCAGTGCTTTCTCCCCAGGCTGGCAGGGACCTGGGCAGGTGGGGATGTGGCCGCTTCATCCCTCTCTCTGGCCTGGCCACAGCTGTCTGCAGTGTCCTGCAGGGAATGCCTCAGGGCTCTTGGGTGCCCAGCAGCTGCCACCAGGCACTGGCCCATCTGCCAGGGCTGCAGTGGCTGAGCAGGGCTGACATCAGCCTGCTCTCCGAAGGAGCCTAGGGCCGGGCCTGGGTCTGTTCACAGAACAGGCCATGGGTCCTTTCCACAGCTGGGCAGGGGCCGACTCTGAGCCACCAGGGCTGGGCACCAGGACGCCGAGGCTCACGGGAAACAGCCCAAGAAGAGCTGTGTCCACAAATAACCAGGTCAGGGTCCAGCATGGTCAGTGTCCTCGGAGAACATGCTGTGAGAGGTCAGGATGGGTGGAGATCAGGAAGCTTTAGGACAGGGCAGTTTAACACATGGATAAAGTGCGGTCGAGATTGGGGGTGGGAGGGATGGGAGGAATGGACGAGGGGGATGTCCCAGGTCGGGGGAGCATGGAAGTGAGGGGACAGTCATCCTCACAGAGAGGGGCAGGAAACTGGTAGAGCAAATTCCTATGAAAACAATGCCGGGCATCGGGGCAGCCGACAGGTTGAAACAGCAGCCAGCCGGGATGGCTGGGGAGTCCTCGAAGGCAGACCTTCCCAATGCTGAGGGCTGTGGGACGTGCACGGCTGACCCACCTGTCCTTCCCCGGGTCCCACGCCTGCCCATAGGGAGGATCCTCAGAGCCCAAGTCCTCAAAGCCTTTAGAAGACACCGCACCGAGCCCAGCACAGGGGGATACGGGGTGGGCCCAGATGGCACATGGTCCAGGAGTTGTCACCCAGCTCCCACCTGCTGCCCCGCCCACCTTTTATGGATTCTGACTTCACAGGACACTGTCCCCAGGGACCCCCGTGGTTCTCCCCTTCAAAGCTCACCTCAGTTACCTTGTCCCAGGCACAGCCTGGATCATCTCAGGATGATCCTTGAGTCCAGCTGCTGCAGGTGTTCCTGGACGCCAAAAGGGATGGTGGGCGTCCACATCCTGTGATGGGGGCATGGCACACAGAGGTTAGAGGAGACGGGGTGGTCCCAACGCAAGCTGCCCCCAAATCCCTCCTCCCACCTAGCCTAGTGTGGGGTCATGGGGACACCAGAGGCCTAGGAGCCCCAAGACCCCTTTTTAAAAACTGATTCTGCCACTGACTTGCTGTGTGATCTCAAAAAGTTTAGTTAACCTATCTGTGCCTTATTCTCCTCATCTGCAAAATGGGTCTTACAAGAGCCACCCTATCCCTCCTAGAAGATATGAGTGATTAGGTAGACAATAAAGTACAGTACTGGACAGTAGACATCATAGTGATGTAATAATAAATAAGTTTCAACCATATGAAATGGCCAGGTGTGTAGGTCAAAAATGGTTGAATATAAGCGATTTCATATTGTTCAGCCTAGTATATAGAACATTTTTGTGTACCAGACACTCTTCTGAGTATATTGACAAATTTAAAACCCACAATTTAAATATAAATATTTAAATAGGGGGTAAATATTATTGTCACTCCCATTTTACAGACGAAGAAACTGAGGCCAGGGACTTCCCTGCGGTCCAGTGGTTAGGACTTGGCGCTCTCACTGCTGAGGGCCCAGGTTCAATCCCTGGTCCGGGAACTAAGATACCGCAAGCCATGCAGCGTTGCCAAAAGTAAAAAAAAAAAAAAAAAAGAAGAAAAGAAACTAGGTTCAGAGGGTTGATGTGTCTGCTTGCCCAAGGTTGAACGCTGGTGAGGGACAGAGCGGGATGTGAGCTCAGGGCTCACAAGGTGAACCTCACGCTGAGCCTCCCTCCGCCACTGTTGAGACTTACGCCAGCTTCTCCACGTGAGGGCACTTTCTCAGGCTGGCAGTGAGCTGCTGGGCCCCGGCAGCTGTGAACTTGTTGTACTGGACACTGGGAAGAGAAACCCATTGTGGATCCTGGCCCTGGGGACCAATAAGCCCCAGACCAAGGTCATCACCACGCTCTCGACAACCAGACCTCAGCCCAGCCCTTCCCATGATGCCAGCAGGAGACCCTGGTCCTCCCAAGTCCTGGCCCCACCCCCACTGCCCAGGTTCCCACACTCACTCCAGCACCCGGAGGGACACCATGTCTGGAAGCACGTGTGCCAGGCTCTCAGCTCCCACATCGCAGATGCAGTTATTGTACAAGCTGCCGGAGAAAGAGGTCAGGGCAGGGGCCGGGGGTGCTGGGGGGTCAGGGCTCAGGGAGAGCCACACCCAGCCAGAATTACTGCCCCATTTAACAGAGGGGGAAACTGAGGCCCAGAGAGTTGAGGCTGCTTCTCTGTGGTCACTCAGTGGGTTCAGGGAAGCAGCAGGACTAAGTGGAGGTAGCTTCCCATCTGAAACAGCCCAAGTTCAAATCCCAGCTCTGTGGCTTGCTGCCTGTCTGATCTTTGGCGAGTTACTCAGCTCCCCTGTGACTCAGTTTGCTCCTCCATAAAATGGGCATGATAGAGTAATTGTGGGGAGGGGTAAATGAGTTAATGTTGGTAAAACACCCAGAACAGGGCCTGACATGTGGAATGAACTACATGTTAACTATGGTTATTATACCTCCCAAGGGGGTTTGTGACGGTTATACAAGTTACTGTGGGGGGTGGGGCAGCATCGGGAATAGCAGGAGAGAGAGAAGCCCAGAGTCACTGGGCAGGCTCGGGTTTCTATAATATATTCAGTCACCATCAGCAGTGTCAGAAATAGCACGACACCTTCACTGGTGCCAACTTAAGCTGTATATTCATTAACGAGCGTCCTTTTAACAAGTCAGGTGCAGCCACGGTTCTAATTTCAAGGCCGTGACTTTGCCTTGACTCAGCCTCAGAGCAACACTGCAGGGCTGCATGTAAAAGCAGCAAGTCTACACTGCAGCAAAGTGGATTCAAGCTAAACTCCAGGAACCCCTGATGTCACGGGTCGGCCGGTACCAGGGCAGGAACCAGGTAGGGGTTTTACAATCCCTTCCTGGGATGGATCTTAGAACCAGGAGGCCCTTCCTCACCCACAGGAAGAGGATTCTTCCCATATTTCATTGATGCCAAGATGTACATGTTCACATTTGAAAATCATTGCGATCAGGATGTGTCTGATAATCAATGGATGTCATTTAATTAGCAGAATTTTGTCCCCTTAATGGTGTCTTACAAATGGATGGCATCTTACAGTCCATAAAATATGAGGTTCCTTTGTTTTTTGGCCATGCTGCGCAGTTTGCAGGATCTCAGTTCCCCGACCAGGGACTGAACCCAGGCCACAGCAGTGAAAGCGCGGAATCCTAACCACTAGGCCACCAGGCAACTCCCAATATGAGGTTTCTTAAAGTGTCAGTCAGATCACATATCACCTCCACATGCCCCACCTGCTTCTCCATTCACAATGGAAAAACCCCCAACCACTCTCCCGGCCTGCAAGGGTCTCCCTGCATGATCTGGCCTTCCCTGACCTCTCCCGCCTTATCTCCCACCCTCTGTCCCTCATTCCCTATAGCCAGACACAGAGGCCCCCCTTCTGGCCCTCAAAGACCCAACCTCATTCCCACCTCAGGGCCTTTGCCTCTACTGTTCCCTCTCCCTGGAATGCTTTTCCCTGAGAGCATCCCACAGAAGGGGGAGGGTCACCTCCTCAGGGGTCTCCTGACCTCCCTGGTGAATTCAGTACTCCCTATTGTACCCTCTGGGGCCTTTGTTAGTTTCCTCATTCCCAGCATGAATCAGCATTTTAAACATTTTGTTTATGCACGTGCTTACTTATTTATTATGCAAGGAACTTGAAAGCAAGACCCACCCTGGTTTTGTTCATAGCTGTATCTCTAGTTTCTAGCACAGGTTCTGGCCCATGGTTGATATTAGAGAATATTAGATACCCTCACAGCTCTAGGGCGTGCCAATCACATGGACTACAAACTGCACAGCACACAACCTATACAGCTGCACTCAGGGACCCTGGCTGGAAGGATAATGGGCTGGAAGGACCCATTAGTCCGAGGGAACCGCCAGGCACCAGGCTGGAAGTAAGCAAAAGCAAGAATGTGCTATTCCAAGGCCCGCCAGAAGGTGACAGTGTAGGCACGGAGTGATGTGTGCATGACAAGAGCCAGCCAAGGCTACCTGTGCATAGTCAGCATTCTAGAAACCACCCCGGACTCCAGAAAAGGCCCAGTCCTGCCATGCCCTGGGGAAAGAGGACCAAGATTTATTAAGCACCAGAGCCAGGCATTGCACCAAGCGCTTTCCATAGGCTATTGGGATGGTACCCATTTTCCAGATGAGGAAACAGAGGCTCGAGATGAGTAAGTGATTTGCCCAGAGTGCCAGATGCCCTTCCCCAGGGGCTGCTAATCTCGTTCAGGGCGGTGGCATCACCCAACTCCAGGGGTGTGTGTTCATGTTGGATTTTAGGTCGGCGCCCCCCACTCCCTACCCCCACCAAGTTGTGCAACACTGATGTGTAGTGATTGCTTTCAGGGTCCCAGTGTTGGACCTTACAGCTGCCACCAAGGGGCTTCTCCGCCCGCCCTCCAGCCCACCAGCTCAGCACCTGACCAATAGAGGGCCCCACTCACCTCAGCCTGAGGAGGGACGCAGCCAGCAAGGGCAGGGCCTCCGCCAGCTTGCAGGCACCCAAGTCAGTGATATTGTTCTGGGACAAACTGCGGGAGTACAACAAGGGGAGGGCTCAGGGCCAAACCTGAATGCCCCTCCCCATCAGTGTCCATCACCCCAGGCTCCGGCAGGGCTGGGAACCCCTGCTTCCTCACAGGGCATCCCAGGGCAGCAAGCACAGGACATTCTACCTGGATGAGAGTCGTGGGTGCTGAACTGTGTGAGGGCGCTATGGGTAGACTTGGGCTAAATCAGTAAAATGATGCAGTCACACCCTGAGGCTGAGTGGAATGATGGGGGTGAGGATGCAGATGTAGCATCCATTCTTTTCCCTTTGGACCACTTTTCAGCACTGTCATTACATAAGGGTTTACATTATTTGTTTAATGACGTGGACTCCACGAGGTGAGGGGTCGAGTCTGTTCATTACTCTATCCCTGTGCCTACAGCCATGCCAAGCACATAGTAGGTGCTCAGAAAATATTTAAGTGGGGTAAAAAAGGAAGGAAGGAAAGGTGGGAGAGAGAGGGAAATGGAGGGAGGGAGGGAGGATGTAAGGAAGGACGAAGGGAGGGAAATCTAGCTTACTCACTCTGTTTCCTTAAACACTATAAATTACTTAATAAGTCTCAGTGTCCTACCATCAAGGAAATCCCTAAGTGAATTCTGGTCCCTAAGTGAATTCTGGTGAGTTCTGTGGCTGCCCTGATCATGGTTGTGGAGTAGAGTGCGGGTAGATTTTGATGATCCCTCTAGGTTCAGTAAAAAATCATGTTGACCCTCCTGCATCATATCCATCTGCTATTTCCCAAACCCAGAACAGTTTTTTTTTTAATAGAAATTCACTATTTTGATAATAATGTGTTACTGATAAATCCTAATCTATCTCTCCTGTCTCACCTCCCCAGTCTTTCTCTCACTAAACATTGCTCACAGTCATTACTGTACACTTCATAATTATGGATGCTTGTTTGCTTGTTTACTGCGTCTCCTCCCTAGAGGATCCCTGAGGTCAGGGGCTTTGCTTTGTTTAAAGCTGGTTCTCCAGGGCCTTGAATGGTGTCTGTACACAGTAATGCTTCTTACGCATTTGTTGATTAAATGAATAAATGATTGGTTGAATGGCTGATTAAAGAAATGATTGAATGAATGAATGGGTGGATGATTAAACGAATGCACGATTGAATGGATGAGTGAATGAAAGAATAAAAAAGCTGGACTTTGGGGACAAATGCAGCAGGAAGGGCCAGCCCAGCGCACTCACTTGAGCGTCTCCAGGGCCTTCAGCTGAGGGAAGATGGCCGAGAGCTGGGCAACACCCTCATCCCCGATCTTGTTCTCACTCAGCGAGTCCAGGCTGCAGATGGAATCAGATTGGGGCCATCAGCCAGCACCCTGGAGGCCACCCGATTCTTCCCCACCCTCCAACCCAGCAGTGGCTTCCTCCCATGCTCCCACCCCTGGACACACCATGGCCAGATGCAGCTGCAACTCCGAGCATTTGAGAGCAAATCTTCATCACCTGGGACTGCCAGGCCAACAAGTGGACAGGGCCCTAACTACCCATGGACCCGAATCACTGTTTTCCTTCCTGGCAGCCCCATGAGCTGGAGCAACTTCCTTAACCTCTAGAGACCTCAGGTGTACAATGGGATCATGTTCCCCGACCCTGCCTCCCCGTGGGATTGCTGGGAGCAGCACATGAGGGGAAAAGAGTTTCGAAGATCTTGAAAGGATTCAACCTATTTTTATTGTTGGGGATTTCCTTCTGCCATCGCTTCCCTGCAGTGGGGGCATCTGGTCACTCACACCAGCCACACTGAGGAAGCAGCAGGACACAGAGAGAGAGAGAGAAAGGGACAAACAAGGCCAGGGTTTGGGGTTGTCAAAGCCCAGTGTCTCCAGGAGGGATTCCGGGGTCTATACTCACTCCAGATGCTGAAGGGAAGAAAAGGCCTCAAGGATCTTCACCAGTTTGGGAAAAGCCTGAGGGCCCAAGATGGGGCCCAGCCTAGAAGGCAAAGAGCAGAGTTAAGACCCTGAAGCAGTCATGGCCCCTCTACTGGACCCCACAGAAGGCAGGCCCATCTGAGGCCTTAACTACCCCCAGCTCCACCTGGTGGGACCCCAATCCCTTCTGCTTCAGGCACATTTCACAAAGCCCACTCAAGAGGCCATCTGGGCTCCCAGCTGGGGGCTCCCCATCTTTCATCTCTGAGTGGGGAGCCAGTTCTTACTCCTGCTGACATCCACATGCACCCTTCTCCCACCCTGGCCTGGGGAAGTGGTTCCCAAATGCTGGCCTGAGGACCACCACCAGTGATGAGAAAGATGGTTTACTTATTTGCCATTGCTTTTTAACAACAAATAGAACCATTTCTTGAGCACTTTTTATGTGCCAGGAACACACTGGACCCATCACTCAGATCAGACCTCATTTAATCCTCACAATGACTCTGAGCTAAGAGCACTTCATATCCCCATTTTACAGATGGGGAAACTGAGGCACAGAGAGGTTAATGAACTCATACAAGGTCACACAGCCTGGATGGACATTTAGGCCAGATTTTAAGAGAATGAGAAAAATAAAGACAACAGAGGGCTATTTTTTTTTTCTTTTCTTTGTTCCTTTTTTTTTTTTTTTTTTCTTAATTTTTGGCCATGCCACGCAGCATGTGAGATTTTAGTTCCCCGACCAGGGATCGAACCCACAGCCCCTGCCTTGGAAGTACAGAGTCTTAACCACTGGACCGCCAGGGAAGTCCCTGTTTTTAAAATATGGTTAAGTGTACTCAGTGTAAAGAAGAGTCTTTTATTCTGAAATTATATCCTTTGAACTTTTTTGACATTAAAATGTTCATTTTTAATAAAATTATGGTGTCAGCAGCAGTTATTTCACTTGTTTGAATGAACATACTTGATACAAATTAAAAGATGGTAACTGCACATAGTCACTGAAATTCACTCTGAAATATTCTCAGTCTTTGAAACCCCAAAGTCTGGGAACTACTAGCCTCAATGAAAGGTCACAGGATGGGAATCCGTAATCTGATTTGAATCTGGGCTCTACCACTTAGCTTCTGTGGGGCTTTTTGGGCAAATCCCTTAACCTCTGAGTCTCAATCTTCTCAAATTTAGCCCCAATCTTAGGAGGTTTTTGGAAAGATTAAGGAATTCATTTATCAAATATTGATTGCTTGCCTACTGTGTGCCAGGCCCAGCAAGCCCGTCACGCAGACAGCCATGAACAAAACAGACAAAAATCATTGCCCTCGTGGAGCTGACATTCCAGGGGGCAAGACAGATAATCAAAGAAATTGGTAAACTGTCTGGTGTGGGAGATAATTGATATAGAGAAAAGCACAGCGTGAGCAGGGCAGAACTGTACTTTTAAATACAGGAGTCAGAAAAGGCCTCTCTCACTGAAAACTAGAAGAAAGTGAGGGCGTGGGCCATGCTGATACCTGGGGAAGAGTGTCCTGGGTGGAAGGCACAGCCAGTGCAAAGGCCCAGGGGTCGGACCATGCCTAGTGAGGTTGAAAACCATTAAGAGGACCCACGTGGCTGGAAAGAGTGCAGGAGGCGAGGGTGAAGAGGTAAATGGGGGCTGAATCAGGGGAGAATCGTCCACCAGCAGAGCCCCTGCAGGGTTCTGAGCGGCTGAGGGGCCTAATCTACATGCACATGAGATCTACAGGGTGCCCGGCATGGTGGCTGCCAGTCTCACGCCCAAAATAGTCCTTTCCTTCCTTCCTTCTTTCCTCAGAACTTTCTCAGGGCTTCTGGCCTGCAGGTGGCTACTCTCCAGGTTCTGGGCTGTTCTACCCCACGGCTGCTGTTCCCCAGAGCACAGTTCCGACCTTGAATTAGGGGCTTTTTAAGCTAAAAATAATTCAAAGCCAGAAGGGGCCCTTGGTGATTGTTTTCATACAGTTCCTCTTTTCAGCAATATTTTTCACCTCTGCACAAATTTGGCCTCTTGTCGCTGTTCAAAAGAAGAAACGCTTGGCTTTTTCTGGGGCACAGGGGGAGCTGTGATCAGGAAGAGCAGACAGCTTGTGGGTGACCAGCTGGGGACCTTGGACAAGTTACTTAACCTCACTAGACCTCAGTTTCCTCATCTGTAAAATGGGGATGATAATGACTATCTCCCAGAGTGGCTCTTGAAATTAATAAGATTATGGCACTGAGTACACTGTAGTTGTTTAATAATTCCTTCTTAATCGTTGGATGATTTTAGATCCCTAACAAGGACCTACCATGAATTTAACTTTTTTGTTTGTTGGAGCAAGAGCCAGGCTGACCTGACATTTGTGACTTTGGACAAACAATTTACACTCTCAAGGCCTCAGTGTCTGCTTCTGTGCAGTGGGGAGATAATATCTCCACCCAGCATGGTCCATTCCTATTTCTTTGTCAAGCTTCAGTGCTTCAGTCTCCTCTTCCAGGAAGTCATCTTGACCTCCCCTAAGTCTTCACGCTCACAGCCCTTGAGTTTCTGGCCACTAATCACAGCAGGTGGTAATTGTCTATTTACACTGGACAGCAAGCTCATTGAGAACAGTGGCCTCGGTCATATGAGTAGGTCTGTCGAATGAGTGGATGCGAATGAGTATGTTCACCAGCAAATGGGCAAGTTAGCTTCACCCCCGAGAACCTCCAGGACTAGCCCAGACCGGCCATGCCCCAGCTGCTGGAAGCTGGTTTCCAGAGTGGTGGGGCAAGAGAGTAAGAATGATCCTGAGGACCCATCTCCATTCTGGTGGCACAAGCCCAGCTAATGCCAGAGGAGAAACCTCGTGGGGACCCGAGACAATTTACCCCTTTGCTTACGCAAACTCCAGCTTCTTTAAGTCTCGGATGGCAGGGAGTTCCCCAGGCGTGTCTTCAGAGGAACTTCTTGTCCTGGAGAGAACGGGCAATGTTAGGGAAGAGCTGGCTCCTCACCTGTCATGGAGTCCCCTCCTAGGGGGGACGCCTGCCCCAGTGCCCAAAATTCCCCAGAAGGACTGCCTTCCTTGGGCTACTGTTGTCCCCTTGTTAAAAAGAAAAACCTCAGGACAGGATATTATTAAGGCATTACTGTGTGTTTCACGGAAAAGAGCCTTAGAGGAGGCATTACCCACACCCATCCCAGACAGCGCATAGTAGGTGCTCAAACAATGTATGATGAAGGAATGAGGGAAAGACAGTTGCTCTGTGGTCACGTTTCCTCTGCCCTTTGAACCTTAGACCTCTGCCATCTAGAAAATGGGAATGATACTGGTCCTGGCTGCCTCGAAAGGTGGCCATAGGTGTCATTTGTGTTACTAGATACAGAAGGCAGCTTATGAACTCTTAGCAGGAGAGAATATCTCCTTGGCTTTAGCTGAGAAAGAATTGGGTACATGATGGCAAGTTCTGAAGTGGACAGAGTGATAAATCTTAGGGACTCTGCCTGGGTGGTGACTGCAGTGAGAGATTTTGGATGGTCATTGGCTGGCGGGGAGCAGGGGAGGTCCCCCCAAAAGAGGAAGAATTGTTAATAGCAAACTTAATATTAGGTCCTGCATGGTCTGGACCAACTCCCATGCCCTTTCCCTCTCACCTCTGGATCTGCACGAGGTTGCCCAGGTCTTCCACATCCTTCATGGATTCAGCCTTGAAAGGCTCAATGGTGAACTTCTCCTTCACTGCTCGGAGTAACTTGGCCTCCCCATGCTGCTGTAGGGACTCCCACAGCTCCACTGTGTCACTCAAGGCAGCCCTGTGGAGGAAGGGCTTCAGACCCAGTCATGGTGACTGAGCTAGACCATAATGTGGGGGGTGGGGGGGTGGCGGCTCCATGAAGGGACCTCCTACCTATTCAGATATTTTCCTTCCTCAACTTAACCCCTGCTTCCTCTAGAAAGTTTTCCGTGACCACTCAAGCCCTTATCAATTCCTCCTTTTTCTCAACTCTCCCAGTGGTTTTATTTCCCTTTTTGCTTTGGCTACCAGGAAGCTCAGTGCTAAATTCTCAGTTGAACCACTACAATGGTGTAGACCTTACAGCTTGGGTGCAGTATGCTTAGGGGGAAGGTGGCAGAGATTCTCTGGAGATTAGGCTTAAATGATCAAACAGATCACTGAAGGATTTAGATTCCTTAATTTAAATTAAGGAACATTGACTTCATCCTGAGGGAGGTGGGGTGCCTCTGAAAGATTGTAAGGAAGGATGGAATATGATCAGATGCAATTTCTAGGGAGATGTGTGCTGATGGTTGAATATAAAGTGGCGTGGAAGAGGAGAATGGAGGCAGGGAGGTCAGGGGAGGCTATGGCTTTAATCTAACCATGACAAAACGGTGGCTTGATCAGGGGATGGAGAAAAGAAAACAAATTCAAACCCAGGTCAGTCTTAGATTCTAGACGTGGCCCAGCGCCTGTCATAAGGCCAGCCTTCTAATAATGGTTGAAAGAATGATGCTGGCTGTGTGACCTTGGGCAAGCTACCGTACCCCTCTGAGCCTTGGCTTCCTCATCTTAAAAAAGGATAGAATCACTTCTGCCCCCATCTGGCTGCCATTCATGCTAAATGAGACCCCACAGAGTCAGCACTGGGCACAGCACCAAGACCGCTGTAGGTGCCCAAGGCAAAGAAGCCCACTCTCCTGCCCCCGGCCCCCACCTGAAATGGGTGACACAGCTGAGTCCCACGAGGCTCCCCAGCCCAGAGGGGTCAACGCCAGTGCTGCGGAGGTCCAGGGAGAAGTCTCGGCCCGCCGCCTCCAAGGCGCTGCCCAGCACGTGGGTGTCGGGAGGTGTGAGCCGGGTGCCCAGGAACGAGAGGTGGGCCGGGAGCCCCTGCAGCACATGCTGCCAAAGCCCAGCATCCAGCGCCTCGTGGGCGCAGTGCAGCAGCTCCAGCAGCCGCCCCGCCTTCAGCGTCCCAGGCTGCAGCCGCTTCAGGTACCTGGTGAGCACCTTCTGCTTCCTGTCCGCTGCGGTGGAGCCCGCCAGCCCTGCCAGGGCTCCCAGGCAGCAGGCACGAGGCTGGAAGACCAGCCCGACCAGAAAGCGCGGCACGCCCTCCAGCCAGTTGTCATAGGGCCTCTTCTTCCTCGGGGTCAATGCCAAATACTGCGGCAGCTCCTTGTCCTTGATTTCGCTGCTCAGAGCCAACCACACGGCCCCCAGGAAGCATTGCAGGAGGAAGCTGGAGAAGGCCAGCTTGGTCTCCGGGGCCCCCGGGGTGGGCTGCACCAAGCCTTGGGCCACAGCCCAGACCCTCACCTCGGCCGATGGGAACTGGCCCTCCCGCAGGCTGCTCTGGTGACCGCGGCCCAGCTCCCAGGCCAGCCTGGCCAGTCCCACCAGGGCCCCTGGGGGGCTGTCACGGGCTCCTGGGCCTAGTAAGCCAACATAGAGGCCCGTGAGCGTGGAAGGCAGCTGGGCCTCATCACCTAGCTCCAGGAGGGCCTCCAAGAGCTGGCACACGGCCCGGCACACAGTGGGGCTATGGCTGTGACTCAGGAGAAATGGCTGGGACTGGAGGAGCGCCAGGGCTCTCTTTTGGTGCTCGGTGGTCCCCGAACACTCAAAGTAGCGCATCACATAGGTCTCGGCCTGCTGGGCGGAGAAGCCGGCCACTTCGAACAGAACGTCGG
Organism: Delphinapterus leucas; assembly: GCF_059928025.1. Lineage (NCBI taxonomy): Eukaryota > Metazoa > Chordata > Mammalia > Artiodactyla > Monodontidae > Delphinapterus > Delphinapterus leucas. Next base: position 29,299,177 of record NC_143143.1, read on the forward strand.
CCTTGCTCAGGCTCTGGGCCAGGCGGCCCCGGGGCCGGGCTGCAAGCAGCAGGGTGCAGCCGCTCAGCAGCTTGCGCTGGAAGAGGCCTGCCAGCAGCCCCCGGAGGGAGCGGGCTTCTGCTGAAATGGGTCCGCCCGTGCTGTGCAGGAAGCCGTCTTGGGCTTCGAGCTCCTCGAAGGCATCCAGGATGAGCAGAATGCGGTCGGGCCTCCTCAAGATGTAACTGAAGACCTCGTCGTCCACTGACAGTGGCTGTGAACCCAGGGAGAAGAGCAGATCCTGCAGGCGGTAGGTGTCCCCCGGACGGTCCAAACAGTGGCAGGGGATGCAGAAGATAAAGTCGTACTGTGGCAGCTGGCCGCAGGCCCAGGCCCAGCTCACGGCCTGGACCCAGTGACTCTTCCCCTGTCCTGCTTTGCCCAGCACGGCGATCACCTGCGTCTCACGTGGCCGCCGGTGGTTGCTAGAGGCCAGCAGCACCTCGCCCAGACTTCCTCGGGCCGGCTGCCGCTCTGCCCAGTCCAGGGTGGTCAGCTCTCTGTCCTGGCTTTTGCCGCCGCTCCTCTCCAGCCTTACCCTCACCAGGTCCACCTCCACCAGGATGCCTTCCGGGCCTGCGGGCTTAGCCTGGTACTTGTTCCGTAGCGAGCAGTAGAATTGTTCCACACTCTCTGCACATGTCAAAGGGTGGGGGGTGGGGGAGGGGAGGATGCTAGTGGCAGGACTGGCCACTGTGAGGGCAGCAGAGTGGCCAGCCCGGCCACCGTCAGTAGCTTGTTCACGCATTCGTCAAAGTCTTCCCCGACTGCCTTCTTGATTAGCTGCCTCCTTCAATTACCCAGACACTCATTCATTCATTCCTACACCCATTCATTCACTCATCTTCTCACTTGATTATCTGTCCACTCTTTCATTTACTCACTAACCTTCTTCTTTTGTTCACTGACCACAGGGAGGTCATGGTGGGGTTGGTGGTGTTAAGAGTTAGGATAGTGGAATCCAGGTTTCTGGTTCAAGTTCCAGCTCCACCACTTATTACTGTTACGTTGAGCATGTGATATACCCCACTAGCCCTCAGTTTCCTCATCTGTAAAATGGGGATCATACTGGGGTTGTTTATGACTTTGTTTGTTTGTTTTGGCCACAAACAATCCCGGGAGGCATGCGGGATCTTAGTTCCCTGAGCAGTGATTAAACCCGCACCCCCTGCAATGGAAGCGCAGAGTCTTAACCACCGGACCACCAGGGAAGTCCCTGTTTACAACTTTAGTGATTGACTACATCTCATGTGCCTGGAAGTGTACCTGGAACAGAGTCAGACTCAGTCGTCTGGCCGTTCTCTCAGCTGCCCTTTCATTCCCACCTTCCATCTCTCCCACACCCATCATCCACTCCTGCCTTCACCCACTCTCCCAATCACCCACCCTTCCCTGTTTCATTCTCTCAGCCTCACAAACAAGACGTCAACACCTAGCATGGGCTTACGAGGGGCAGGTCCTCAGTAAATGTTGCTCTAAGTGTAGGTATAACTGGCAGAATGAATGCTGAGATGGCGGGATCAAATGAGCAAGTGAATGAATGAATGAGCCAACAAGTGAGGGATTGAATAAGTGTTGGGTGAATGAGTGACAGGAAGCCTCCAGCACCCAGGCAGAGGGACCCTGCCACCACTCACCAGGCCACTTGGGAAGCTTGCTGGATGCCTCGTGAGCTGCTGGGCATTGGGTGGTGGACATCTCATCCTCTGGAGGGGAAGAAGCCAGTGTCAGAGTTAGGGTGAGGGGCGCCCCAGGGACCTCCCTCCCTCTGGGGCATCAGTCCTCTGAGTATCGCAAGGTCAGAGCTGACGTGGGCTGAGTCTCCGCAAGACGGAGGTTACCAGGTGGTGACCCGAGGCTGTATCCTGCTCAAAGATGTCTTTTTTTGGCCAGCTGTACTTTTAAAATTTTCACCAGTGTTTTAAAAATCACAATATCTATGTTAAAATCAAGATCTCCAGGGCTTCCTTGGTGGTGCAGTGGTTGAGAGTCCGCCTGCCGTTGCAGGGGACACGGGTTCGTGCCCCGGTCCGGGAGGATCCCACATGCAGCGGAGCGGCTGGGCCCGTGAGCCATGGCCGCTGGGCCTGCGCGTCCGGAGCCTGTGCTCCGCAACAGGAGAGGCCGCGACAGTGAGAGGCCCGCGTACCGCAAAAAAAAAAAAAATCAAGATCTCCAGATTCTGCTGACAATTCAGAAGATCTGGCTGCATTGAGCCTGTTTTCCTGCCATGTAACAAGATGGTGAAGGCTGGTGGCCCTGTTTAGGTTTGGCATGGATTCTCCAATTGTTCCCCTCACCAACCCTCCCATGTATCCCCCCTCCCTGGAGACCCTCCCTGCCCTGTTTTACACAAAAACACAACTTGCCCGTGTCTGCAGGCAGCTCTGTTTGTGGACCTCATTGTCTGAGGCAATCCCTTCCCCCAGGGCCTCAGTTCTGCTTCCAGTAACTCTCACAGGTCCTGCTGATTCTTACCTGTTAGGTTTGTACGGGAGGTCAGGGCTGGTTCAGGCATGCTGGGGAGGTCAGCTGCCGATGGGGCAAAGGGGCTGGTGGAGCCGGGCCGGTCTGGGGACTTCGGGAGGCTGTGGACAGCTGTGCTGCTGGAGGCGGGTGTTTGGCTGGCCTGGGGCATCTCACCTACATGGGGAGGGCAAGGAGTTCAGAAACAACACGGAGCCCAATTGGGTCACCCCCTTCCCAAATCAGGCTGTAGGGCTGGGGGTCTGGGGAAAGGTGAGGGGAACTTCCAGAGGAAGAAATTTCAGGCCGAAGTTGAGGAAAGAGCTCTGGAGTTACAACTAGGCTCCCAGAGCCTTGGTTTTCCCATCTGTGAAATGGACACAATCAGCTCATAGGGAGCTTAGGGCAAGTGCTATACAGCACTTTTCCCACTCTGTGGTCAGTACTCATTTTCCTGGATGCCCAGAACACCCTCTTGCTCCTGGGGCACCAATGCATTATACAAAAACTGGCATGCAACCTTCAAAAGATGCTCTTGAATTGAGTGGAAGTATCCCCCTTAGCCTCATTCTCTCTCCCATCCCTTAGAGACCAACATGCCTTCCCTTGGACAATTCACAACCTTTCAATGTGGCAGGTCAGCAGGGACCATTTTACTGACCTGGAAACAAGGCAATTCAGAGAAAGCTATGCAAGGATGCATACCAAACTGTTCACAACGGTATACTAAAAGAGTGGGGGAGAGACTCAGTAACTCTTGTAAGTACCTCTTATTGCTTGGTTTGTTAATGAGCATGCACTGATGTTGTCCTTTTATTTTAGGTTTTCTTTTTTGATGTGGACCATTTTTAAAGTCTTTATTGAATTTGTTACAGTATTGCTTCTGGTTTTGTTTTGGTTGTTTGGCCATGAGGCATGTGGGATATTAGCTCTGAGACCAGGGATCGAACACACACCCCCTGCACTGGAAGGCAAAGTCTTAACCACTGGACTGCCAGGAAAGTCCCGATGCTGTGATTTTAAAATATAATAAAGTTTAATTTTTTTTGATAAAAAAGGAGAAACTAAGGCTTACTCGGGGAAAGTGACCCAAAAAATGCCACTTAGCCACTTGGTGTATCACTCACCCAGACCATGTTGGGGAGCTCTGCTCCTCCGCTTTGATTTTTGGGAAATGGGGACAGAGATGGGTGTTCTGGGGAAGGAGGATCATGAGAAGGTGCTAGGCTAAAACTGCCAAATATCTGGGACAGGGGTGGGGTGGAGGGGGGATGGGATCAGGGAGTAGTCAGGTCACAGGCAGAGGGGGTGGGGAGCCCGGCCTCGCATACTCACCTTGGTAGATGAGTATACTGGAGACCCCTGTCCCAGCCCCTGAGATTTGCCAGAGCCCCTGGGGCAGAGTGGAGAGAGTGGGGATGATCTGGATGGGTCCAGCAGGGAGACTCAGGCAGCTCAACAAGGAACTGGAAGGGGGCACTGCAAGAGACAAAGGCGGTGAGGTGGGATTCTCCATTAACATCTTAATTAACAGCTGACTCCCTTCTAAAGGGCTCCAGTCTTCCAGAGAGCCGCAGCTGTGTCTGCTTGCCTGTGGTGGTGTTGCTGGCACAGAGAGGGTGCTCAGTTCCCGGTTGATGAAAGCATAGGGCTGGCGGGTGAATTCCCTAATTGGCGGGGATTCCCTGCTGTGTCTCCTAGGAATGTGTTTCCTTCCAGGGCATGTTTTCTGGCACAGACTGGGTTGATGGGGACATTGAGGATGGCATTGGCTGGGACAGAAGTGGGGGACACTAGTAGGGGGAGGAATTCCTGTCCCTGGTGGCTCCTGCCTCTGGGGAGTGGGGAAGCCCACCCTCTCCAAGCCCCCTAACATACCGGTGTCCTTCAGCTGGGTCTGGCTGGATGCTGGCTCCTTGTTGAACAGAGCAGGTGGTGACGGGCAGGGCTGAGCTGAAGAGTCACTCACTAGCCCCACCAGGAAAGCACCAGTCACCACGGGCATGGCTAGGGGCTCAGCTGTGAGGAAGGGCCAATGTTAGAGGCTGGGTGAGATCTGGGTGGGTGCTTGCAGGGGCCTTCCCAGGGTAGGGAGCGCTCTGGGAGCAGATCTCTACTGGCAGTGGAAGGAAACTCCTGTCCTCTTCTCTGCCCTGGGTGAAGCTGGTTTTATCAGCGACTGCTCTGTGTCAGGCAGCCCTCTACCCCCAGCCTCCTCTTTGTGACTGGGCCCTGAGAGCTTCCTGCCATGGAGAGCTACGGGTGGGACAGACCTATGAATAGGCTGTTAGCCCAGGCCCCTACCAGCTTCTACAGCCAGTCACTGATCCCCCGGCCCCCTAAGAGGCCCCAAGCACTGCCCATCAGACTGGGGCAGGAGTTTATCTCCTCCATTTAATTGGGAGCCCTAGGAGGGTGGAGACTTGCCTCCCCCATCAGATTGGGAGCTCCCTGAAGACAGAGACTATTTCTCCATCATCCTGGGGTCTTCGTGGACAGGGTCCCTGTCTTCTCCATGAGATTAGAACTTTCTGAGGGCAGGGACCAGGCTTCCTCCATCGGACTATGAGGATTTCATTCCTCAGTCTGTCCCCGCAGAGGGGCTGGTTGCCCAACCTTTGCGATAACAACTGAGTGGGAGGGGAGCGGGACTGATGTGTATGGGGGAAGAGGCTCACTGAGGCATGGGGGCTCTACGGAGGGTGGGAGGGCGCTGGGTCACTAGCTGATCCGAGGTGACTCTGCACTCTGAAAGGAGACATGTGGCCTGGAGGGGCAGTGGAACTAGGTGGTGGTGGTAGGGTGGGGTCTCAGTTCTGACTCAGAGTTAAGAGGAGGGAGGTGTTAGGGGAGAGGCTTTGTAGGAGGAGCTGAATCTCCCAGCAGTCCCTGAACTTCAGAGCACGGGCTATGGAATCGTGATCTTGGTTTGAATCTCAAATCCACCTCTCACTTGCTGTGTGATCTCAGAGAAATGGCTTCACCTCTCTGAGCCCCGGCTTTCAAATGCCAGTTTACATGCGGGCCTGAGGAGGCCCTGGCTTTCCTGCCCATCAGTCTCCCAGGACCCACCCGCCTTGCTCACCTAGCTTCCTGTGCTTCAGATCCACAGGCAGCTCCTCTGGGAAGGCTGCAGAGAGAACACTATGGTCATCAGCCCCAGGGAAGGGGTATTCCAAGCCAGGAGGGGCTTGTGGACCCCAGCAGGCCCTATAGAATTGCCTTAAATGGCTGGGAAGTGGCCTTGGGGGTCCCTTTCCCTCCCCAGCCCCCAACAATTTCTGCCCCTACTCATTTGCTTGAGCCCAAACTCCATCTTGAAGCACCCAGGACAGTGAGGCACTGGGAGAGGCAGAGCCACAGAGGGGACACAAGATGAGTTTGAGTTTTAAAAAATAATACTAAAAATTAAAAAAACCCTGCTTTTGGTCCCTTCCTAGCTGTGTGTCTCTGCAACACAGCCTCTCTGAGCCTTTGATCTCTCATCTGTGAAATGGGGGCAGTGATTCCCACTTCGCAGGAATGCATTGGAAATCAGTTGAGTGAATATCAAGCATGTAACACATTGAGAAAACCCCTATGTGTCCCTTAGCAAGAGGCTGATGAACCAAATTATGGTTGATTATGTGAAATACCACACAGCCCTAAAAATAACAAGGATGCTGAAGGACATATGGGGCAGTACTGGTGTCTGCAATTTACCTTGAAGTGTTCTAAAAATAAAATGGTTGGATGGGTGGATGAATAGAGGGATGGCTAGAGATGTGTTAAGACCACTATAGCCAAACACTGATGGTAGAATGGAAGTGATGGGTATATGGTTGTTTGTAGTACAACTCTTTCATCTTTGCTGTATGTTGAAATTTTTCATAATAAAATATTAGGGAAAATGTTTATGAAACGAAAAGAAAGGAAGAAAGAAGGAAGGGAAGGAGGGAGGAAGGAGAGGAGGAAGAAGAATAAAAGAGAAAGAGAGGAAGAGAAAGAAAGAAAGAAAGAGAGAGAGAGAGAGAAAGAGAGAAAGAAAGGAAGGAAGGAAGAAAGGAAGGAAAAAAATAGAAAGAAAGGGAAATTCCTGGAGGCAGGACCATGTGTTTTCCATTAGTGCTAAGAAAATAACCTCCCAGACATGTTAAAAGAAGAAAGAGTGTAGGTAAAATGTGGTCATTTGTGTGAAAAAAAATTTTTTTTTAAGAGCTGGCTTTTAGACAAATAGAATATTCCTAACAAGACTAAAAGGGCACTGGCAACATAGTTTGTCTTCAGGGAGGGATAATGAGGGACTGGGGGAAAAGGATGGGAGGAAGATTTTTTTTCACTGAATATTTTTTACACATTTTGAATTTTTATGCCATGCACCTGTTTACCTGTTCAAATTAAATAACTAGGTACAGGGTTTACACATGGTCTGGCACATAGTAAGCTTTTGATTAACTGTTAGGCCCATTTTATGGAAATTTTCATTCAGTGGATATTTATTGAGGTGCTCCTGCATGCCAGCCATGTGCCAGGTGCTGGGGGTGTAGTAATAAGAAAGACAAGGTCCCTGTCCTCACAGTGGGGGAACTAAGCAAAAGGCAATAAATAAAATAAGTCCAAATTGTGACAAGTGCAACAGTGAAGGAGAGACACAAACAAGGTGAAAATAAGTGAGGTAATTTATATGGAAAAAGTTGGTCTAGGAAAGCCTTCAGGAGGAGGTGACATGCTGGCCAAGACCTAACAGATTCCCAAGCCCACCATGGGAAGGGGGAGCACATTCCAGATAGAGAGAACAGCAAGTACAAAGGCCCTGAGGCTGAAAAGGATACATGGGTTACAGGAATGGAAAGAAGCCAGTATGGCTGGAGCATGGTGGGTCATAGTGAGTTAGGAGAGGTGGGAAGGGCCAGATCAAACAGCCCTTGTGTTATGTATTTTGTAGCCATTGGAGGGTTAGCAGGGCAGCAAAATGATCTGATTTGCATTTAAAAGTCCACATTGGCTGCCGGGTAAAGACAGATTAAGGAGGCAGGGAGACTGACCAGGAGGCTCAGAGAGATGCAGGTACTTGCCCAAGTTCATATAGACTATAAACAGCAGATCCAGGATTCAAACCCAGATCTTGCTGGGAAAAAACTGTGCTTGAAGAGACCTCCCTTAAATACAGGGGTGACAACTAAGGATGGAAGAGAAGCCAGAGCCCAGAGGTCCTTTCGGAAATGGCAATCAAAACAGCCAGAGGTAGAGACCCATCAGGAGAGGGGCCATTTGATCCTGGGCCGTCTGCTTCCTCCCTGGGTCACCAGGGAGCAGTGGTGAGGGAAGAGGTGGGTGGGACACACAAGCCTGGCAGAGCAGACAGAACTTAACGAGGGAAGCAACTGGGAGCCATAACAGGTTTTAGAGCCAAGGCATGACTGGGAGTCAAGCAAGGCTAGACAGGATCAGGGAGGGGCTCACTCACGTCTTTTCTGACTTTTCTGTCCTGCTTCCTCCAGCACCTCCACACTCTCGCTGATCATTTCTTCCAGTCCTATGTGCTCGACTTCGGGGAAAAACCAAAGACACCAAAACACACAGTCAGTGGACGTCCAAGGTGAGCTCCCATTGTCCCTGTGCTGGGGATGATCTGACCATCCATCAAAGGTGGTCGTCAGGTATTACAGCACTCTCCAAGGAACAAGGAAGGAAATGCAGGCTAAGCCAAGACCCCCCCAACTTACTGAAAATGTCTTTGCTCAGGCCCTCCAGCTGGGAATCCTGGAAGACATACTGGTCCAGTTCCGCTGCCCAGACAAGAAAAAGTGCAGTCAATCAACTAGTTCTCACCGAATGCTGGGCAATGCTTATTGCCCAGCCTGGCCTTGGGCTGGGCATCGGGGAACCGTGACCCTCCAGACCTAGCGCACATTGGGGCTCAATAAATGTTTGCTGAATGAATGATCAAATTAATGAAGGAACACTGAAACTTCATGGGCTCTTAATCTAATTGAAGGGGTGATGTGTATGCATACAAATTTATCTATTGCTATAAAGTAGTGCAACACAGCGTAGTAGAGTTGTCTTGAGTTTGAGTTTAAATTCCAGTTCTACTCCCCAATTGCCCTACAAGCTGTACAATCTTGGGTCAGTTACTTAACCTCTGGGCCCCCATTTCCTCATCTGTGTAATGAGAATAAATAACACCTATGACCCAGGGATGGATGGTGAGGGTTAGAGGCTCTGTATTTAAAGCAATCAACACAGTAGCTAGTACACAGTAGACAATCAATGGTGCTTAATTATATGAAGTGGAACATGGCTTGGAGCCAAAGGGAAGACAGTTATCATGGCAAGAGGAGAGAGTGTATATAGTGGGATGGGGCAATCAGGGAGGGCTTCCCAGAGGAAGGGGTCCTGAAGCCAGACCTTGAAAGATGGGGGTGGGGGTAGATTCTGAGAGGTGAAAAGTGTAGGGCTTTCTGGGTAGTGGGGACAGAGTGAGGAGAGGTGTTTGGGAAACTCTTAGAAATAGGTGTCTTCAGTAAAAGTTTCATGTTGGGGAAAGTTAGGACTGGATTTTATAGGCCATGGGGAGCCATAAAAGGCTTCTGAGTGAGGAATGGAGTGAGGGCATAAATGGTGATAATGATGATGGTGATGATAAATATAATGATGATGGTGTTGATGGTAGTGGTGGGGTGGTACCTAACACTCGCTGAATGCTTACTCTTCTCAAATTCCTGCTCTAAACGCTTTATGCACAGAAACTTATTCAATCCTCACAGTGATCCCATGAGGCAGGTGTGATTATTATTCCCATTTTATGGGAATGGAAGCCAATGTAATACTTTGGGGTGCCTCAGATGACTGCATGCCCAGGACCAGAGACTTCAGGAACAGACTCGGGTGAAGCTGCCTCCTCCACTTGCTCCCACTTCCTGTGTAGATGCCCCTAAGGGGAAAAAGCCCCCAAATCCTAAGTGATTTGGGAAAAAGCCCAACTCATTCATTGCTGCCTCCAGTTGTGAGGAAATGTGAATACCCTCAGCCCTAAACATTTCTGCTTCTCCCAAGTAAATTCCCAGGAAGGAAAGGAAGCAGGCAGGTTCTCAGTTCTGTAATCTTTGAGACACATACAGTTACTGCTCCTCTCCATTTTCTGCCCTTGTATGATGCTGGATTAACTATGTGTTGGGGAATGTCTAGCCATGTTCATGCCAGACCTCCTAAGTGATGTGATTCTTGGGATGCCAGGGATGTGATTCTTGGGATGCCAGGAAAAGGGCCACTAAGAACATCTGTGCAGGTATGCCCAGTGTCTGGGCACTGTACAGGATGCCCAGGCAAAAGGGCAAATGGGGGCAGGAATCCAGCCTTCACTTTGATAGCCAAGCTGTTACATCTTAATGGGGGCTGCATCCTCTAGAAGAAGGGGCATCTTTTTCTAATTCAACAAAGCCTCTGTATGAGACAGTGGTGAACCTGGTAAGGAGGGATCCTTCACCCCCCACAAAAAACAACAGAAACACCTCTCCCCAGAGAGTCCCAAAGAGTTCTGCCCTTGTCTGAAAACTGTAGGTCTTTTTCAAGCTGCAAACCAGCCTCTCAGCTTGAGCCTTACCAAACCTCCCCACTCTAGATACTTTCCCTCTTGTGGTGAAAAATAAGGACTTTGAATTTCAGACCTACCCATTACTATCTCTAATGCAGCCTTGGGTAGATTCTTTATCTCTCTAAACCTCAATTTCCTCATCTGTAAAATGAAGATACTAATAGTATCTACTTCCTTTGTTTTTGTAAGGCTTCAATATGATAACACATGCACAGTGGTTTGCAGGCCACAAGTGCCCCCCAAAGGTAGTTATTACAAATACTAGAGTAGTTTAGCTTAGGAGCTGAGGAGAAAGGGAGGGAGGGAGGGGCATATGATATGGGCTTTGTGGGAAGGAAAGAAGAGCAACAAATAGAAAAATGTATAGAAATGGAGACAGAAGATGGAAAAGTGAGATTTGTTTGCCTGGTGCTCATTAGTGAAGGGCTCTATTTCCCTACCTTTCTCCATCTCCCTTCTTTCCCCGATTCTCTGTCCTTTTAGCCCTCGCTCCCCATCCCCCCCTTGCCCCGATTTCTGAGGGAGGGCCTGGAGGCTCCTGGTGAATGGGTGAGATTAACAAAACAGATAAAAGAATCTTTTCCCTCAATTGTCCTTTTTCTGGGTTCATAATGCTTCCTCACCGATATTGGCATAAGCCTCCCTGGTCTCTTCATCACCTTCCATATCACACAACAGCCTGCTGAACTGTTCGCAGTTGATGGTGTCCGTATCAGGTTCTGGGGGGAAAAGCCACTTGGATGAAGCAGGAAAGATCTGGGAAGAGGGCTGGTGGGGACGGAGGGAGAGGCAGGGCGGGCTGGGAGATATTTCCATTAGGAGCCAGCGTGGCAGGGAGTTGGAGCTGTTCGTGGTGCTGACCGGAATTCCACAGCCAGGACTTCCCCTTGTTGCCATCTCTACTGCAGGCAGAGGGGTGGGGAGGGACTTGGAAGGGGCCAGAGGGAGGAGAGCCCACCTGAGCAGAGCTCTAGCTCTTCTTCTCCAGCCAGGTCCATCCGGTCATAGAGGTGGTAGAGATGCAAAGGGTCAGCATTGCTGTTGAGAAGCTCCAGGTACCCACCTTCTAGAGGCCCCAACTCCATGGTTGTGTGCTGTCCACTGCCTGGAAGGGAGATGCACTCAGTTAGCTCATGGGGTGTTGGAAAGATGCAGGGAATTAATACCTATCACAGTCTCCAGCTGGGTCTCTTGGTGAAGGCCAGGGTTGGCAGAAGCCAAAGAAAGTGAGCAAAGGTTCTCATTCAGCACCTCTTATGTGCTCAGGGCAGTGGGGAGAAGAAGCCCTATGTCCTTCCTCCACAGAACCTACAGTCACACTGGGAAGATGCCCATGACATAGAAAAGAGAACTGGAGAAGTGTAGATTCAAGACCTCTCATACCTGGGAGCCAGGAGACCTAAGTTCTGCTGCTGGCACTACCATGAATGATAACAGCTAAGATGTACAGAGCACCTACTATGTGCCAGACACATGGTCTAGCACATTTAATCCTCACATCAACAACCGTATGAGGTAGGTACTATTACTAACCTCATTTTACACATGAGTAAACTGAGGCTCGTAGAGGTGAAGTGACCTACATAAGGTAACCCAAGTCCAACCAAGATTTAGTTCTGGGCAGTCTGATTCATGGACCTGCATTTAAGTGTTATGCTCTCCTGCCTTGGATGACCTCAAGCAAGTCTGTGCTCCTCTCCATGCTTCAGTTTCCTAATCTGTAAATTGAAAGAGTTGGGGCATATTTCCTCTAATATCTTTCATTATTAATTGTTGGAGGACATATCAGATGCCTTAGGTTCTACTTCATTTAATCTTCAAAACAACCCTGGCTGTGTCCACACAAAAACTTGTATACAAATGTGCATAAAAACATACTTCATAATAGCCAAAAAATGGAAACAATTCAATGGCCATCAATGGATAAATGGATAAACAAAATGTGGTATATCCGTACAGTGGAATAGTACTCAGACATAAAAAGGAAGAAAGTACTGATACATGCTTCAACATGGATGAAATTTGAAAACATCCTGATAAGTGAAAGAAGCCAGACACAAAGGCACATCTTGTATGATTCCATTTATATGAAATATAGAGAACAGACAAATCTTTGGAGATAGAAAGTAAATTCGTAGTTGGCTACAGTGGAGGGAGAATTGTGGAGGGAAATGGGGAACAATTGCTAGTGGGTATGAGGTTTCTTCTGGGGGAATGATGAAGTGTTCTAAAGTTGGCTGAGGGTTGGTTGCACAGCTGTGTGAATATACCAAAAAGGCCATTGAATTGTACACTTTAAATGGGTGAATTGTCTGACATTTGAATTATATCCCAATAAAGCTGTTAAAACAAAACAAAACACTGGCACTGGGAGGTAGGCATCATGGTCTCCCTTTTGCAGGTGAGCAGCGCGAGGCTCAGAGAGGATAAGCAGCCCCCTGATGTGCAGCTCTTGCTGGCTAAAGCCAGTGTGAAGCGTCACCTGCGTGGCTCCAATGACCCCGCCCTACTCTCTAGTGCAGGGAGTCTGTGATTCCATGGTCTGTTCATTTCTTATTGCTACTGCAACAAAGTACCACAAGCCTAGTAGCTTGAAGCAACTGAGTCTTATTCCCTCACAGTTCTGGAGGCCAGAAGTCTAAAATCAAGGTGCAGGCAGGGCCATGGTCCCTCTGGAGGCTCCAGGGGAGAATCCTTCCTTGCTTCTTCCATCTTTGGGAATTGATGGCATTCCTTGACTTGTGGCCCATCACTCCATTCTCTGCCTTAGTGGTTACATCACCTCCTACTCTTCTGCCTTTCTCTTAAATGGACATTGATTTAGGGCCCACCCAGATAATCCAGGATATTAGTTCAAGATCCTTAACTTAATTACATCTGCAAAGACCTTTTTTTCCCCACATAAGGTAGCATTCAAGGTTCCAGGGATTTGATGTGGACATATCTTTGGTGGGGGGGGCACTATTCAACCCGCTATACTTGGGATGCAGATATATGCTGGAAAGAATCAAAAGAAGCTTCTTGGAGAAGGTGAGAAGAGAGCTGGCCAGAGGATCTAAGACAGCCTTCTGAGTGCCCAGCCTGGGCCAGAATAAAATGAAACTGAAGCAGGGAAAGGTTGTGAGAAAACACACACGCACAACTTACCACCACCTCCCCAGGTGTTTCTTCTCCTTTCACTCATCAACAACTCTTACTAGCTCTGGAGGGTCTCGACACAGACCCACATATCACAGAGAATGAACTTTCCAGTCCAACGAGAGGCCCTGGCCGGGGCGGACTGTTTATAATGGGTTGGGTGGGGGCTACAGGAACACAAACATAGCAGGCTTGCGTTAAAGGCCCAGCCAACCATGACTGGAGGAAGCAGAACTGAAAGATGGGGCCACCACCTCCCGTTTCTTGGAGGGGGGCCAAGGCCGGGAGGTGCGGGGAGGGTTCCACTTCTTCCAACAAGTTGTCCTGGGAGCCAAAGAAGCAATCTACTGTTCTGTCCAGGGTGGTGAGAGAAGACCTCCCTGTCCCAAATCTTGCCTGCTGCCTGCCTCCCATTTTTCAGTCTGTGGTCTTTATTGCGAGCCTACATTGTAGCCATCTGCCTTTCTCCAGACTGTGGCATCTGGGGACAAGAGCTCAGGACGAACCCCAGCAATTCCATGAACGAAATGTGTGACTTTAGTCAAGTCACTCAAATTCTCAGTTTTCCCACAAGGTCAGCCAGGGACCTTCAAGCTCAATCTCCTTCATCCTACAGAGGAGAAGATGAGACCCTGAGAGGGGACATACCTTGCACGAGGCCCAAGAGTCTGCCGGTGGTGGAGCCTGCACCTGATCCCCTAGCACAAGACTCCCAGTCCACGCTCTTTCCTGCCAATCAGAATATATCCAGTCAAATAAGCACCCCCATTTATCTAGGCTCAGAAATAGAGACTGGGTCCCATCACAGATGGGCAATGGAGGGAGGTACAGTGGGGAAGAGCCTGAAGAAGTCTAACTTACTGACAAACTCAGCTTCAAACATTGGACAGCACCACCAAATGTGATCAAATACCAGGGCAATACACTGACAGTAGAGAAAGAAGGTAACTCCTTTGAGCTTTTGGAGTCAAACCGCCTGACTCTGAAACCACTCCTATCTACCAATTCACCACAACCTGGGAATTTCATTTTTTAAATCTCTTGAAGCCTCAGTTTCCTCATCTTTATTTTTATTTTTTGGCCACGTGCACAGCTTGCAGGATCTTAGTTCCCTGACCAGGGATTGAACCCAGGCCCCCTGCAGTGGAAGCGCAGAGTCTTAACCACTGGACCGCCAGGGAATTCCCTCAGTTTCCTCATCTGTAAAATGGGAATAATAATACTTGGTGGCTCATAGGGCTTAGGTGAGTTAATTCATGTAGAGCCCTTAGGGAGGTGACCGTCACTTAGTAAGTGCTTAATGAATGGGAGCATAGGACAGCACCCAGCACACACTTGACGAGCACAACGTGGGTGATGGTCATTATTATTATTATTAATTCACCTCTTACCTCTGTGAGATTGATAAAGGGATCCTTTCTCTTCCATTCCTGCGTTACCACATTGTGAAGCCAAGCTTTCTGTTCTTTTGCAATAAGGAGACCCTGCAACCTCCATAGGAACAAGCAAGCCCCAGAGGCAGCAGTGCAACCTGGCAAGTCTGCTCTCAGACACCCCCAACATACACCTCAGCACCTTCCTGCATCTCCAAGACAAAGCCTGCATCTTACACATTTCCTCTTGACCAGACAAAGATTTGCAGCTCACAACAGACTTCTGCCTCCAGCCCCCAATCTGAGCTCACAAAGAGCCCTAGGGAGAAGGCATGTGGAGTATTATGCCTATTTGACCAAGGAGGATACTCAGACACCTCGCTGAAATGGCCTGTCCAAGGTCACCTGGTTGGAGAACTTGAGTTTGAATCCTGGCTGGGAGACCTTAGGCAAGTGACTTAACCTCTCTGAGTATCAGCTTTCCCACCACTAGATTGGGATAATGATACTTACCTTGTGGGACCATCAAAATGCCAAGAAGGGCTCTGCGTTGTGTGCCAGGCACACAGGAGGCCCACGGTCAAAGGAAGTCCATTATATTGGGAGCCTGAGAATCTAGGCTTGCAGTTTAGAGCTCCCCAAAGTGCCATATCGCCTCCCATTCATATCAAAATCAACTTGGCCTGGGACCTCCCAGGGTTCCCACAACCATGTTTCCTGTGTCTCTAGATGCTTAGGAAGTGCTTTAGAGCCTCCTAACTGGACTCTTTCCTCCTCCTGCAATTCCAGAGCAGGCTGGAGGCAGAGAGCCCTGACCGCCTCACTGCAGAGGAGCGAGTCCCTGTCAGCTGCCCCAGCACAGGACAGATCCAACAGCCGAGGAGCCCTTGAGTGCAAGAACCCTTCCTCTAGCTCACCTACCCCCGGGCTCCAGCCTGTGGCAGTCTCTCTCCATCAGTAGGACTGATGGTGCCTAGCTAGAATTCATAGGTGCCCTCTGAGTGCCAGGTACCAAACGGCATGATTTATAGACATTATACCGTTTAGCTGAACTCACACATTAGCTATTTGTATTTCCATTTCTCAGATGAAGAAACAGGCTCAAAGAGAAGAGTAATGAGCTGGGATATGAAGCAGCTGCCTGGCACCAAGGCTCAGCTTCTTCCAGGCTCTGGCCCCCTGGCCACCCTGGGGAGGTGCCTTCACCCGGAGCGAGGAGGCATGGGTGGCAAGACGAGTTCTCCTTTTGAGGAGCTGTCTGGGGTGCAGCAGAGGAGTGGGCTGTGCCTTTCTGGTAAGTGGGCAGTATTTTTAGAAGGTTCTCTTTGGACCCGCCCTTCCCCCTAGGCCACCACCTTCCACATCCAACTTGAGAAAAAGTTCTTAATCCTTTTGCCACCAAAAGTCCCTTTTGGGGTTTGTTTCCATCCCCATTTCACACTACACTGCAGCTTTTGAAAGCACATACACACCAAAATCGTTTTTGAAATAAAGGTTCATTCCTCTCTCCCCTGAGGGAAATCAAGCATTACCAGAATGTTCTAGCTCAGACCTTGATATTCAGTTTCTGCAGCCTTTCTGTGCTCCATCTCTGCTGGGGAGAGTCTTTTGTGTCTGGGGTTGCGCTGGATGCTCTCTATTTACTATCTTGTTTCAATTGTCGCAATAGTCCTGGGAGATGGCATTATTGCACACATCGTACAGATGACGACAGTGAGGCTAGGCTCAGTTATCAGCTACCTTCTTCCCAGGGAGCGGGGTGTATCCTTGAAGGTCTGAGGAGGCACTCAGAGGGAGAAGGGGACTCCTTTGCTACCCCAAAGCCTTCAGCACTGCTATGCACTGTGATGAAAGAGCATGAGAAGAAATACTTCCCTACTTGTTGACTGGGATCTTCTCCTGAGGAAGGAATGGAAAATCTCTGAACCATGTGTCTAGAGACATGGGTTTGAGTTCCAGCTCTGCCTTTGATCTTGAATACCATTCTCTACCCTTACGAGCTTTAGTTTCACCAACTGGGTGTGGGAGCCCACTCAGATGAGGCATTTGGGGATTCTAGATTCCTCATTGCCTATCGGCTTTCCCCCCTGCCTTTCCCCAAAGGCCCCCTAACACCACTCTGCTCCCCAACTTCATGACAAGCTGCTTCTGCAGGCCACATGGTGGCCAGAAGCCAGGAGCCCAGGGTTACTTATCTACCACAACCAGCCCCCAGTCAGCATCTCTGTGGATCAAACAAGTTCCTCTTTGCTTCTTGCACCCTGTAGCCCTCCAGATAAACTCAACAAGACACCTTGCACTTTTTTTCTCTCCAAACCTATAAAACAATGATTTACTGAGCATCCCCTGTAAGAAAGTCACTGCGCTCAGTTCTCCGGGGACCCTAGAGAGGTTTAAAACATAGCCCCTGACAAGAAGCTTGCAGTGTAGACCCAGATGATATTTTAGAAAAGAGACAAAATGTGTTGATAATGGTACAGTGGTTAAGAGTGTGTTGGGGGACTTCCCTGGTGGCACAGTGGTTGGGAGTCCGCCTGCCGATGCAGGGGACACGGGTTCGTGCCCCGGTCCGGGAAGATCCCACATGCCGCGGAGCGGCTGGGCCCGTGAGCCATGGTCACTGAGCCTGCGCGTCCGGAGCCTGTGCTCCGCAGCGGGAGAGGCCGCAACAGTGAGAGGCCCGCGTATGCAAAAAAAAAAAAAAGAAAGAAAAAAAAAGAGTGTGAGCTCTGGGTTCAAATTACAGTTCCACACTAACTGTTAGACCTCAGATAAGTTATTCAGCCTCTCTGAGTTGTGGAATCTATTGCCTTTAGGTGGCATAGCGTCAATCTCAGTAGGTTGCTATGACTTGCTTAAAGCGACATAGCCAAGAAGTGCTACTAAGATGTAAGTTCCAGAACGAAAGCAGCAAGGTGTCACTTGCCACCGTACAACTGGCAAAGATTAGAAAGCTGGGCAACGCCAAGGGGTTGGTGGGAGTGGACGTTTGTGGCCACCTACAGAACAACCTGGCACCACTTAGAATACCTAAGGATGCAGAGATCCTACAACCCAGTGATTCAATTCTTGGGTATATACATACCAAAGAAATGCTCCCACAGCTCCACAAGGACACCCATCCGAAGCTGCTCACCTCTGTGCTATTTGTGGTGACCAGGAGTTGGAGGCCACCTGGGTGTCTATTGCCAGGGGAAGGACAGTACAAAGTAGCTGCTGCCATCTGTAGAGGGCGATGCAATAGTTAGAAGCAACAGACCAAGTGAACATGGAGGTGGATCTTAATAACATAGTACAGGGACTTCCCCGGCAGTCCAGTGGTTAGGACTCTGCCTTCCGGTGCAGGGGGTGTGGATACGATCCCTGGTTGGGGAGCTGGGATCCCACATGCCTCGTGGCCAAAAAACCAAAACATAAAACAGAAGCGATATTGTAACAAATTCAATAAAGATGTTAAAAATGCCACATCAAAAACAAATCTTAAAAAAATATATAACATAGTACAGAGTGAAAAAGTAAGAAGCAGAATGAGCTCCGATAGCCCAATTCTAGATGTGCAGAGTGACATACAGGCACATAAAAAAAGCAACACGTATTTAAGAAGAACACATGCAAACAAAAGGATACACCCTGAGTGCATTCGAATGGGTGCCCAGAAAGAGGAAAGAGAATGGGGGAAAGGGAAATTAACTTAGAGAGATGCCTCATGTGGACCAAAGATCATAGTGTACTGCGAATTGAGATATGAAGTTAACCGAAGATTGAAAGGCTCCTGAAGTTAAAAAGAAACAAAACAAAACAAAACCAAAAATGATGGAAGCCTCGTGGGGCTTCTGTGTTTCTGTGGCTCACCAAAAAAGGCCTGACACATGTAGATGCTCAAAAAGGAAGAAAACTGCACTCTTGCCACCCAGTAGGCTGTCCAGGGATGGGGGGATTTGGGCCCAGGAGCCCCCAGTCCTGGGGGAGGAGATGAGAACGTGCAGGACTTGGAGATGAACAGGGAAAGGTGGGCACCATCTGTAGAGGAGGAAGCCCTAGCGCTCTGGCCCCCGTTGCTGGTCCCGTAGGGGCAACCCAGGAAAATGAGGCAGAGAGGACTTCCGGAAACTGCTGGTCTCACTGAAGACTTTCACTTCCTGGAGAGGCTTGTGGAGGTCACAAGAGACAGAGTGGAAACTAAGGTATTTGGCAATGCTGAGGGGTAACGGGGCTGGAAGGCAGCTGGAGGTTCTAGTCACTTCTCCTCCAGGCGGGGAGATTGGAAGGTGTGTGTATATGTGTGTGTGTGTGTGTGTGTGTCTCCTATTACATCTTCCAATGTAATAGGAGCCAGCAGAGGTCTTGAAATATTGTAATTGGGTGGCTTTGGTGCCTGACTCTGACCGTAGGCTCCTCCTCTGCACCAAAGGGGGCTTGGCTTGGAGTATGGATTCAAAATGAAGAGTGACTCAGGCCTATAGGCCTAGGTGTTTTGTTTCCCAAGACAATTTGTGTGTGTATATGTGTGTGTTAATTACCATCGCAATGTCTCCATATAGAATATACAATTAATTGTTGCCAAAGACCCCACTGCTCCCTATTGCATTCTGCTGGGTCCCATTGGGCACAGTTACGGCCCCTTAGGCATTTGGGTTTGCAACTGTTGGCCTGCAGGCCTTCTAAGGTCACGTCTATCTCTGATCTGCTGGAAATGGGATGGATGGGTGATTGGGGAAGGGAAAGGCAGGGCTGAATTCTGTCCTGCCCCATGGTGGGATTGGGACGCACATGAGGGTGTCTTCCAACAGAAAGGCTTGGAGGGGACTGGCCCTGAGTGCCCAAACTGGCCAGTTCCACAAAGGAAGGAGCAGGAAGCATGGGAGTTGTGGTATCTGGGGTGCTGGGTGTGTTTCCCCAGCTCTGGCACCAGCTCAGACTGAAAAGGGATTAGGAAATAAGCTGTCTGGGAACCACAGGGCACAAAGAGTTATTCCCCATTGGACCTAGCCTGCTGCTTCACCTCGCCCTCCTCAGTTCCAGCCCCCTCAAGGATCTTGGCATTTCCATCATAGCTCTCCAGCCTCTCTGGGCTGAGACTAGCCTGTGCCCGGATAAAGGGGCCTCAGAGCAGGAAAGCTGGAAATGGAAGCAAGATGGGCTCCACTCCTCTCCACAGAGCTTCTCAGCAGTTGGAGTGAGGGCAGAGGAAATGGACTGATGCAGCTATGGATCGCTGAGTTTACAACAGACTGGTGAGACAGGCTCCACACAGGGAGTCATGAGACCTGAGATCTGCGCCCTGCTCTGCACCTGACAGGCTATGTGACCCTGGGCAAGCCCCTTTCCCTCTCTGGTCCCCAGTGGCCTCATCCGTTAAATAAGAATGTCATGCTAGAACAGCGGCTTTCAAATGAAATTGTACAAGGAGCCCAAATCCCAGAACAGGTGATAATGGAGCTATTCAATTAAAGGGGATGGGGGTGAGGTGGGGGTGGGAAGCAGAACCCACCCCTCCCCAAAAGGGGCTGCACAGAAGACAGTAAAAAAGACAACTCCAGATGACAGTTTAAGCCTTGGCCACCAGATGCTGTCTGATTTGACAATTTCAAAAAAAAAAATGTAGTAGATTCTGTGGTGTGCTACAGTCCCTTAAGGACCAACTGCTAGAGGGCAACGGGCTCACAGGTCACAGCTCAACCTCTCTGGGGGGATTTCCCTGGTGGTCCAGTGGTTAAGACTCCATGCTTGCACTGCAGGGGGTGTGGGTTCGATCCCTGGTGGGGTCGCTAAGATTCTGCATGCCACGCTGTGTGGCCGAAAAAACAAACAAACAAACAAACAAGAACAACTCAACCTCTCTGGGAATAGCCCAAAGTCACACCCTTTTCCAATCACTGTGCCCACGTGCAGTGATAGCTGCCTGTAGGCGTGCAAAGGTCTGGTCTGGGAGTCTCAATCTGGGATAACCCTGGCCGTCCCAGCTTCAGCCCTCCCCACGGGATCGGCTGAGACCTCTCTTGTGACTGTATTGCAGCCCAACTCCTCACTCTGCCCAATGCTGCTTCTTCCCTTTCCCCCAGGGGCCCTCTCCCCAACCTGGAGACCTCTCCCCAATAAACGTCCCATGTGCAAATCTCCATCTCTAAGTCTGCTTCCCAGGGAACCCCACCTGAGACAACTTGGTTCTGTTTTTCCTCAGGTAGGGCCTGGAAATCATACGGAAGCCCACAAAAGACCCCACAGAGACCACCTCTGAGCCCTTGGGCAAGCCACCTATCCTCTCTGGACTCCCTGGAGGACATCCACCTCATCACAACTTGGAAAATCTTGGAACTCAGACAAGACAAGCTCGGCTGTTGAGTGTAGTGCCTGTAAACGGTACAGTTACTGGGGCTGAGGAGCCCGACGGTCCTGGGGGGAGGGGGAGGGGAGGAGGGCGGAGACAGCTGGAAGAGCTGCAGCCAGGGGAGGAGGGGGCCCCAGTGCCTGACCAGAACGCAAGCCTCCCCGACCTCCGCGTGGCCTTCCCTCTGCAAGCCCCAACCTTCCCAGCTGCAGTCGGTGAGCCGAAAAGGAGTCCAACAAGTTTTTCCTGGAAGAAAACCAGAGCTGGGTGCTGGAGTGGGGAATGAGGGGCTTGTGGCTGCAGTTAGCAAAGCCAGGCTCCCAAATCCAGTCCTAACCCCCAGCTTGGCCTAACACGGCACCTAAGCCTGCGGCAGGCCCTTCGCTCCGTGCTGGAGACTCCGAGGTAAATAAATCACGTCCTAGCCCTGCCTGCCAGCATCTGGTGACAGTTAGCAAGCTTGGCTGTGAATCAAAATTGCCTGAAGTGGGTGCTAAACACACGGCAGCTGGACCTCACCCCCTGAGGCTCTGACCGTAAGTCTGGGGTGGGGTCCAGAAATCTGTATTTTTACATGAGCATCGCCCTTGGGCACCCCCTCCTCCAACACACTCACATACACACACTTGCCTTGTGGTGACTGAGAACTTAGATAGGTTTTATTTCCAAGGCAGCCTGAGTGTCCACTTGCCGAGAAGACATTGCCTCTCAGTTTGCATGGCTCTACGGCTTTTCCTTCCTCCAAGGGAACCTTCCAGATCCTGCATTGCTACCACCTTTCTACTTCTCCCCAGCTGGAAACCCCAAGACTCTGCGCTTAGGTTAGGTTGGTCCCCAATTCCCATATTTTTCCTTCCAAAAGTCCCTCAGCAGCCATCCCCTTGACCTAGTAGCCCCATCCCCCGAGCCTAGATTGTTACAAGAGCTACTAGGTCTTTCCGCTAATCCAGAGTCTTCCAAACTTCAGACATTCGCCTACCTCCTTTACAGTTTTTTTGGTCATATCTGCATACCACCTTGGGTAAATTGTATAATTTACCCAAGCATTTTCCTTAAATTAACTTGAAAAAAACCCAAACATATTTATTTTAAAAGAAAATTTTCTAGAATTAAAAGCAGGGATGCAAATACATACTTGTCCACAAATGTTTGTAGCAGCACTATTCACAAAAGACAAAAGATGGAAACAACCCAAGTGTCCGCTGACAGATGAATGGATAGAGAAAATGTACTCCAGCCACACAATGGAATATTATTCAGCCATGAAAAGGAACGAAGTTTTGACACATGGTTGAACCTTGAAGATGTTATGCCAAGTGAAAAAAGCCAGACACAAAAGAACAAATGTTGTATAATTCCACTTATGTGAGTCACCTAGAGTGATCAAACTCATAGAAACAGAAAGTGGAAGGGTGGTTGCCAGGGCCCGGGGGCAAGGGGAGAATGGGGAGTTAGTGCTTAATGGGGACAGAGTTTCAGCTTGGACCATGAAAAAGTTTAGGAGATGGATGGTGGTGACGGCTGTACAACATCGTGAATGTACTTAATGCCGTTGAATTGTACACTTAAAAATGATTACCTTGCTAAATTTTATGTTTAAAAAAGATGAAAACTTTCTTTCACTACCTTGCATGAAAAAAAAAAACCCCAAACAAAAACTGCAGTCTCACTTGCCATTGAAAGCAAAACAACGTTATCAAATTAATATCAGCTGCCCTCCCACTTTGTTAAAAAGAAACATTAGTATTAGTGCTGCCATCATGCCCACTCACAAAAGAAGGAGGATTAAAAGAGAATCAGAAAAGCCCAATGTCCTCCCTCTGAGGACCAGTGTCAATCAAGGCTTCTCTGAGAATTGTCCTTGGACCATGGATCACGTATGTGCTACAGTCTTTGGAAACACAACGGACGTGTGCCCAATGACAACCTCTCAGATCTTTCTAAACGATCCCTCTAGAATCTATAAGGGTTACACCAGGCACATGTGTATTCTTTGGTGGTTTTTGCAAAGTGCTTCTGTGCAGGTCAGGAAATCATCAAGAAAGCACTTGTGTCTTATCTTATAGATGCCCCTCGGGAGGGGAAGTCAGTTACTCAGGGTGACTGATGCCACGTCTGAAAGCCAAGTACATAAGCTTTACCCTCTCCCTCAGGCCACTTCCCTGATTGCCCAAGACTGACCCCAGGCCTTGGAGCAGGGTCCCTGTGTTAATTTTCTGATTCTACCCTCCACAAGGTACTAGATGCCAGGTCCCTGCCATCAGACAGACTTTGCTGTATCAACAAGTCTCCCTCTGACTATCCAGGACCTGCCCTGTATTTGTGGAGGCTCACACCTCCGCCCAGGTACTGGATGGGCTCTCAGTGGACCTGGTTTCAAATCCTGGTTCCGCTAATAACTTGGCTATGTGGACTTTGACAAAACCTCCCAGGAAGTCCCCAGAGGTTTTGTAACATGGAGTAGGTACTGCGGTTGGACCTCAGTGCCTTTCAATGTATGTATGACCTCTGGACCTCTGAGATAGGAATCACACACACACACACACACACACACACACACACACACACACACACACACACACACACACACACACATCCCATAGCCAGTTAACCTGCCATTGGAAGCGCCACCCCAGGCCCAGTCAATGGGATCTGGGGGTGGGGGCTGGGAACCCGCACTCTAAACAGCCTTCTGGGTGATTCCCACATGTGGGAAGCCTGGGACCCCCTGGCTCAGTCGTCTCTGAGGACCCTTCCACTCCATATTCTGGGACCTTGGAGACCAGGTCCTTGCCTAAGGCAGGCTGGGATTTGGAAAGTGATGATTTGCTGGGGTCTCATCTTCTCCATTTTCAGCTCCACCAGCCCCTAGAGCAAGAAGCACTAATTTCCTTAACTTCCTGATTGGCTGGGAATGGTATTTCTTTTGGGGGGGGGTGGGGTGGAGTGGCACATAGATGGAGGACTTCCTGTCAAATTTAGGAACTCCTGGCCGCAACTGGAGGTGGGGCACTTATGTCCCCTCCCATGTGTCACCTAGGGTGGAGAGAGATGCTGTGGGACTCAAGCGAGAACTGCGGTTTTAAGGGTCCCAGACAGAGCTAGACATGGTGGCTCCAATTCTGATATTCTGGGACCCCGGACAGCCCCACCCCAATCCCTTTCCGGAGGCCCTTAGTTTCTCTCCTTAGAGGATGTGGCTCAGGACCCCAACTTGCGGTAGAGATGCGGACTGTCAAACACAGTCCAGGAAAGACCCTGCCCCCCAAGATGGTAAAAGAGAAGTGAGGATTTCTCCAATCCGGCGTTTAAATGTCTCCCCATAGCCCTCCCTGCGCTGGGGACCCCACCAAGAGGGCCGGGTACCCAGACTCCAGAGTCAGAGCGGGAACG
Organism: Delphinapterus leucas; assembly: GCF_059928025.1. NCBI lineage: Eukaryota > Metazoa > Chordata > Mammalia > Artiodactyla > Monodontidae > Delphinapterus > Delphinapterus leucas. The sequence goes on from NC_143143.1 coordinate 29,323,490, forward strand.
TGATTCAAGAGGGAAGCTGAGGCTCAGAGAAGGGCAGCCCCGGTCCTAGGTCCCCCATAGAAGAAAAGCCTGTGTCTCCCTCCACGCGGCCCTAGGCGCTTCTTCAGATTCTAGGACCCGCAGGGAGACTGTCTACTGATCGTTTGGCCACACCGCCTCCCTTCTCTGCGTGCTCCTTCTGTGTCCCAATCTCTCTGCAGACGCTGCCGCTCCCACCGGCTCTCCCCGCCGCCTCCCCTGGGCCCCGGTGCTCTGGGCAAAGCAGCCCAGCTCCGGGTTCCCCGCTCCCAGTTCCTGCGTGGAATCCTTCCAGGGATGCTGGAAACGAGGAGCTTCTAGGGTGTGCACTCCGCACATTACCTTCCTTCTCTTCCCAGCCTTGCTGTGTGGTCTCAGGCAGGTAGCTACCAGTCTCTGAACCTCTATTCCCAGCCCCACTTCAGGGGCTGCTAAGGGGACTTTGGTTACCTGCCGCTGTTCCCTGGACTTCCGCGCGCTGCCAGTGGCTTCTCCCTCCCGCCAGCTCTGGGGCTGCGGTGAGCGAGCGAGCGAGCTTGGGGAGAGCAGTCGCCTGGCCACCCCAGCTCCACCCACTGTGGCTGCCCTTTTTCTCTTTCACTTTCTCTCTGCAGCAAGGGGCTTGGGCCAGCCCAAGCTGGGGAGTAAGCAGGCACCCGAGCCTCCTCCTGCTGCGCCTGCCATGTGCTTTCTTAGAAGCGCCTAGTCCACCCCCCACACTCCCTGGAGCGTCTAATCAGCTCCTAAAAATGGCCAGTGCCCAGCTTTGGAGGAGGCAGCCTGCCCGTAGGCATATGATATACAAGCCCTGGTTTGCAGGGAGCTCATCCACACCCCTGTCTGGCCCTCAATTTCCCTCCACCTCAGCCCCACCTTGAAGCTGGCAAACCACCCCTGCAGGGCACAGGGGCTTGCTCGCTGAGCCATTCACTCCTGGGAAGCCGGATGCCCTTGGGAGGAAGAGAAAATTCCTCAAGGAACTTCCCTGGCTGGAAATTCAGCCCTGGCAACCCTGAGTTCCCATCACCACTCACCTCCTAGCTGCTTTCCTCTCACCCTTCCTCTTCCAGAGGTCCTGGACCCCTGCTCCATCCACCCTGAGACCTTGGGGAGGTCACCTCCCTTCCCAGGCTTGGATTTCCTCATCTGGTATTGAGGGAGGGGTGGGTCAAGGTGACTTCTGACCTCTCTCTCCCCCTGGAAAACTCCCCCAACAAGCTCTGGCTGCAACCAACAGAGCTGGCAAACTTATCATCAATCTGCAGGTTCAGAGGAAGCCTCACATTTTAGCAGCATCTGAGAAGAGGAGTCCTACAGTCTCAACCACACTAATAACGGGCTCCTATGTGTGTCTTCAGATCCTACAATGCACCAGGCACTGTGCTAGACCCTTTGATTCCTCACCTTTGTCTTGTAATAAGAGTTTCCCCCTAATCGCATTTAACAGCCCAGGAAAACAGACTCAGAGTAGGTTGGGGACTTGTTCAGTGTCACTTCACACCCAGGCAACAGTGCAGCTGCGATTCAAACCTGCCGCGCTGCCTTCAGAGCTGGTACCAGATGTCTGTGCTCTGCTGTCTCTCATCATCTGTCCCCTGTCCCCCACTTTTCCCCCCAAACACCGTTTGGAAACTGGGGAGAGGGCAGCATCGGTCCAGGCGACTGTATTGCTCACCAGCTGGGGCTCAACATCTAGACCAAGGGGCTGACTCTGGCTTTGGTTTCCCTGCTTCCCGGAGATGGGATGGATCTGGCAGGGGTTCCACCCTTCAAGGGCGAGCTCCTCAGTGTTTACCTAGCAGAGAGAGGACCTTGTGGCTGGCCTAGCCGGGTCATGAATGCTGAGAGCTAACAACACGCCCCATGAAAGTCAGCCCTTTAGTACCCTTCAGGCTGATAAAGCCCTCTTACATTCCAGGCATCTGGGCAGACCGAATGTCCCTCAGTGGAAGGAAATGGCAAACCACCTCACTTCTTCCAAAAGCCCCAGCAGGACAAAGACCCCTCTCGCCACCCTCACACCCCAGTTCAGAGCAATGTCTCTGACAATTTGGGACGGCGGGATGAGCTGAGACCTCACCCTAAATCAAGAAGCGTTCTCAGCCCCAACGTCTTGCACCCGCCTTTTTACCTTGGGGCTCTGGCAGGTAGGACCCGGCTGGGCGCGTAGCCAGGCAACGCGTGGTGTGAGAAACAGAGTGAGGCAGCAGCTCCCGGACTCTGGCAGCCCCTCCTGTTGCCCTCAGCCCGCCCAACGATGCCTTCGGATGCCCAGCTCAGAAGCAGGCAGCCTCATCTCTGACCAGTCTCCCTACAAAAGTCTGGAGCCCGCCAAGCCTAAGTAAACATGCAAAGGAAGCAAGTAAGGGACCAGCAGAAAATTCTCACCCTACCAGGTGGTCTGTGCTGTCAGATTTCTCGCATCTAGACATGCTCTAATTTGCCCATGCTCCCTTAAACACGGACTTGCACCTGATGTTAATTTCAGTTCCTTGTTTTGGACCAAATCCGGTGACCGACCTCAGAAGGTTATGAGTTGTCTATTGGAGGGTCTTCAGCACGCTGACATTCTGAAACAACGGCAACCACAGTGGAGCCACGCTGGTGCCAGTTGCCAATATCTGCCATCCTCTGCAGGATGGGGCCGTGGTCAGAGCCCCACAAATGCCTCAAGACAAGCTGAACTAGCTTCCAGCAAACTCCCGGGATTCCACTCCCATCCACCATCCCACCCCCACACCAAATTGCCCTGAATTTCCTTGGAGAACACGAGTGGTCCACTCATCATTTTTATTCTAAGAACATTGGACTAAAACATAAATTACACATAAAAAGGTCTTACCCCCAAATATGGTATACTTATAGCCGCGTGGTTTGGGGGTACCACCTAGATGTGGCGGAGAGACTGTCAGTCTCACGCAGGGAGAAAGTTAGCGCCTTTTTAACTCTCTGCCCAGGCTCCTGGAAACCTTGAGAAGAAAGTCTCAGTTTGGGGCTAAGGAGCTTTTAACACCTCTTCTAATGCGTGATCCACCCATTTCACAGAGAGCAGCCCCCAGCTGCAAGCCTTCCGCAGACATCAGTGTCTGGCTAGAATGGAATAACGTTATTCCTCTCTCCTGTTTCATAGTTACCTTCTATGTGTGGCATTCTTTTTCATTTATGGTGGACATAAACTTTCCTTGGGAAATAAAGTTGAAAAAAAAATGTGAGTAGTTTGGAAAAAAAAACAACAACTGTCCAGCTAAGAATAGCGTAGGTGGTGAAAAGAAATCATGAGGGTGGTACCAAAATGAATGACGATTGGGAAACAATGACTTCATTTTTACAGAAAGAACACTGGATTGGGAGTCTGAAGTGCTATGGTCCAGCCCCTGTGGTTATTAGCGGATGGGTGACCTTGGACCCCTCACTTCCTTTGTGTGGGCCTCAGTTTCTCCATGTGTGAAATGGGGATAATGATGCTTATATTTGTATGGTGATTATTTTTGAAGCAGTTGCTGCTGTCAGAAGTCCCAGGGGGTAAGTAGGCAGACAAATAAGAAAGCTGAGAGTCAATTTGAAACAGTCTTGCTTAGTTAGGCTAACAAAACAGACATGATGAATATGAGAAGTCCCAAGAAGTCTCATCTTCCTCTGACCTGATGTGCCCGGGGAGAGGCACACCTGGCCATTCAGTGAGGCCAACTTCCTGTCCTCAGAGGGAGCCAGCTCTGATGGCCATGGCCGAGGCAGCTCTGAATCAGCTTCGTGGCAGGGCCGAGCTTGGAATGAGAGTCCCCTGGGCCTGGGGTGCACCTGCTTGGCTGCTCTCATCTCTCACCTGGACCACAACAGCAGTCTGCTACCTGGTCTCCCCATGTCCTCCTTCACCTGCCCCCGCCCCAGACCCACACTCCACAAGACCTGAATCTGGTCATGCTGGCATTTCTGAGCAGGGTGACCGCGTGCTAGCCTGTGTTTTAACTGATGGTAGAGGCCGTAAATCGGCACCAGGAGGGCCTTGTATATGTAGACCAGGGAAGAGAGCCATGGTGCCCTGCCAGGAGCCGATGGGGGTCTGAATTCCAGCAGAGGCAGTGGAGGTGAGGAGAGGGGTTGCTGAGTTGGAGTGACAGGCCTCCAGGACTGAGTGGGGGCAGAGGGGTTAAGCCAACCCCAGGGTATCTTCCTATTAAAGCATCCTGCGTGCCTGCTGAGGCTCCTCTTCAAAACTCCCCTAGAGGTGGTGACCATTCTCCAGAGCCCAGGATAAAGCCAATTCCCTTCTGACGGAGGGCCCCTCTCAGCACTGTTGAGGCCAGCCTTGCCCTGGGCACCCAAATTTCTTTGTCTCAAGTCAGGATCCAGCATGACAAAGCTGCAGTCAGAAGCGTTGTTAAAGTTACCAGTCTGGGGTCCCCTGCCAAGTACCAGGGAGAGGAGATGGGGGAACTTGGTCTTACAAGTAGGATTCCTGAAAGCTTGCCACCCCTTTCTGCAGCTGGGCCCTACCTATGTACTTCTGCTCAAGCAGAGGGTCCCCCATCCTCCCCCCAACCCCAGGACCACCCTCCTGCCTCCTCCCATTGGGCTGTATTTAGCCATCCTTCAATGCCCAAGTTCCCACTTTCATCACCTTTCCAGCTAACAACAACCTCCTGCCCTACTCATTTTTAGCAAACTTGCTGCCGCGTATTTGGCAACACATGGTGAACTTCCTATTTCATGAGTATCCCCCCTGCTGCCTCTGATTAGGTCACAAGGTCCTTAATGTCTGTCTTACTGTGTTTGATTTTCTTATTTAAAAGACACAGGACTCCAAGATTGGTTGAGCGAATGGATGGCGTTTGGATTTGAATGATCAAGGCAGACAAGCTCCACATGGATGGAGAGTCCTACCTTACTGAGTTTTAAGTGTCTTTTCTTATGTTTGTTTGTGACCACCCCCCTCATTTCTGACAGATGCTAAGTAAATGCTTAAGGAGGAGAGAAGAAAGGAGGTGAGAAAGAAAGGAAAAGAGATCGGTGGAGAGGTGGGTGAGTAGATAGAAAAAAACTGGTATGTAGGCAAATTAGGCAGGTAGGAAGGTATCTGAGAATGTAGGCCTGTCCGTGGGCAAAGGTACAAGTGGATTAGTAGGTAAGAAGGCAGGTAAGTAAGCTGGTACATAAATATACAGGCAGTCAGATAAATGAAAGATTGATAAATTGATAAGTAGATAGAAGTAGATAGTAGATGTAAGTTGTTGAATTGGTAAGTAGATATTAGTAGGTGGTTAAGTAGACCAGGTAGTTTCAGGGTAGGCAGGTAGGTGGATGGGCAGGTAGGTGGAGAGACCAATAAATGGTAAGTAAGGACACAGGTGAGCTGCTCAAGGTAACAACAAAGAACAGAAACAGTCCCTGGTTGAGTCAGGTGCCAGACTTGGAGCCAAGCTGAGTATAGAACAGGCCACTGGTCAGCCTGGGAAAACCCATGGGGACGCGCCCACTTCCAATGCAGGTGCTTCTACTTCTGCGGCTCCTGCGGGTGAAGGTGAAGTAGGTCTGACCAGATGGGAAGCTACTCAAGGTGAAAAAACAAGTGGTCCTTGCCAACACATCTCCTTCCAGGAGTCCACAGAGGCTCCCTGATCAGGGATCAGAGCAGGAACAGGTTTGGGGAAAGGAAGGTGTCAGACAAAGGGAGGGCGCTGCCCCCCTCCCCTCTGAGTCCTGGCTCTGGGGACTCTCATCCTAAGAGGCAAATGGGGAAGGAAGTGGGAGGAAGAGCTTAGCAGCCTGGGGTGTGTCCCTCCCTTTCCAATAAATCAGGCAACATCCTAGAAGGAGTCTTTGTTCTGTGGTTCCTAGAACAGAGTCTTCACAGGCAAAAGTACCACATCGTGAAGACACAGAGCGACAAACCAGCAAAGGAAAGCCGAGAAAAACAATAATATATAAAACCATAGCAGGGGCGTCCTACAGCCTCTGAGAAAGCTCACCCCAGGAGCACCGCTGTGCCTCCATTCGCAAGCCTGAGGTCGGCTGGGTCTGACCTTGCCACAGTCATCCTTCTGTGCGCCTTGGGTCTGTGGTTACCCCAAATGCCACCCTCGAGGCTGACGAGTCAGAACGAGCTTTCCTCTTGCCAGGAATGCAAGTGCCTTATTCTGGATGATGTCACTGAATTCTCAGAATAGCCACTCTGGATGCTAGTATCACCTCCATTTTACAGATGCGGAAACTGAGGCCCAGAGGGGTCCCAGGAAGGGCTCACTTCCATAGCCCTTGGAATCAGGGAGTCACAGCTGGCATGGAGGCCACAGCCCATGTGCTTAACTAATGTGCCAACTTGAGGGTGGGGGGCACATTGGCCCATTTCTCAGATGCACAGAGCACCAAGCCCTCAGCACTGGAGTAGCTGTCTAGATATGACATGGGGGCCCCAATGAGACTGCAGATTCAAACCCCTGGTATATCTTCCCCCTGTCCAATATTCCTGGAGTTATCTGCCAAGAACCGCCTTGGATGGTTTACCAGTTACCATCTCATTTAACCCTCACTATAACCTTGGGAGGTTTATATCACCACTCCCATTTTAGAGATGAAGAAACCGAGGGTCAGAGTGGTTCAGGCATGTGGCCAAGGTTACACAGTTGGTAAGCAGCAGCAGAGCATGGCCTCGGAACCAGAGCTGTCCAGCTTCCCGCCTGGTTCTTTTTCCATCACTGCCATCTAAAATCTCTCTTCTCTGGCATCTGATTGTCCTCCAGGTGTTGTCAGCCACTGTCAGCCAAAGACTGCCTGAGTGTTTGCTTTGATTCCCCAATCAGGCTGCTGAGCTCTGTCAGGACTCTTGGGCCTGCCCCGAGCTTGCCTATGGGCAGGATGCACATGTGCTGCTCTGTGCAGTAGAGTCAATCCCCAAGGTCACGTCCCCAGAAGTGGGCTTCCTACACAATTGCAACTGAAGCATTATAATATCTAAAGGTGACTTCTGAATCATCGGGCTGGTTTCAGTTTGAAGGTGGTCAGCCTGTTTGGGGTAGACTTACGGTATCCCTTTAGGTTATGCAGAAGAGGCAGCCAAGCAGAAAGTGCAGCGAGAGATCCAGACTCATGAGATCCAATATCTCATAGCCCCCCACTCCTAGGCCATGAGCGAGGCAAATCACTTAACCTCCCTGTGCCTCAGTGTACTTACCTGTAAAGTGAGAGTAATGGGACTACACAAGCCACCATGCACCCACCCACCTATCACCCATCCACCTACCCACCTACCCATCAACCATTTCCCTGTCCCCCCACCCAGCCATTCCCCGTCCAATCATCGCCCAGCCACCTACCCACCCACACCCCCATCACCCATCCACCTAACCATCTACCCACCTATCCATCACCCATCCACCTATTCACCACCCATCAACCATTCACCTATCCACCCACGCACCTATCCACTCATCACCCACCCATCCATCCATCCATCTACCATCCCTCAGTCTAACATTTAACAAACACATATCGCACACTTATCCTTTGCCAGGCACTGTGTTAAGCGTTTGGGATGCATCCGTGATGAAAGCATAGATCCCTGCCCACAGGGAGCTTATTTTCTGGTGAGGGAGTCAGACAATAAAAAACAAACATAGGGAATTCCCTGGCAGTCTAGTGGTTAGGACTCCGCACTCTCATTGCTGAGGGCTCGAGTTCAATCCCTGGTCGGGGAACTAAGAAACCACAAGCCTCGTGGTGCAGCCAAAAACCAACCAACAAACAAACAACAAATGTCATACAAAAGAAAAGTATATAGAAGGTGAATGTGTCAATGGGGGAGGGGGCCACTTCTCAGAGTGTGAAGGGGGAGTTGCAATTCTAAATGGAATGATCAGGATAGGTATCCCTGAGAAGGTGACATCTGAGCAAAGATCTGAAGGATTCAAGGATGTTGGCCAAGAGGATATCTGGAGAAAAGAGTGGTTCAGATGGAGGGAATGGCACATGCAGAGGTCCTGTGGCAGAGAGCGCGCCTGTCCTGTCCCAGGGACAGTGAGGGTGCCAGCACGTCTGGAGAAGATGAGAAGGCAGGAGTACAGGATGGGAGCAGAGCAGTGATGAAAGCCAGATCATGAAGGGCCTTGTGGGAATCGTCCAGATTTAGCTTTCCTCTGAGTGACACGGGAAGTCGGCGCAGAGTTTAGAGCGGCGGAGGGTGAAGATCCTGATAGGGTTGTAGAGAGAGTGACAGAAACTTCACACACTGATTTCCTTTTCTGAACCCCTGTTGAAACTAAAGTCGGTGCCCTTTATTTACAAACCCCACAATTCTCTTCCCCGGTTCCCCTTCTCCCCCTCTGAAGGCTGCTTCTTCTCCCTGCCCCAAAGCAGCACACCTGCCCGTAGTCCTTACAGTTGAGTCTTTCATGCCTGGGGGTAGCTGGCCTGGAAGAGGGGGAGGTAAGCAACGGGGAAAGGAAGCGATTTATCCTTCCTTGTCTCCCAGCCTCTGAAGCCCACAGTGCCCTGAGCCCAGTTCCATTTCTAGAGTCACGTGGGATCAGAAATAAAAATATTACGTCCCCAGGGAGGAAATGGAGTTTAATAACAGGAACCAGCCCTCGCAGAGAGAGGAGGGCAGGGCAGAGGTGTTGGGTAGCCTGCGGTATGAAGGAGCCTGCAGTTTGCAGGGGGCGAGTCAAGGAGGGAGGAAGGCTTTGACATCCCCGGAAGTTGGCATTTGCACCCGCATCAAGACCGCATAGGTTGTTTGTGTCGTCTTCCATTTCTTTTCATTAGTGTCTTATAGTTTTCGGAGTATAGGTTTTTGCCTCCTTAGGTAGATTTATTCCTAGGTATTTTATTCTTTTTGATGTGATGGTAAATGGGACTGTTTCTTTAATTTCTCTTTCTGATCTTTCATTGTTAGTGTATAGAAATGCGATAGATTTTTGTGTACTAATTTTGTAACCTGCAACTTTACCGAATTCATTGATGAGCTCTGGTGGTTTTCTGGTATCATCTTTAGGACTGACATGTACACACTGCTGTATTTAAAACAGATAAGCAACAAGGGCCTACTGTATAGCACAGAGATCTCTGCTCAATATTATGTAACAACCTAAATGGGAAAAGAATTTGAAAAAGAATAGATACATGTATATGTATAACTGAGCCACTTTGCTGTGCACCTGAAACTAACACAACATTGTTAATCAACTATACTCCAATATAAAATAAAAAGTTAAAAAAAAAAAAAACGACCACATAGGCCTCTTGCATTCCCATTAAGAAGTCAGGGAGATCGTTCAGCTGGTAAAGATGCCCCAGCCCCCCAGGGGTATGTTAGGAGGGGGAGAGTAAAAGATGTGTCCGAGGAATAGATAGAGACCATCTGAGTGAGAGTTCATCCAGGAGGACAGCCAACCCTATGTAAACTTGTATCTTGGCAGAAGAGTTGGAGAAATACCTTCAAAGCCCTTGTGCCCATTGCAAAATCATCAAGGGGCTTTTTTACCCCTCAAGGTCAGATTGAGGCTAAAAGCTTGTCTGCCTTCAAATCCAGCCTCCACCATTTCCCAGCTGGGGACTGGGGTTGGTCACTTCTGGGCAGCCTCTGTTTTTTCTTTCTGCATAAAATACGGTTGGAGATCATCAAAGCATTTAGGGTGGATGTGAGAACTACCTGCTGGCTTAGGCTGAGCCTGGCACACAGTAAATACTCAATAAATGTGAATCATTGTGATTATCTTGTTTCACGTTACTCCAGAGCCATGAAAGGACCAAGAAGGACTAGAGTTTATGACACCAGCTCATAAAATTGGAAAAGCTCAGATCTACGCAGAGGAGACTGAAAGATGTGTGTCTTTAGGAAGACTGTTGTTTGCATTGAAGTGAGAACCTCTTTGGAACTGGGAAGGAAGACCTAAAATGTTTGGGGAGCCAAGGGTGTGAGTGGAAACGGTATGGTATAGGCTTGTTTTCCTGATTTAAGATGCATCAATTGCTATCAGTACTTTTAAAAAATAAGACACTCTCTCTCTGCAGTCTGGTTCCTCTTCTGTCTCTCTCTCTTTCCCCCACCATCTCCCTCTTTCTCTTCCTCTTTCCATCTCTTCTTTCTTCCCATCCTCCCATCCTCCCTCCCTTCTTCCCTCCTTCTCTCCATCTCCATTTCTGTCTCTTTCTCTCCTGTCTCTCCCTCCCTTTCTCTCTCTCCCTGTCTGTCTTTCAGTTTCTGTCTCTCTCCATGACCCAGATGCACACACACACATGTGCACACATACACACACACGCACAAACAAGTACATACACATGCAAGCATATGCCCACACATACGTGCACCTGCACACACATGCACTCTTGCACGCATGCACGCATACGCACACACGCACATGGCAATCTCTGCTCCCCGGCTCTTCGGCCCTTCCTCTCCGTGGCAACCTACTTTTCCACACACTGATTGTGCCTGCACCTGTCTTCCCCACTTGCAGGCCATAGCTGATTTGTCCATCTGTGCCCCTCACCGGTGCCTTGCATCATGCCTAAGGTATCAAGGTGGCTCAGAGAGTGACCCAAGTGGGCATTTGGCCGCGTGGACAGTTTACTTTTAAGTAGAGTGGGGAGCACACTGTTTCTCCAGTGCCCTCAGCATCACAGCCTGAGCTCTCCAAGCACTTGTTGCTCCTGCCAGCTCAACCAGGGACCTTGATTCCTGTCCAAGTCTGCCTTTCCAACTTGGGACCCGGATGATCACATTGACTTCCTTTTCAGAGAGTAGAGGGAAAATCCCTGAGCTGCCTACAGCCAGGCGTTGCTCCATGAGAAAAGGGGATGGCACTTACCCCCAGGGTCCTTGTAGCCGGAGTCCCTCTCGGCTGCCGGGGCCTGCAGCCCACTCCAGATCCACCCCAAGGGGGCCAAGTCTGGGTCTCCTTTCTCCATCAGGGTCAAGGAGATCTTCCTGGCCAGAGCCTCACCGTCAGGCTCATGGAGCAGGGCGTAGTGGTACTCCCTGGAGAGAAGATCCTCTGCCAGCAGGTTGTCCAGAAGCACCTGCACTTGGCTCGGCCGATGGCTGGAGAGCAGCATCCGGACCTGACTCAGGATGGTCTGGAAGTGATTCATGGTAGCTCTCGGATGCAGGGCTGCCCGGGACAACGCCTGGGACCTCTGCTCAGCCGGCTTGCAGCATCCAAAACTTGAAGTGAGAAACAGGATGAGGGAACCTCTGCAGTTTATTGCAGTTTATTCCTGCTTAGGAGGATTTCCTCATTTGCACGTTAGGCTGGGGTTGCCTGACGAATTAATGGAAGTGGGTTCTGGGGCTGATTTACACCCCATAGATATTCGCTGGTACCACTCATGCGCATGTACCAGAGAAGCTCACAGCTTTGTGGACTCCTTTAGATCCAATCCAGTGTTTATTATACTAAGAGGAAGGGGGCTTGCCTCTTTGAGGACCTATGAGGTGATAAGCCTTTTTAGATGTTGTATCATAACAAGAAGGCATTGGGGCGTAGAGGTTAAGCAGTTGGGTTTGGAGCCAATCTGCCTGTGTTCAAATCCCAGATTACTTGATATTGGGCACGTTACTTAGCCTCTTCTTGCCCCCATTTCTCCATCTGAAAAGATGTAGTGATAATAATAGTACTTACGTCTTAGAGTTGTAGGGAGGATTAAATAAGATAATGCATGTAGAGTACCTAGCACATTATCTACAACTTGATAATAGCTCAATACACCTGAGTTCAATAAATATGAGCCATTATTATTATTGATTAATCATGCAAACAGCTGTGTCACCTTGGGCTCAACCTCACTAAACCTCAGACTCCTCCTCTGAAAAATCTCCCGATAAAAGTAATTCGGGCTTCCCTGGTGGCGCAGTGGTTGAGAGTCCGCCTGCCGATGCAGGGGACACGGGTTCGTGCCCCGGTCCGGGAAGATCCCACATGTCACGGAGCGGCTGGTCCCGTGAGCCATGGCCGCTGAGCCTGCGCGTCCGGAGCCTGTGCTCTGCAATGGGAGAGGCCACAACAATGAAAGGCAAAAAAAAAAAAAAAAAAAAAAAAAAAAAGTAATTCAATCTCATCAAGTTGTCTTGAGGATTAAAAGAGATAATGCCTTTGAAGTGCTTAGTACTGGCCGTAGTAAGCACTTCATGAACATTGACTCTATACTAATATTATCCCCAATTTACTAACACACAAAACAGAGGCTTTGCATAGGAGCCAGTCTGTTGTAGGATTCTACCCTGAAAAACCCCAACCCCCACCTTTTCTTTAAAATCATAGTTGATTGCTCTTCCAGAAACACACTGTGACCTGGTTTCCTCTCCCGGCCTCAGCTTTACCATCCCTCAGATGGGACCATTTGCATTGTTCATTTCAATGAGACAAATAGGGATTTCCACTTCCAGTATGGGTGAGAGCTCCTATCTGACTAACTCTACCATAAATGACAACTATAAACTCTGGTGGGGCAGGGGGGAGGTTATAAAAAATGACTACCTGAAGGCCCTGGGGAGTGACTAGAGCAGGCAGACCCTGGAAGGGAATCCATATGTGGAAGACAAGAATATCACTGGTGAATTCCCAGCTCATTAGCTTAGCTCAAAGAGGTCTCAATTAGTGCTGTGCGGGGCAACTAAAATTCTGTAAAAAATGAAAAGTTTTACTGCCCTGAATAACCAGAGGACAGAATTTGGGATAACAATCGTAGCTGGAAAGTGAGAGTAGAAATTCCAGGAAGGAGAAAGACAGAAGTTGCTCCAAATTCTGTGTATAAACTGCCCAAGTATCTGGCTCACCTCTGAACCTTGAATTCATGGCTCATTCATATTCTTGCTCATTCATGCATTCATGCGCAGACTCCAAACAACTCAACTAAGGCTAAAGGAGCTGGGCTGAGACTTGAGTTGCAACCTACTATGGGGGTGGGGTGGGGTAGGAGACTATGCACTTGATTCCAGCCAAGATATGAGCCTGCCAAAACAACAACAGCAACAAAATTAACCCTGTTCGGATTATAACATAATCCAGAGTTTTACAATATATCATTCGTGATGGGCAGTGCACATCCAAAATTACCTGACTATAAAGAGATAAGAAATAGGGACCCACTCTCAAGAGAAAAGAACAATCAGTGGAAATTGACCCCAAGATGACCCAGATGTTGAAATTAGCAGGCAAGGATTTTTTTTTAAAGCAGTGACTCTAACCATGAATGAAAAAGACATAAAGGATGTCAAGGAAAATATGCTCATGAAAATAAAAAGACAGGAACTTTCAGCAGAAAAACAGAAAATATTAAAAATTACCAAATGGAAATTATAAAAGTGAAAATTACGATATATGAAAATTTAAAAGTAATTGAATGGGATTAATAGTAAAATGGGGATGACAAAAGAAACTTTAAGATACAGCAGTAGAAATTACTTGATCTGAAGAACAGAGAGAAAAAGATTGAAAAAAAATGAGCTTCAAGGATATGTGGGACAATGTCAAAAGGTCCAACTTATACATACTTAGAGTCACAGAAGGAAAAGAGAGAGAATGGGGTAGAAAAAAGATTTGAAGAAATAAGCTTCTCAAATTTGGTGAAAAGAAAACAGCATGAAAACCATGAAACTCAGCAGGACAAATACAAGGGAATCCACACCTAGGCACATCGTAATCAAACTGCTGAAAACCATAGATGAGGAGAAACTCATGAAAGCAGCCAGATCAAAAGAACACATTACATTCAGTGGGGCATGTGAATAATCACCGGCTTCTCATTACAAATCATGGAGGCCAGAAGACAGTGGAACAGTATCTTGGAAAAACTGAGAAGAAGAAAAAAATGTCAACCCAGATTTCTAAATACAGTGAAAATATCCCTCCAGAATGCAGGAAAAATAGATATTTTCAGATTTAAAAGACTACAAGAATGTGTTGCAACAGACCTGCATTGTAAGAAATGCTAAAATAAGTTCTTTAGGTGGAAGGAAAATGATATCAGTTAGAAACTCAGCTCTACAGGACGGACTGAGGAGCATCAGGAATAGTAATCTCTGGGTAAGTATAAAAGATTGCTTCTTTTCCTCTTCATTTATTTAAAAACATAACTGCTTAAAGCAAAAGGTATGGTACTATCTTGTGATTTTAAATATATGTAGATATGATACATATGAAGTCTATACCATAAAGGGTGGTATAGCATACAGGGTGGTTATTGGACCCATATGGTAGCAAGGTTTCTATATATGAAGTGGTACAATATTACCTCTATGTAGGTTGGGAGAATGGAAGATGTATATTAAAAACTCTTGGACAACCACTAAAACATCATGCAAAAAGGTATAGCTAAGCAGCAATTTGAAATTAATACAGAATTTTAAATGAGACGGATTCAACTCTTGGCTTGAATAAGCAGTCCAACAAGATCATGACATTATAAATTTTATGTATAAAGGCAGAAGGCAGAGAAGTAGAAGATAGAAATTCTAAAGCTTTTCTCACCTAATAAAGTACTTATACTTTTAAGCAAACAGAGATGTAGATGTAAATATTATCCTCCTGGCAACAAATTATCAATTAAGATAATCAAAATTGCACACTTTTTAGGCATTAAAGTCATAATTCACAGGGAAAATTACCAATTTTGCAGGCTGGGTATCTTGTACTTCTTTATGCAAATAATACTTTTTTTTTTTAATGTTGAGCCTTCATTTAATTAATTTATTTTTTTTAATTTTTGGCCGTGTTGGGTCTTCGTTTCTGTGCAAGGGCTTTCTCTAGTTGTGGCAAGCGGGGGCCACTCTTCATCGCGGTGCGCGGGCCTCTCACTGTCGTGGCCTCTCTTGTTGCGGAGCGCAGGCTCAGTAGTTGTGGCTCACGGGCCTAGTTGCTCCGCGGCACGTGGGATCTTCCCAGACCAGGGCGCGAACCCGTGTCCCCTGCATTAGCAGGCAGATTCTCAACCACTGCGCCACCAGGGAAGCCTGCAAATAATACTTTTAAGAATAGTTCTACAATCACAAAACAAAGTTTTACATCTTCACACAGGTCTTCCCCCATGACAAAAGAATGAGGTAGATACCTGTGCAAATGTTCTCAGTTTCATCAGAACTAACTCTGTGATGCACAAAAGTGTGCGCTTTACTGCAGCTAGAGAGGAAGAGGAAACTTTTACCCCCACTTCCCCTTTCTTCCTGGGATTTCTTTCCCCAGCAGTTGGAAGACCACACAGTTTCTTGGACAAGGTGGTAATGCCCATCAATTATCCCTGAGAGAAAAAGAGGAGATTTGAGAGCTTAAAACTCATTAGGTAGGAAAGAAGGGGGCCAAAAGAGAATTTTAACAGAAGGAATAGATGGCATCTTCAGCCATAGTTGTGGAGAAGATGGCAGGTGGGTCAGTTGCTGAGAGGAATAAGGAAACCATGTTCTAAAGTACCTCACCTCCGAGGCACTTGAGAGAGAGGACCAGGCCTGAGAATCCATCCCCCAGCATCCAAGGAGGAGATGATGGATAATGAAACAGCAAACACTGGGTGCACGGAACCAGGGACTAGGGTAGCTTTTCCTAGCCATTTCCAAGGCTACCTTCCTCTTTCCTATCAATCCAGTCCACTACCAGTTCACATGCTTAGTCAGAAAAATCTGAATGTCAGCTTCTACTTGGTCACTGACTCACTGTGCCACCACAAGCAATACATTTCCTCTCTCTGGCCCACTATTTCATCACATGTGAAATAGTAGGTCAGATTACACGATCCCTAGAATTTCTTTCAGTTCTGAAATGCTGCTGTTTATAGGGAGGTGTTACCTTGCTGCAGAACCCACTGGTCCCAGAGCTCCACAATATTCCCTTGTGATTAGTCATGAGCGCAGCATTTCCTCTGCCTACAGTCATTCAAATCTCCCTGTAAGACTTTTTTCTTATAATCACATGCAATGTGTGCTATTATTTACCTGATACTTTACTTTAATCTGGGTTATTTCTTTAATATATCATAAAAGGAAATTTCATATTCCTATCACAGTTGGAAAGTCTTATCACTTGCCCAAGAATAGTGATAAACGGATGGAAAGTAAAATGATGTTTATATTCTGCTGCTTGTTGAAGTTTCTGATCCTGAGGTCCAATGTCTCTTTGTGACAAAAGGTGGTTAGCAAGTGTTACACAGGGGTTAAAGGTAGACCAGCACCTAGCTGAAGCTGTCTGCATCAGAAAACTAGTAAAAATTTTAAAAGCTACCACTAAGGATGTAGAAAAACAAGAACTCTCCTACTCGGCTGGAGGGCACTTAGAACAGTGTGATCATCCAGGGTAACCCTTTGGCAACACCTATTGAAATGGGAGAAGCACATACCCAGTATTTCCACTCCTCACCATATAACCCAAGAAAATTCTTACACATGGGCAGGACACACCAAGCGGCATTATTTGTGATGGCAAAAAATAAGAAATAACAATCAACATGGAATGCAGATGAATGTCTTTTATAAGCATTCTGGGACACATGCGGATTTAATGAATTGCACATAATGGACCCAATCAGAGTGAAGGAATGTAATGGCTGTTAAAAATGGAGTCAGTCAAATCAATTACTTTGAGATATAGTGCAAGTTTTAAAGGGTTAATGGTTGCGTCTTTACAATTTCATATCCTTCTGTCTCATGATAGTATGGTGTTACACACAAAGGTGAATCCAAAAGCTGCTAAATCCATGAGGGTGTTATATTTCTCAGAAGAGAACCTTAAAACAGGTTACCAAGGGCTCTGAATTCTGATATAGGCATTCCAGAATCTTCTCACGAGCTCAGCTGACAGTATAATCTCTATCCCTTTTGTGGCATTGGTCATTATGATTGCCTACCTGTAATTCCTTCCAGAATCGTCACATGTGTGACGATTGTGTCAAGAAGGCTATCTGACTGTACTTCCACGGAAAACTGATAATTTTAAAGAGAAGTGCCGTCCATCTTTATGTGTATTGAAGGATGATGTCTTTAAATGGCTTCTGTCTGACAATCCCACAGTGGTAAAATGACCACATTAAACTTGCCTCGTGGAAGGTAGCTATTTGGAGTATAGCAAGAGGTTGGAGAGTCTGAGTTCCATTCCCAATTCTGGTTGTATTCTAGGTTTTTTAAGATTATATGATTATTGTTACAAAGTGGGATGCTTTTTATGCTAATGGAAAATTTCTATATATTGTGTCTAAGGCTTAAGAATGTCTATCTCAGAGAGAAAGGCATTATAAAATTTATGAACAGCGACAAATACACTGTGCATATGTGTCATTTCATCCTTGAGTGTTTGTGACTTGATTAGGTCTGTCCTGTGTGATGTAACCGAGCGTAGAGTCAATGAGTCCTTATGATGTTTTGTGTGGCTGAAGACTTTGGAGACATGAAAATGATACGTGAAGCAAGGTTTTATGATTATAGAATCAAAGCTATTGGATTTTATTATTAAAAGTTGAAACTTAACATGTATAAACGAAAACCAATGAAAGAAGGTAGTCATTTCATTGACCCATAAAAAATCACCCTAAGAACCTAGAAACAACCTAAATATGTTTCCAAAGAAGACTGGGTAAACAATATGCAATACATTGTTTACAATACATTGCAATATATTGCTACATATACACTAATATGTATAAAATAGATAACTAATAAGAACCTGCTGCATAAAAAAATAAATAAATAAAATTCAAAAAAGATATATTGCTACAATGGAATCTCACACAGTAGCTAAAATACATGAACCAGGGCTACATACGTTAACATACCAAGCTCAACGACATAACAAGCGTAAAACCAATTGCAGTCTGCAAAGTACTGTCTAGGGATGCGGTACATACAAGGGGAGGATGTGCATGAAAATGATCAACTGTCAATTCAGGAGACTGGTTATTTCTAGAGTGAAGGGGCGTGGCCGTGAGAGGGAAGAAGGGGAGCAGCATCGCGGAGGGATTCAAGGGGACTTAGATAAAACTTTAATGTTTTATTTCATTAGCAGAATGGCGATTACATACCTATTCCTATTCTTATTCGTTATAACTTCTTGTGTGTCTAAAATATCCGATTAGGCTGAGGCATATGACGTTGCTGACATCTGTCTGTTTTAAACTACAAAATAGCCACATCATATGGTGTGACCAGTATAATGATGATGGCGATGATGACGAAGAATTGAAAGGTAGCTCTCTTGCCATGGGATTCACTGTCATTTAAAGCCTGTAGGTGAACCCCTCCTCTCCGGTTATCTGGTTACCAGCAGGGCGGTACAGGAGCCACGCTTGGGAAACTGATTTAGTGAATGTTTTCATGGTTTTGTCATAAATCGAGACCTGTGGTCTGGCCTTGGGGATGAGAAACCTGTGGTCTGAGACTAGAAGTGGTGAAAGAGAGGGTGCTCTAGGGTCTGCAGAGAGGAGGCAGTGCAGCTGGGTCACATGCAAGATGCTCAGGCCCTAGGCTCAGGGCTCAGGTAGTCCTTGAGGTCACCTACCTGCTGAGTGAGAGACAATTGCCTTCTTACTGTATCCTGTTCCTCTGACTTGGAGATATACGATGATAATGGTGATGTATTAAAATATTCAGATACCATATCTTGAGTGAAAGTAGTGGGGAGCCGGACACTCTCTGGACATGGCCTCATCATCGCCAAAGGCACCGCAAGGTGTGCATAATCATCTCATTTTACAGATGGGGCTCAGAGACGTGAAGTCGCAGAACCTAGCAGGAACCTGCGGAGGAATCCCGGCTCTGGGCTTGCAAAAGGAAGAGAGATCCTGGCTACTTCCTCCTGAGGGGCCAGGAGAGCAGCTTCCTGCATCCACAGGTCCTGTAAGCATGGCAGGACTGGGCCCTGTGGCTGCCGTTTGTCTGCCCACAGACCAGGGCAATGAGCCGCTGCGTTGCAGCCTGAGTCACCTTAACCACCACTCAGGGGTGTGGACGGTTGCTTTTGCTTCTTGGGTTTTCTCCTGGCTTGTGACTGCAGTCGTAGTGGGGAGAGTGGGTGGGGACTGACATGTAGTTTACAGGATGATGTCATGACCTGCCTAGGCTCATGGGGGCCAGAGTTGGAGTCAGGAGACCTGGGCCCAGTGGGGTGCTGGAGTCAGCTTCACCATCTCCCCCTCCACCACTGCCAGTAATCACCACCACCATTTCCTTCTCCAGCATCACTACCTTTATCTCCCTTCATCTCCTACCTCCGTCGTTCCCACCACTACTTCCATTATCACAAGCACCACCATCTCTACCACCTCTATCATCACCACTACCACTGATACCACCTCCATCATTTCTATCATCTCCACCACTTCTACTACATCTATCATTTTCACCACCACCTCCATCATCCCCCCCTCCATCACCACCATCATCTCCCCCTCTGCCACCTCCATCATTTCCACCACCACCATCGCCTTCCCCATCATCACCAGTACCATCTGCCTCTCCACTTCCATTACCGCCACCATCATTTCCCTCTCCACCACCTCCATCGTTCCTGCCATTACTTCCATGATCACCATCACCTCCATCATCTTCTTCCCACCACCTTTATCGTTTCCACCATCCCTACCACCACTTTCACCACTTTTCACCTCCATCGTTCATGATCACCATCACCTTCACCAGCTCCAAACCTCCATCATCATGAAGACTGTTCCCACCACAACATGATTACCGCCTCTGGCACCATACGTCATCTTCTTCAACTCAGAAATTTCTACACCAGCCTATAAGGTGAGTTTTCTTATTATCACCATTGTACGAGGAAACTTGAAGAAGATTCAAAAGCAGGCCCATGTGATTCCTCTTGATATTCTTAACAAGGGGGTATTGGGACAATTTGTTAACATGGAATTTGACCCGATGTGGAAATGCTCTCTCTTTCTCTCAGTGGGTCAGTTCTAGGGATGCAGAGAAGATCAAACTGTTTTCTATAAGTTCTCTACACTTATGAAAGGAATTTGGGTACCACAGGGACCTGAGACACAGAGACATTGTGTCTTGCTCAAGGTCATATAGTCATAACCGCCAGGATTTAATCAGAGGGTGTCCACTGTCAAAGACTACAGGATCACAAACTTAACCACTGCCTTAGTCATGGAGCTGAGGTGATGTGAGTCCTTCGTGAACTATCGAGGTTTTGGCAGCCCTGGAGATGTGCCACTTGACTCTCCTCAAGAGAGAACCTGCCACAGACTGTGCAGTCAGCTGACAGCTTCCAGCCCTGGGTGCCTCGGGACTCTGCCTCTGCTTGTAGGTTCATGCTAGCTGCTTCCCAGGCAGTCTCTGGCCAATGACTGAGCATGGCAGTGATACAAGGCCATTTCTGGGCAGTGTGGGGCTCTTCTATGGGCATCCTAAGTACCCAGGCTCCCT